>NC_041391.1:433862661-433969756 GCF_002162155.2 Triticum dicoccoides | reverse complement strand
GGCCTTTTTCTTCTCCTCCTCGTCCTCGTGGGAGGATTCCGCCTCGGAGTCATCGGACACCTGAAAACGGGAACTCTTTCGAGTGCCCGTGGCCTCCTTCTTGGCCTTCTTCTCCGGCACCATGTGGGGTGCCGGAACCAGCAGCCCCGCTAAATGGGCGTCCGCTGGGTCTTCTGGCAAAGGGGCCGAACAGTTAGTCTGCTCGGCCTTCTTCAGCCAGTCCTTTCAAAGGAGAGGGAGTTTAGATCCCGCATGGAGTCAAACTATGGAAAACAACTGTCCCGTAAAGGGTAAAATCGCTTACCTCGCTAGCCTAGCGCTGCAAGCTGAATCCGCGATCTTCGGTAGCGGATGCGGGAGCCTCGGCGCCCTTAAACAGCACCTTCCAGGCATCTTCGTACCTAGTGTCGAAGAGCTCGCTCAAGGTTCGGTGCTGGGCCGGATCGAACTCCCACAATTTGAAGGCCTCTTGTTGGCACGGGAGAATCCGGCGGATGAGCATGACCTGGACTACGTTGACAAGCTTGAGCTTCTTGTTCACTAGCTTTTGGATGCAGGCTTGGAGTCCGGTCAGCTCCTCCGAATCGCCCAAGTCAGGCCACTCTCTTTCCAAGAGGTGAGCCGTGTGGGGATGCCAGATCTGAATTCGGGGGCCGCTGCCCATTTAGGGTCACGCGGCTCGGTGATGTAGAACCACCCCGATTGCCACCCCTTGACGGTTTCCACGAAGGCGCCCTCGAGCCAAGTAACATTGGGTATCTTGCCCACCATGGTGCCTCCGCACTCCGCTTGACTGCCCTTCACAACCTTCGGCTTGACATTGAAGGTCTTGAGCCACAAGCTGAAGTGGGGCTGGATGCAGAGGAAAGCCTCGCACACGACGATAAACGCCGAGATGTTGAGGATGAAATTCGGGGCCAGATCATGGAAATCCAGGCCGTAGTAGAACATGAGCCCCCGGACAAAGGGGTGAAGTGGGAAGCCCAGTGCGCGGAGGAAATGGGGAAGGAATACCACCCTCTCATGGGGCCCGGGGGTGGGGATGGGCAGCCCCTCGTCGGGGAGCCGGTGCGCGATGTTGCTGGACAGATATCCGGCGCTGCGCAACTTCTTGATGTGCCCCTCCGTAACGGAGGAGGCCATCCACTTGCCTCCCGCTCCGGACATAGTTGGAGAAGGTTGAGGTGAGATGTGCGGACTTGGGCGCTGGAGCTCGAGTGCATGGAGATGGATAAGCAAAGGAGGAAGAAGGCGTAGGTAAAAAGGTGGATCCTTATCCCCTTATATATGGGCGGACGAAACTATGCGTCCCCACCGGCCTGATAAAACTCGCTTTTCTCCCAAGCGCCGCAATCAATGGCGCGGTTGGGTTACCCACGTCCGTATTGATGGGAATCCCGGAATAAGGGGAACACGATTTCTGCTTCGACAAGACATGCCAAGGAAACTGCTTCGCTAAATGCGCTGAGGTGGTATAATAAAAACGATTCAAGTAAAGGCTTGGTTGTGGTGTGACGTCACGCCACGAAACACGTCAGCAGATTGAACTTGTGTTAATATTATTCTCTCTACGGTGGAATGTGGAATTTATTTTGTAGAGCCGGACAGTATCCTGGTGTTCACAATCTTCTATAAATTATTCAGAGGAGGAACCCGCCTTGCAATGCCGAAGACAATATGCGTGCCGTACTCGTCGTCATTGAAGCCTAGTTCAGGGGATACTGAGGGAGTCCCGGACTAGGGGGTGTCCGGATAGCCGAACTATCATCATCGGCCGGACTCCAAGACTATGAAGATACAAGATTGAAGACTTCGTCCTGTGTCCGGATGGGACTTTCCTTGGCATGGAAGGCAAGATTGGCGATACGGATATGTAGATCTCCTACCATTGTAACCGACTTTGTGTAACCCTAGCCCTCTCCGATGTCTATATAAACCGGATGGTTTTAGTCCGTAGGACAACAACAACCATACCATAGGCTAGCTTCTAGGGTTTAGCCTCCTTGATCTCGTGGTAGATCTACTCTTGTAATACCCACATCATCAATATCAATCAAGCAGGACGTAGGGTTTTACCTCCATCAAGAGGGCCCGAACCTGGGTAAAACATCGTGTCCCTTGTCTCCTGTTACCATCCGCCTAGACGCACAGTTCGGGACCCCCTACCCGAGATCCGCCGGTTTTGACACCGACACCCATCGCTGGAATATACAAGCCAAGTTCTATAATAAAAAAATCCCACTAGTATATGAAAGTGAAAACATACGAGACTCTCTATCATGAAGATCATGGTGCTACTTTGAAGCACAAGTGTGGAAAAAGGATAGTAGCATTACTGAAAGTGCAACTATCCCTGGGTGGTTTTGGTAATTATTAACAACATATAGCTCACTAAACTAATGCTATTTCAAGATGAATATTTCAGGAAAGTTCAATGATTGGCATGGCATGGATTAGGAATGTGGACCCCTCAAAATGCTAAGGACAAAGGATTGGCTCAAGCTCTAAAGCTCAAGACTCTACATTTTCCTTTTAGTGATCCAAGATCACATTGAGTCCATAGGAAAAGCCTATACTATTAAAAGGGGATGAGGTGTTGCTTAATGGCTTGCTTGCTCAAAGTGCTTAGTGATATGCTCCAATGCCCTCAACCACTTTCTCATATCCACATATGTCCCAAAGTAAAAGTCAAACTCGGCCCAACTGATTTGATCTATCCGGCGCCACCGAGTTCATTTGACATAGCCACTGCCAGAAACCCTAGTCACTTCGGTCTCATCGATAGGGATCTTGGTCTCACCAAGATGTGATTGCAAACTCTCTGTTTCCCCTCGTAACGTTTCGGTCTAACCGAGATGAGCGATCGATCCCACTGAGTTCGCAACGCAAACTCTCTATTTCCCCTTCGTAACGTTTCGGTCTCACCGAGATGAGCGAATCGGTCCCACTGAGTTTACCTGACCAACTCTCTAGTTAGCTTATTACCAAAGTCGGTCCCACCGAATTTGTGTAATTGGTATCACCGAGATTACGTTATGCCCTAACCCAAAAGAAATCGGTCCCACCGTGTTGACATGTCGGTCCCATCGAAATGCCGAACGGTCACATTATGAACTAAATCGGTTTGACTGAGTTTTCTAATTCGGTCTCATCGAGTTTAGTAAATTGTGTGTAATGGTTAGATTTTGTGTGGAGGCTATATATACCCCTACACCTTCTCTTCATTCGTGGAGAAAGCCAACAGAACATGCCTACACTTCCAACATTCATTTTCTGAGAGAGAACCACCTACTCATCTGTTGAGGCCAAGATATTCCATTCCAACCACATAAATCTTGATCTCTAGCCTTCCCCAAGTTGCTTTCCACTCAAAACATCTTTCCACCAAATCCAATCCTATGAGAGAGAGTTGAGTGTCGGGGAAACTATCATTTGAAGCATAATAGCAAGGAGTTCATCATCAACACACCATCTATTACCTTTTGGAGAGTGGTGTCTCCTAGATTGGTTAGGTGTCACTTGGGAGCCTCCGTCAAGATTGTGGAGTTGAACCAAGGAGTTTGTACAGGCAAGGAGATCGCCTACTTTGTGAAGATCTACCCTAGTGAGGCAAGTCCTTCATGGGCGATGGCCATGGTGGGATAGAGAAGGTTGCTTCTTCGTGGACCCTTCATGGGTGGAGCCCTCCGTGGACTCGCGCAGCCGTTACTCTTCGTGGCTTGAAGTCTCCATCAACGTGGATGTACGATAGCACCACCTATCGGAACCACAGATAAAAAATCTCTGTGTCTACATTGCATTTGCTCCCTCAGACTCCTCCCTTTACCTTCATGTGCAATGTTTTACATTCCGCTGCTATACTCTTAGAATTGCATGTGTAGGTTGATTGCTTGACTAGTGTAAAGTTGCTAAAATCTGCCAAGACTTAAAATTAGGAAAAGGCTAGATTTTTATTTGGTCAAGTAGTCTAATCACCCCCCTCTAGACATACTTTCGATCCTACAAGTGGTATCAGAGCTACGGTCTCCATTTTCCTTGATTTCCATAGCTTTTGGTGATCATAGCCTTGGTTTCACAACCTAGGAGAGAATGGCGTCTAGCAAGGGAAATTACCATCGTAGAGGTCCTTACTTTGATGGTTCTAATTTTGCTAGTTGGAAGCATAAGATGAAAATGCATATTCTTGGACATAACCCCGCCATTTGGGCTATTGTGTGTATTGGCTTGCAAAATGTTTCCTTAGCAAGTTCCACTCACCAAAAGCGCTACACTCCCCGGCAACGGCGCCAGAAAAGAGTCTTGATGACCCACAAGTGCAGGGGATCTATCATAGTTCTTTAGATAAGTAAGAGTGTCGAACCCAACGAGGAGCAGAAGGAAATGATAAGCGGTTTTCAGTAAGGTTTTCTCTGCAAGCACTGAAATTGTAGGTGATAGATAGTTTTGTGATAAGATAAATAGTAATGAGCAACATGTAAATAAAGTAAACAAAGTGAAACAAGGTGGCCCAATCCTTTATGTAGCAAAGAATAAGCCTGGACAAATTCTAATAATGATAAAGGAGCTCCCGAGGACACATTGGGAATTATCGTCAAGCTAGTTTTCATCACGTTCATATGATTCGCGTTCGGTACTTTGATAACTTGATATGTGGGTGGACCGGTACTTGGGTATTGCCCTAACTTGGACAAGCATCCCACTTATGATTAACCTCTATTGCAAGCATCCGCAACTACAAAAAGAAGTATTAAGGTAAACCTAACCACAACATTAAGCATATGGATCCATATCAGCCCCTAACAAAGCAACGCATAAACTAGGGTTTAAGCTTCTGTCACTCTAGCAACCCATCATCTAATTATTACTTCCCCATGCCTTCCTCTAGGCCCAAATAATGGTGAAGTGTCATGTAGTCGAAGTTCACATAACACCACTAGAGGAAAAGACAACATACATCTCATCAAAATATCGAACGAATACCAAATTCACATGACTACTAATGGAAAACTTCACCCATGTCCTCAGGAACAAACTTAACTACTCACAAAGCATATTCATATTCATAATCAGAGGATTAATAATATGCATAAAGGATCTGAACATATGATCTTCCACCAAGTAAACCAGTTAGCATCAACTACAAGGAGTAATCAACACTACTAGCAACCCACAGGTACCAATTTGTGGTTTTGATACAAGATTGGATACAAGAGATGAACTAGGGTTTTGAGAGGAGATGGTGCTGGTGAAGATGTTAATGGAGATTGACCCCCTCCTGATGAGAGGATCGTTCGTGATGACGTTAGTGATGATTTCCCCCTCCCGGAGGGAATTGTCCTCGGCAGAACAGCTCCGCCAGAGCCCTAGATTGATTCCACCAAGGTTCGCCTCGTGGGGACGGAGTTCGTCCCGTAAGCTTGCCCACGATTTTTCCAGGGTAAAAGTGATGATATAGCAGAAGATGGACGCTGGAGGCCCACCAGGGGGCCCAGGAGATAGGGGGCGCGCCCTATAGGGGGGGGCGCCCCCTGTCTCCTGGACAGGGTGTGGGCCCCCTGGCCTATTTCTTTCGCTCATAAATTCTTATTAAATCCAAAAGGTTGTTTCATGGAGTCTCAGGACTTTTGGAGCTGTGCAGAATAGGTTTCCAACATTTGCTCCTTTTCCATCCAGAATTCCAGCTGCCGGCATTCCCCCTCTTCATGGTAAACCTTGCAAAATAAGAGAGAATAGCCATAAGTATTGAGATATAATGTGTAATAACAGCCCATAAGGCAATAAATATTGATATAAAAGCATGATGCAAAATGGACGTATCAACTCCCCCAAGCTTAGACCTCACTTGTCCTCAAGCGGAAGCCGAAATCGAAAAATGTGTCCACATGTTTAGAGATAGAGGTGTCGATAAAAATAAAATACGGACATGAGGGCATCATGATCATTCTAATAACAGCAACATATATAGATTTTGTCATATGATTTCCTATGCTCAAGTAACAAGCAATTCACAATGTCAAGTATGGTTCAAAAACTTCATTGGGAACTAACAAACTATAATATGAGTCATTGAAGCAATTGCAATTTATCGCAACATCAGAAAGAGTCAATAATAGAGCTTTTCAGCAAGCTCACATACTCAACTATCTCGTAGTCTCCTATAATTGTTAACACTCACGCAATACTTGTGGTTATAGAGTTTCAGCCGGACACTGAGAAAGATAGGGGCTTATTGTGTTGCCTCCCAACGTATTCACCTTTAGGTGATGTCAACAATAATAACCTATGCCAACTTACATCCAATTGGATATATATATCATGATCTTTCAAACATGAAGATCTTGCCAAAGGATAAAATAAAATGGGAAAGGTGAGGATCACCTTAACTCAAGCATAATGTAAAACCATAAAGTAAAAGATAGGCCCTTCGCAGAGGGAAGAAGAGGTTGTCATGCGCGTTTAGGGTTGATGCACAAAATCTTAATGCAAAAGAACGTCACTTTATATTGCCCCTTGTATGTGGACCTTTATTATGAAGTGCGTCGCTTTTATTACTTCCACAACAAGTTCGTACAAAGCTTATTTTCTCTGCACTAATAAGTCATACATATTTAGAGAGCAATGTTTATTGCTTGCACCGATGACAACTTACTTAAAGGATCTTACTCAATCCATAGGTAGGTATGGTGTACTCTCATGGAAAAACTGGGTTTAAGGATATTTGGAAGCACAAGTAGTATCTCTACTTGGTGACAGGAATTTGGCTAGAATGAGGGGGAAAGGCAAGATCATCATGTTTGGAAGGTCAGTGACAATATATTTAACTGAGATGTCGGAAAACATAAACCATTACGTTGTCTTCCTTGTCCAACATCAACTCTTTTAGCATGTCATACTTAATGAGTGCTCCCAATTATAAAAGGTGTCCAAGGTAATATATTTATATGTGAACCCCTCTTTCCTTATCACTTCCTATTAATTGCAACGATGACCAAGGCTACGTTCATCAACTCTCAACAATTTTTATGCCTCATACTTTCTATGTCTGAAGTTATCACTATCCATAAGATCAATATGAACTCTTTTATTCTTCCTACTTTCTCAGGATCATAGCAACATAGCAAAGCCCTTGACTCAACACTAATCTTTATTATAGATAGCACACAGACTCGATTACATAAACAGATCACAAAGCAAAACTCAAAACTACTTGATATCAAAACTTCAATCTACTAGATCAAGATACTACTAAAAGGATCGAACTAAATAAAGCAGTAAAGATAGGAGTGTGATGGTGATACGATACTGGGGCACCTCCCCCAAGCTTGGCAGTTGCCAAGGGGAGTGCCCATACCCATGTGATTATGTCCTCGAAGGTGATGGAGGTGGTGAAGTGGGAGTTGTTGCATTTGTCTTCTCTAGCTTGCGTTCGAGGCTAAAATTTTCTTCCCTCAGATCCTCATTCTCGAGCTCAAGTTTCATTATCTTTTTGCATAGTGCTGCCTTGCTGTCCTGCAAAAAACATGGTGGGATTGATTGGACCTTAGGGAGGCTTGACTTCTTGAACTCCACATGCATATCACCAGGTTGAGGTAGTGGATCGTCCTCTTCATCGGAGCTTGTCTCTTCCTTCCCCTTTGGATCATAGTCTTCTTCTTCCTCCGTGGTCAAGCCATGATGTTCCACATCCCCATATACTTTTGGGTTTGCGATATAATCAACAATGTAGCTCTCCCCCTCCGAATCTTGGGACGCCATCTTGCTTTATTTTGCAACAGGAATGGCTCAAAACAAAAACAGAGGATATTTGCGTGATACGGTGGTCAAAACCTTCGAGAGTATATATAATGAATTTTTACCGACCAAAAATACGTAACATATAAGAAAACGGAGTCCGAGAGGCACGCGAGGTGCCCACGAGACAGGGGGGCGCGCCCTACAGGGGGGCGCGCCCTCCTCTCTCGTGGGAGCCTCGTGCCCCTTTCAGACTACTTCTTTCTTCCTAAAATTCTTAAATAATCAATACTGATAAAAATTGCCATTGGAGTTGTTTTGGAGTCGGTTTACTTACCGTACCACATACCTATACCTTTTCGGAGTCTGAAACGTTCTGGAAAGTGTCCCTTATGTATTCCTCAGGGATTACGGTTTCAATAATATTAGTTTCAACATTGATAGGATTACCTGAAATATAATGTTTAATTCTTTGACCGTTTACCACCCTCGGATTTGTGCCTTCGAAGTTGTTGATTTTTATAGCACCAGAACGATAGACCTCCTCGATAACGTATGGACCTTCCCATTTTGAGAGAAGTTTTCCTGCAAGAAATCTTAAATGAGAGTTGAATATTAACACATAATCTCCTACGTTAAACTCACGCTTTTGTATCCTCTTATCATGCAAGCGTTTGACTTTTTCTTTGAAAAGCTTGGCATTCTCATATGCTTGGGTTCTCCATTCATCAAGTCAGCTAATATCAAACAACCTCTTCTCACCAGCAAGTTTGAAGTCATAATTGAGCTCTTTGATAGGCCAATATGCCTTATGTTCAAGTTCAAGAGGTAAATGACATGCTTTTCCATAAACCATCTTATAAGGAGACATACCCATAGGATTTTTGTATGCAGTTCTATAGGCCCATAATGCATCATCAAGTTTTTTGGACCAATTCTTTCTAGATCTATTCACAGTCTTTTGCAAAATTAATTTGAGCTCTCTATTGCTCAACTCTACTTGACCACTAGACTACGGGTGATAAGGAGATGCGATTCTATGATTGACATCATACTTAGCAAGCATCTTACGGAAAGCACCATGAATAAAATGTGAACCACCATCAGTCATAAGATATCTAGGGACTCTAAACCTCGGAAAAATAACTTCTTTAAGCATTTTAATAGAAGTGTTATGATCAGAACTACTAGTTGGAATAGCTTCTACCCACTTAGTAACGTAATCAACAGCAACTAAAATATGTGTGTAACCATTAGAGGCGGGAAAAGGTCCCATATAATCAAAGCCCCAAACATCAAACGGTTCAATAACAAGAGAATAATTCATAGGCATTTCTTGACGTCTACTAATGTTACCTATTCTTTGACATTCATCACAAGATAAGACAAACTTACGAGCATCTTCGAAGAGAGTAGGCCAATAAAAACCAGATTGTAGTACCTTGTGTGCAGTTCTATCTCCAGCGTGGTGTCCTCCATAAGATTCAGAGTGACACTTGCATAGAATCTGTTCCTGTTCATGCTCAGGCACACAACGTCTAATAACACCATCTACTCCTTCTTTATAAAGGTGTGGATCATCCCAGAAGTAATGTCTTAAATCATAAAAGAACTTTTTCTTTTGTTGGTATGTGAAACTAGGAGGTATATATTTAGCAACAATGTAATTAGCATAATCAGCATACCAAGGAGCAGTACGAGAAGCGTTGATGACTGCTAATTGTTCATCAGGGAAGCTATCATTAATAGGCAGTGGGTCATCAAGAACATTCTCTAACCAAGACAAGTTATCTGCAACGGGGTTCTCAGTTCCCTTTCTATCAATAATATGCAAGTCAAATTCTTGGAGCAGGAGAACCCATCTAATGAGTCTAGGCTTAGCATCTTTCTTTTCCATAAGATATTTAATAGCAGCATGATCAGTGTGAATAGTAACTTTGGAATCAACAATATAGGGTCTAAACTTATCACATGCAAACACAACTGCTAAGAACTCTTTTTTAGTAGTAGCATAATTTCTCTGGGCAGTATCAAGAGTCTTACTAGCATACTGGATAACATTCAATTTCTTATCGACTCTTTGCCCTAAAACATCACCTACAGCATAATCACCAGCATCGCATAATTTCAAAAGGTAAATTCCAATCAGGCGGCTGAACAATAGGTGCAGTGATCAAAGCTTTCTTAAGTGTTTCAAATGCTTCTACACAATCATCATCAAAGACAAAAGGAATATCTTTTTGCAACAAATTAGTCAGAGGCCTAGAGATTTTAGAAAAGTCCTTAATGAACCTCCTATAAAAACCGGCGTGGCCAAGGAAACTTCTTATACCTTTTATGTCCTTGGGACATGGCATCTTTTCAATAGCATCAACTTTGGCTTTATCAACTTCAATACCTCTGTAGGAGATCTTGTGCCCCAAGACAATGCCTTCGTTAACCATAAAGTGACACTTTTCCCAATTTAGGACAAGACTAGTGTCTTCGCATCTCTGCAAAAATCGATCAAGGTTGCTCAACCAATCATCAAAAGAGGATCCATAGACGAAGAAATCATCCATGAATACCTCGCAAATCTTTTCACAAAAATCAGAGAATATAGCCATCATGCATCTTTGAAAGGTAGCAGGTGCATTACATAAAACAAAAGGCATGCGTCTATAAGCAAAAGTACCAAAAGGGCAAGTAAAAGTAGTTTTAGATTGATCCTTTGCTGACACAGGTATCTGAAAGAAGCCAGAATAACCATCTAGAAAGCAGAAATGAGTGTGTTTGGATAGCCTTTCTAGCATTTGATCATAAAAGGTAAAGGGTAATGATCTTTCTTAGTAGCTTTATTTAACTTACGGAAATCAATTACCATCCTATAACCTGTAATAATTCTTTGCAGGATCAATTCATCTTTATCATTAGGAACAACAATAATACCTCCCTTTTTAGGAACACAATGGACAGGGCTTACCCATTCACTATCAGCAACGGGATAAATAATACCTGCCTCAAGGAGCTTTAGTATCTCCTCTCTTACCACTTCCTTCATCTTGGGATTTAATCATCTTTGAGGATCTCTAACTAGTTTGGCATCTTTCTCCACTGAAATTTTGTGTTGACATAATGTGGGACTAATGCCCTTAAGATCATCCAGAGTACATCCAATAGCAGCTCGGTGCTTCTTCAGAGTTTTTAATAATCTCTCTTCTTCTTTCTCTGAAAGGTTAGCACTAATAATAACAGGATATATTTCTTTTTCATCAAGATAAGCATACTTAAGATTATCAGGTAATGGTTTGAGTTCAAACACGGGATCACCCTCGGGTGGAGGGGGATCCCCAAGAATTTCAACGGGGAGGTTATGTTTCAGCATAGGTTCCTGTTTAAGGAACACTTCATCTATTTCCTCCCTTTCCTTCATAAACATATCATTTTCATGGTCTAGCAAATATTATTCTAACAGATCGATTGGAGGAACAGCAATGGAAGCAAGAACAATTATTTAATCCTTACTAGGTGGTTCCCTTTCACGAGGTTGTCTACTAAACTTACCAAAATTAAACTCATGAGACATACCATCTATGCCAACGGTGACAATGTTCCTTTCACAATTAATCTTAGCACTAGAAGTATTCAAGAAGGGTCTACCAAAAATAATGGGACAAAAATCATCTTGTGGGGAAGCAAGAATAAGAAAATCAGCAGGGTATTTAACCTTCCCACACAAAACTTCGACATCTCTAACAATCCCAATAGGTTTAATGGTATCCCTATTAGCGAGCTTAATAGTAACATCAATGTCTTCTAATTCAACGGGTGCAATATCGTGCATAATTTCTTTATAAAGATCATAAGGTATCGCACTAGCACTAGCACCCATATCACATAAGTCGTGATAACAATGATCTCCTATTTTAACAGAAATAACAGGCATGCCTACGACAGGTCTACGTGTCTTAATATCAGGTCTAGCAATATTAGCAGTCTCACCCAATAAAGAAATAACATGCCCATCTAAGTCCTCATCCAAGAGATCTTTAATCATAGCAATACTAGGTTCAACATTAATTTGCTCAGGAGGTGTATAAGTCCTAGTATTACTCTTACGAACAACAGTCGAAGCTTTAGCATGATCTTTTATCCTAACAGGAAAAGGAGGTTTTTCAACATAAGCAGTAGGAATAATAGGATCACTATAGGTAATAGTCTTTTCTTCGACTGTAATAGGTGCAACTACTTTCACTTCAACAGGAGGATTATATTTAAACCACTTCTCTTTAGGGAGATCAACATGAGTAGCAAAAGTTTCACAAAAAGTAGCTACTATCTCAGAGTCAAGTCCATACTTAGCGCTAAATCCACGAAAAGCATCGGTATCCATAAAAGATTTAACACAATCGAACTTAGGTGTCATACCTGACTCCTTACCATCGTCGGAACCCCAATCTTTAGAGTTGAATTTAATTCTTTCCAATAAGTCCCATTTCAAATCAATAGTCTTCAGCATATAAGAACCAACATAGGAAGTATCGAGCAGGTTGCGATTATCAAGAGAAAGCCGAGCATAAAAATTATGAATAATCATTTCCCGAGAGAGCTCATGATTGGGACATGAATATAACATTGAATTAAGCCTCCCCCAAGCTTGAGCGATGCTTTATCCTTCGCGAGGCCAAAAATTATATATGTAATTATGATCACGATGAACAAGATGCATAGGATAGAACTCCTGGTGAAATTCCAACTTCAATTGCTTATAATTCCAAGATCTCGTATCATCACATAGCCTATACCATGTCAATGCATCTCCCTTCAAAGATAAAGGGAAGACCTTCCTTTTGACAACATCATCGGGAATACCTGCAAGCTTAAATAATCCACAAACTTCATCCACAAAGATAAGGTGTAAATCAGGATGCAATGTTCCGTCTCCTGCAAATGGATTAGCTAGCAGTTTTTCTATCATACCCGAAGGAATCTCAAAGTGAATATTTTCATAAAGTTCAGTAGGTTGAGGAGCAACTCTTTGCTCTTCTGGTTGGGGTGAAGATACCCCAAACAATCCCCTCAAAGGATTAGTTTCCATAGTGACAAGTAACAGAAAATTTCAGCACACTATATAAATGTTTCCTTACCAAGTTCCACTCACCAAAAGCGCTACACTCCCCGGCAACGGCGCCAGAAAAGAGTCTTGATGACCCACAAGTGCAGGGGATCTATCGTAGTCCTTTCGATAAGTAAGAGTGTCGAACCCAACGAGGAGCAGAAGGAAATGATAAGCGGTTTTCAGTAAGGTTTTCTCTGCAAGCACTGAAATTGTAGGTGATAGATAGTTTTGTGATAAGATAAATAGTAACGAGCAACATGTAAATAAAGTAAACAAAGTGAAACAAGGTGGCCCAATCCTTTATGTAGCAAAGGATAAGCCTGGACAAATTCTATTAATGATAAAGGAGCTCCCGAGGACACATTGGGAATTATCGTCAAGCTAGTTTTCATCACGTTCATATGATTCGCGTTCGGTACTTTGATAATTTGATATGTGGGTGGACCGGTACTTGGGTACTGCCCTAACTTGGACAAGCATCCCACTTATGATTAACCTCTATTGCAAGCATCCACAACTACAAAATGAAGTATTAAGGTAAACCTAACCACAACATTAAGCATATGGATCCATATCAGCCCCTAACGAAGCAACGCATAAACTAGGGTTTAAGCTTCTGTCACTCTAGCAACCCATCATCTAATTATTACTTCCCCATGCCTTCCTCTAGGCCCAAATAATGGTGAAGTGTCATGTAGTCGACGTTCATATAACACCACTAGAGGAAAAGACAACATACATCTCATCAAAATATCGAACGAATACCAAATTCACATGACTACTAATGGCAAGACTTCACCCATGTCCTCAAGAACAAACATAACTACTCACAAAGTATATTCATGTTCATAATCATAGGAGTAATAATATGCATAAAGGATCTGAACATATGATCTTCCACCAAGTAAACCAATTAGCATCAACTACAAGGAGTAATCAACACTACTAGCAACCCACAGGCACCAATTTGTGGTTTTGATACAAGATTGGATAAAAGATATGAACTAGGGTTTTGAGAGGAGATGGTGCTGGTGAAGATGTTGATCGAGATTGACCCCCTCCCGATGAGAGGATCGTTGGTGATGACGTTGGTGATGATTTCCCCCTCCCGAAGGGAAGTGTCCCCGACAGAACAGCTCTGCCAGAGCCCTAGGTTGATTCCGCCAAGGTTCCGCCTCGTGGCGGCGGAGTTTCGTCCCGTAAGCTTGCCCACGATTTTTTCCAGGGTAAAAGTGATGATATAGCAGAAGATGGATGCCGGAGGCCCACCAGGGAGCCCAGGAGATAGGGGGCATGCCCTATTGGGGGGCGCCCCCTGTCTCCTGGACAGGGTGTGGGCCCCCTGGCCTATTTCTTTCACTCATAAGTTCTTATTAAATCCAAAAAGTTGTTTTGTGGAGTCTCAGGACTTTTGGAGCTGTGCAGAATAGGTTTCCAACGTTTGCTCCTTTTCCAGCCAGAATTCCAGCTGCCGGCATTCCCCCTCTTCATGGTAAACCTTGCAAAGTAGCCATAAGTATTGAGATATAATGTGTAATAACATCCCATAAGGCAATAAATATTGATGTAAAAGCATGATGCAAAATGGACGTATCAGGAGAGAACCGAACCGTGAAGCTACTGTGGAAGATTTGAAGATGCTACAAAACAACGCTCAAGCCTGTGATATTCTCTTCAACGGACTGTGCCCCAAAGAATTGAACAAAATCAGCCTTCTTGAGAATGCAAAGGAAATTTGGGATACTTTGATTGATATGCACGAAGGTACTAACTCCGTCAAGGAATCCAAATTGGATGTGCTTCAAAGTAAGCTTGACAAGTTCAAAATGAAGGATGGTGAAGGTGTCGCTGAAATGTACTCTAGGCTTGCTCTCATCATAAATGAGATTGCCGACTTAGGAAGTGAAGAGATGACCGATAGATTCATCATCAAGAAGATCCTAAGAGCCCTGGATGGAAAATATGATACCGTGTGCACATTGATCCAAATGATGCCCAATTACAAAGATCTCAAGCCAACGGAAGTCACTGGAAGAATTGTTGCTCATGAGATGTCACTCAAGGATAAACAAGAGCTTCACAACAAGTCAAGTGGTGCTTACAAAGCCTCATGTGATGCTCCTACATCGTCAAGTGACAAACAAACCTTCAATGAAGAATTGAGCCTAATGGTGAAGAACTTCAACAAGTTATAGAAGAGTAGAAGCAATGAAAGAAGTTCCAAGTCAAGGTCCTACAATGACAAAAGATCTTCGAGTCATGAAAATAATTGCTACAATTGTGAAAGACCCGGACACTACTCCAATGAGTGTACGACTCCCTACAAAAGAAGAGAAGATTCACCTAAAATAAGAAGTAGAAGAGAAGAATCACCACCAAGAGAGAGAAGGAGTAGAGATGATCGTTATGAACGAAGAACCTCCCGGAGAAGCAAGGATTCGGAAAGGAAGGACAAATCATCAAAGAGCTACACAAAACTAAGACATCAAGCTCATGTTGGTGAATGGGTATCCGACTCTGATTCCGACCATCACTCGGAAGAAGTTATCACTCCGACTCTGAATATACTCAAGATGAAGGTGTTGCCCGTCTAGCACGACTCACCAAATGAAGGAATTGGAAGATGCTTCATGGCTAAAGGCCCAAAGGTATCACACCCCAAGTATGTTGATTTCAATAGTGATGAAAATGATTTGCTAGGTGATGATGATTTACTTGTTGATAACTCTAGTTATGAAAACTATGATGAATTTGCTATCAATCATGCTAATCAAGATAAAACGAATGACGATGATAATAAGGAGATTGATCATCTAACTAAAGAACTAAATACTGCTAAGTTAGCTCATGAAACTACCTTGGAAGATCATCGAGAACTTTTAAAGACTCATGAGAAGCTAAGCTTTGAAAAGCTCAACCTAGAGCAAGAGCATGAGTTTTTAAAGGCAATCAATGATGATATTCACAAGAATTTTTTTTTCTTACATTGCCAAGCGTTTACTCTTGTCTACTTACATGCCACTAGTTAAATCTAGCAACAAAAGTTAGCAAGATTCTTCTTCTAGTAGTAACAAATAATCATGCTAAATCCAATGTTGCTGCTTCTAGTAGTTCTCTTGATTCCACTAATGATTCTCTTAGCCAAGTTACACTTGAGCAAGAAAATAGTTTATTGAAGGGAATTATAGAGAAAGGTGTTTACAAGAGCCTTGCCGGAAGTAAGCAATTTGAGGAAATTGTACGCAAGCAAGGAAGGCACCGGAAGAACCAAGGTGTTGGTTTTGAACGAAATTTCAATGCCAATGGAGTTGAGTGGGAAGAAGATCAATACCCCAAGACAAAGTTTGTTCCTCAACAAGATAAGTATGATCCTACTTCTTTCCAAGGGACACAAACTCAAGATGATCTTCCACCACAAGACCACAAGCAAAAAGGCAAGGATAAGCTTCAAGGAGATTGATGCATTTGAAGAAGCTCCAAAGGCCTTGGTCAAGTGGGTTCTTAAGACTACATCAAGTTCTACTTCATCAAGTATGACTACAACCCCAAGGATTCCCATCAAGATGATGTGGATTCTGAAGAAGAAGAACTAGAGAGTTCTTGAGGGTGACTCCGCCTACACACTTCACTCATATCATTTTGGCAAGAACAACTACAAACAACTTCCATATCTTGCACTAGTTCAAGGAGTCACAAACCCTCTTGTTGGTAAGACAAGGGACAAGGTAATGTAATGCTTTCATGGACATCATCTTGTGTGTACATCATTCTATATCTATGGATATCCTTGCTTGTTCCTTGTGGGACTAACCCATGTAGGTATTGAAAGTGCAACTCACTCCAATGGATTGCTCCGAATGATCTACATCAACATTGAGCATCCACATCTTCAACACCTAAATGAATTCATCATCGACAAAACCCAAGGTTAGTTCATCCCTCTTATGGGGATATCACATCTAGGGGGAGCTTTACTCTAAGAATTGAGCTAAAGCAACTCTAACGGTGTGAATACAACAATGCTTTATGTAAAAGTGGTAACCCCACTTGTGCTTAAACGATGAGTATGACCTATGATCAAATGTTCTCATTTGACTCCTAAGTCAATATACTCATATATAGATGACCTAGTCATCGCAAATTGCTTGATAGATGCTAGAGTGTTTGTGCATGCTTTGCCACATATTTCATTTGCCATTTTATTGTGTGAGCATGTTTGTTGCATATTTTACTCATTCGAGGACATCCACTTGTTGCTTCGATTGTTTGGATCTTTCTCTTTTGCCAAGTGGATGGACAAGAATGCTTAAGAACCTTCTCTAGCTATCTATGCTTTTCTCGTCTCAAACTCTATTCATGCTACATCACAAAGTTTGATCAAGTCAGATTCGAACCACTCTGTGTGAGGAGCACTCGGAGTCGCCGATTCGTCATAGACTTAAACTTCCAAAACCTCTTTGTGCATTTAGGTATGACCGAGTCATCCATTTCGGTCACACCGAGTTCACTAAGTTGATCTAGGTTTTCATCTCGGTGCAACCGATTTGAACATTTCGGTCACACCATGTTGCAGTAACCGCTTGCAATTCTGCATCTTGGTGCCACCGAGTTGTTCCACTCGGTCACACCGACATGGTCAGGATATATATATCCATGGGTGAGCTTTTGGAAATTTCTTCAAAATCCCTCAGCCCGCGCATATTCTGCTCTGCCTCCTCGGGTCTCCAGATCATCTCCTCGCCACCAGCGACCTCCCGCCGCTAGTTTCTGTCACCGTCAACAGGAATCTGCTCCGTCGTTGCTGCCGTAGCAAACTCCCGCTGAACAAGGGTATGAGTTCGACCCCTTGTGCTCTCTTTTTACCTCCGATTCTAAGCATAAGGTCAATGCCATGATCGTTGCCACGTATGAAATCAGTCTATCTAGAGAAAACTTCCTTTAGGTTAAGTTTGATTGAAAAATTTAGGATTAGGTCTCCGCTGAACTCATCTCAGACCGACTGAATTGTAGAAATTGGTCTCACCGATTTGGCTTAGGCCATTGCACATGCGCTTTTCGGTCTGACCGAAAATTGCAAATCAGTGTGACCGAGTTCAATTCTCTGTGAAACCCTAGCAATCTCAGTGCCACCGAACTGTGACTCGGTCTGACCGAGTTCACTAGTTTAGGTTCCAAATGTTGCTTCGGTATCACCGAGTTTATCAATTCGGTAGCTCTGAAATCATTTCAGTAGAGAACTAAAACTAAGTTTTTGACTCATTTGTTTTGCAAAAATCTCTGCACTTTGTGATGCTCATCTACTCTACCTCATCTATATCTATTCACAGGGTTTGCTGTCAGTTTGCCTGCCAAGATGTATGACCAGAGTGATAGCCAGAATAAATCTGAAGAGCAAGTGCAAATGAGTGAGGGCACTAGTCCCTCAAGTTGCTATGATGATGGCAGCGGGACACTCCAAGCAACTTGCCAAAGGCAGCCACCAAGACAAGAAAGAAGAGAACCTCAGACTCTGAGGATGAGGACTATGTGGCTATTGAGGATGAGGCCACCTCAAAGAAGAAAGTGTCGGAGAAAGAGTATGGTACTGCTGCTGCAACAAAGCCTGGTATGCACAAGAAAGCACCTGCCAAGAGACTGCCAACATCCAAGCCCAGGAAAGCTGCTGTAGAGGAAACTATGGAGTTCACTCTTGAACCCAAAGAGACAGGAGAAGGCAAGAAGAGAAAGGAGAGGGTTAGGAAGACCATTGCCAGAGTCATTGGTAAGCCCTCCATGCTGAGAGATCCATCTGATGATGAAGAGGAAGAGGATGCTGCACCGGCACCCAAGTCACAAAAGCTTATGGGAGATGCAATCAAGTCAGGGGCTGCTACTTCTAAGCCCAAACCTGCTCCCAAAGCTGCTTCTCAAACCACCAAGTCTGCACCCAAGAGAAGCACCAGAAACATTCCTGCTGAGGAGAAGAACAAGGCCCGAGTGCCTGAGATGGATGAAGAAGAAGATGCTGAAGCCCAAGTGCTCAGAAAGCTTAAACCAAAGATTTGAGACCACAATGACACTCATCCAGTGGAAGAGGACATGAACATCAGAAATGATGCAGGATTGAGACTTTGGAGATAGTCTAATCCATATGCTGTGAGAAGGAGAACTGCTTTGGACTATAGGTTCCACACCAAAGAACAACAAGATTTCTATGAGACCATTCTGCTTGACAAGAAGCCAATTATCTATGATATGAGATGGGTTGATTGGGAATATATTAAAGAGAATGAAGATCACTTTCCAGGTGTACATGACAGCTTCAAAGCTTGTGGAGTTGACAAGTTCATTGGACAGAAGCTCACCAAATGGAATGATGATCTAATCATGCAATTCTACTCCACTGCTCATTTGTATCCAGATGGAAGGATAGCGTGGATGTCTGAAGGTACAAGGTACTAGTCAACTGTTGAAGAATGGGCAAAGTTGATCAATGCCCCGGAAGACCATGAGGATGATTTGGATGTGTATGCCAAGGAGAAGAAAGACCACAACTCCATGGCAAACATGTCTAAGGAAATTCCTGATAAAGCCCTGGAAACTCATAAGTTGGGCCCAGTGAAATAGTTGATGTCTGGTCTGCCTACTATCAACACCATCATAAGGCATACTCTGTTGCCCAAATATGGAGATCATAGGATGATAAGAGGACATTCAATCAACTAGCTGCACATTTTTGATGTGCCTCAAAAATTCAAGGTCATGAGTCTGTTTGTAGAGACAATCAAGAGGACAGTTGCTGACCAGAAAAGACCTTGTGGGTATGCTCCACACATTCAGGTGCTCATCAACTCAAAGATGGGCACATGCACTTACTTGTTGGACAAGGAGCATTTACCTCTCTACCCAGAATTTGAAGACAACACAGTTGTAATGAATGAGGATGAACCTTCATCAGTGCAAGCACAAGAGAAGAGGGCTAAGGCAAAGACAGAAAAAGCTGCAAAGATGCCAAGTGCTGAAGAGGCATCTCAAGTGTTCTTGAAGAGAAAACAATATCAACTTGGATATCTGATCCAATCAACTTTGAGGATTGAGAAGGGCTTGGCCACCCTGACTCAGAATCAGGAGAGCTTGGAGAGGATCATTGAACAAAATTTCTATGATCTTGATCTGAAAGTGACTAAGATGCAGACAGCAGTTGAGCAGCTCTAGGAGGAATCAGAGGTGAAGAAAGGGAAGGCAACTAAAGATGCTTTTCAGCGAGTGTCAAGAGGTCAGAGGTCAGCTGCAGTGCCAGTACCAGATACTAGAGCTACCACATCAACACCAGCAGCTACAACTTTAGTGCCACCTCCTATAGCCACTCCACCAGCTCCAGCTACATCGACTGATGCCTTCGTCCTTAGAGTTCTCTCTACACCACCTCCCAAAGACCAAGCCTGAGATACGCATAGCACTATGCATATTTGAACTTTTTGGTAACTTGTTGCCAAAGGGGGAGAAATATGTATAGATCATAGGCTTCGAGAGAGAGTGTTGCTTTTTGTCTCTCTTGCTATTTTTTTGTTGAACTTTATTGTGTGCTTGTTTGATACCTTATGTCCTTGTGTGAGATACTTGTATGATCATGTGTTTGTTCATATGCTACTTTAATGTTTGCTTGGATGATATTATCTCTTATATCCATATATGATCATTCACTTTGTTTGGTGATGAGTGCATGCTTTTAATTGCTATCATTTTGAGCGCTCCACCAAGATGTATGTGACATGGAAGATTAACCCATGATACTAATCGATTGTGCATTTGCATTCAAAAGAAAGTCTTAAATAATGCACAAATTTACACTACAAAAAAAAGACACATCCGTGACATTTTGGGCCGAACGAAATTTTTTCTATCACACATATGACACTTCTATGACGATAACTGTGACAGAACCCGGTATCATCATAGATGTGGTGTGCTCCTACTTCTATGACAAAAAATCATGACAGAAATGGGCTTTTCGTCCTGGGCGGGACGGAGACGCAGCTGCATGACATTCTTTGGGCCGTCCATGACGGAAAAAACCATGGTAGAAGTGAGGGGGAGGAAAATTTCGGGGAGTTGCCGGTTACGGTGGGAGGTCGGGGGCCGAGCGATGCGCGTTTCTCTCGTACACGTACGCGCGTGTGTGCGAGGCGTTGGCTCTAACTGAACTTGAGCGAGGCGTTGGGCTCTAACTGAACCCGAGCGATTGCACTGCAGGCTACGCGTTACTGAACCCGAGCGATCGATCGATGGCTGTTAACTGAACCTGATGTTGCGATTCCTTCGCTACTGCTGCTAACTGAAGCCGATTGATTGGATGAACAGTGAGCGTTGCGGGGGGGGGGTGGATGAACAGTGAGCGGTGGCGTTGCCTCTGGATGAACAAGACCCTGTGGTGTGGAGGGCTGGATGAACAGTAGATGGTGGATGGGTGGCCGTGGAGGGGTGGTTGAACAGGACCCCGTGGTGTGGAGGGCTGAATGAACAGTAGACGGTGGAGGGCTGGATGAACAGTAGACGGTGGAGGGGTGGTTGAACAGTAGCCGGTGGAGTAGCGTGCGGTGGAGGCTGGATGAACAGGAGCTCGTGGAGGCTGGAGGAGGTCGATGGTAGCCCGTGGAGGCTGGAGGAGGTTGACGGTGGAGATGAACAGTATCCCGTGGAGTCCCGTTTTGCGGTACGCCACACCCCTCCCGATGAACAAGACCCACGTTTCGACCGTAGCGCTCCAACACAAGTCCGTTTTGTCTGTTTTGTGGTACGCCACACCCCTCTCGATCAACAGGACCCCCGTTTCGATCATAGGAGGTCCATTTTGTCCGTTTTGCGGTACGCTACACCCCTCCCGATCAACAGGACCCCCATTTTGACCGTAGGAGGTCCGTTTCCTCCGTTTTGCGGTACGCCATACCCCTCCCGATGAACAGGATCCCGTTTCGAACATGGCCGGTCGAACACAAGGCCGTTTCCTCCGTTGTGCGGTACGCCAGGCCTCGTTTCCATCTCCTGTTTCGTCCAAGCCCTCCCGATGAACACGACCATGCATTCTGTTCCGACCCTGCCGGTTGGCTCCCCATGAACACGACGACGACACTGTTTCTCTGTTCCGACCCAGCCATGTACGTATGCGTGAGTAGGCATTCGAGACCCTGCCCGTATGTACGTACGTGGCCATATTTTCTTTTGTTGCACCCTCGTCGCTGTACGTACGTGTACATGCTACGTGCGCGCCTCTACTACGACATGTGTGCGCCTCTACATCTACGACACGTGCGCGCCTCTACATCGACCAATATGTATGTACACGTTCGCGACCAGAATGACAACGCTACGTACGCTTCGACCAGGTGGGTCCCGACTGTCAGGCACTTCCTTGCGTGCGAAGATGTAGCTGGTGGGTCCCAGCAGTCAGGGGGCGAATCATTTTTTTTGCCCAGATGCACTTTGTTGTGTGCGAAGATGTAGCTGGTGGGTCCCAGTAGTCAGGGGCGAATCATTTTTTTCGTGAAATATGTTGGCCCGTCCGGTGGGTCCCTGCTGTCAGGTAGAGGAATCATTATTTTGCGCGTAATAAGGAGGCACATCCTTGCTGCGGCCATGGACCCAGCTGTCAGCCTCTCCACGTACAGTCCACATCCGATGGAAGTCGTTCCTTGACCACGTTGACCACGAGCACCATGGTGGTGGACGACGGCGAGGCCTAGGTAGGGGATGACTCGGAGACGGGGAAGACGCAGCAGTGGATGCCCACGCGAAGAGGAGTACAAGGATTCACTGGTTCGGCTGCGGTGTGAGGCTGTTGTCGACGCAGAATAATAGGGGGTCTGGTGAGTAGAGGGATGGCCTGGACAGCGGTGGGAGTAGTAGGGGGCGGTGAGGCCTCCGCGGCATCACAACCGGCCACGGGAGGTAGGAGCACGCGGCACGACCGGCGCTGGTTTGGGCGGCTGGAGCAAGAAGACTAGAGGTTGAAGAAGAACTATGGCCGTTAGATGAACATCATATGGTAACAGGAGCTAGAATCATTCATATTGACTAAGTTGACAAAGCCCTCCGTCCCCGTCAACTTGGTAGGCCCACAAGTCAGCCTCCCACTATAATGGGTTCCAGCTGGCAGGGGGAGTATTCATTTTTTTGTGCGTAATAAGGAGGCACTTCCTTGCATGCGAAGATAGCTGGTGGGTCCGACATGTTAGCTGGGGGCACATTTTTTTCACGAAATACAGAGGCCCTTCCGGTGGGTCCCAGATGTCAGGTGGAGGAATAATTATTTTGCGCGTAATAAGGAGGCACTTCCTTGCTGCGGCCGTGGACCCAGTTATCAGCCTCTCCACGTATAGTCCACGTCCGATGGAAGCCGTTCCTTGACCACGTTGACCATGCCGTGCCGAGAGCACCAGGGCAGTGGACGATGGCGAGGCCTAGGAAGGGGACGACGCAGAGCCGGGGAAGACGCGGCAGTTGTTTCCCACGCGGAGGGGAGTATGACTATACGAGGGTTTACTGGTTCGTCTACCCTCGCCGGAGAATAGCAGCAGGTGTGGCCGTGTGGGTGAGTAGATGGATGGCTAGGCTAGCGATGGGAGTACGGTGGGGCTGTGAGGCCTGCGCAGCAGCACAGCCGGCCGCGGGGAGGAGGGAGCAGGCAGTCCCGCCGGCGCTTGTTTGAGCAGCTGGAGTAGGAAGAGCAGAGATTGAAGAAGCACGATGGCCGTTGGATGGACATCATACGGTCACTAGAGCTAGAATCGTTCATATTGACTAAGTTGACAAAGCCCTCTATCCCCGTCAACTTAGTAGGCCCACAAGTCAGCCTCCCACCATGGTGGGTCTCAGCTAGCAGGGGAGTATTCATTTTTCTGTGTGTAATAAGGAGGCACTTCCGGTGGGTCCGAGCTGACAGCGGGGGGAACGTTTTTTTTGCGAAATACGGTGGTCTGTCCGGTGGGTCCCAGCAGTCAAGGGCAAACGTTTTTTTCGCGAAATACGATGGCCCGTCCGGTGGGTCACAGCAGTCAGGGGGGAAACGTTTTTTCCATGAAATACTGGGGGCCCGTCCGGTGGGTCCCTGCTGTCAGGTGGAGGAATAATTATTTTGCGCGTGATAAGGAGGCACTTCCTTGCGGCTCCCGTGGACCCAGCTATCAGCCTCTCCACGTACAGTACTCTTCCAATGGAAGTCGGTCGTTGACCACATTGACCACGCCGCGCCGAGAGCACCAGGGAGGTGGACGACGGTGAGGCCTAGGAAGGGGACGACGCGGAGCCGGGGAAGATGCGGCAGTGGATGCCCACGCGGAGAGGAGGACGAGGGTTCACTGGTTCGGCTGCGGTGTGAGGCTGTCGTCGCCGCAGAATAACAGGGGGAGTGGGTGAGTGGAGGGATGGTCTGGCCAGCGGTGGGAGTAGTATGGGGACGGTGAGGCCTCCGTGGCAGCACAACCGACCACGGGAGGCAGGAGCATGCGGCACGACCGGCGCTGCTTTGGGCGGCTGGGGCAAGAAGACCAGAGGGTGAAGAAGCACTATGGCCGTTGGATGGACATCGTTGACCACGCCATGCCAAGAGCACCAGGGCGGTGGACGACGACGAGGCCTATGAAGGGAACGACATGGAGCCGGCAAAGACACGGCAGTGGCTGCCCACGCAGTGGAGAGTATGAGGGCTGACTAGTTCGGCCGCTGTTGCCTGAAAATAACAGGAGGTGTGGGTGAGTAGAGGGATAGACAGTCCAGGGATGCGAGTATGATGGGGCCATGAGGCCTGCCCGGCAGCACTGCCGGCCACGGGAGGCGGGAGCAGGCGGTTCTGACGGCGCTGGTTTGGGCGGCTGGGGCAGGAAGATCAGAGACTTAAGAAGCACGATTGCCGTTAGATTGACATCTAACGGTCTGACGCTGGTAGAGTCGATTGTTGACTAAGTTTCTTTTTTAAGAAACCTTGTGTACGCATGAACTTAGTAGGCCCACAAGTCAGCCTCCAAATCTGCGGCAGACAACATAAAGCCCATTTGCTATTTTTTATAATTTGCAGCCCATTTGCTATTTTTTATAATTTGCAGCCCATTTGCTAATTCTTAAGTAATTTATTACAGCCCATTTTCTGCCCAGGACCACGGTCAAAAAGTTCAACCTTATTTTGCATATTTCGGTGGAGTCCAAACTGTTGTAATCCCGAAATGATAAACATTTTTTAAGAACTTATTGATTTGCCAAGAAAATCGTTTTGTTTTTGTAAGAAAATAAGATGTGGGACAATTGAGTTGGTTTAAGGGAAAACCAGTGGTAAAAAAATCAGCGCTGGGTGGGGAAAAACAACAAAAATAAGGATGTAAATATGAAAAGGGAATTTTATGTGTTTTCAATATAATGATACGTGTATATGAACTAGTAAAACTATAGGTAGAGATTAGAAAACAGATGTAGGACATGCGTTTCAAGAGGAAAATAGAACTGGGCTGTGTGTTTGATTCAGTTAAAAAAACTGCCTGCGGATGTTGTAAGACAAAATATAACTAACGCTGGCGGGCCAGAGGCCAGTAGATACCTGCTGGATCTTTGTGCCCCGTTGTCGTCATGGGCTGGGCCTATTAAAAACAAAACCAACCCTGGTCAGTCTACAGCCCAGTTGAAACTCGCTCGACCTGAAAAAACAATATACATGCTCAATAAACGAGAGAATTCTGCAAGCACAGACTGGTAACTGGGATGCAACACGTATACTGTTTTTTTATCGTGATAATAAGTGCATGCACTTGTTTCGAAAAAACTGCAGAACTGGGAATTCGAACGGTAGGTGCTTATGCTACCCATCAAATAAAAATCAGGTGCCTGAGAATTCGTTTTGAAACAAATGATTCAGCTTTATATCCACGTCGACCATTGGCATGATGGTTGGAAGCAAATGCAAGTTCATACCAAAAGATCGTTAACAACAATACGAACTTGCGGACGACAAGGTAGTACAACTACCAATACCAAACTACTCCTGGCCCTAGTGTTCGTCTAGTAGAAAATCTTGCAAAGGACCAGCTCCCGCTCCTTCTCTTGATCCAGGTCCTCGAGGTGGTACTGGTGCATCACCCAAATGGTCCTCTGCTAGTCAAAGTTCTTGTTGGTGTGCAGTACCAGAACCTTTTTTGCTGCCTGTCTGCCAGCCGTTGACCATCACCGGCAAGGTATTGCCGGTCTTGTGCCACATCACGTGCATGCCGCACTCCGACTGTATCTTGCGACGCATCCACGTGCCCCTTTTGAACGCCCTGGAATTGCGCTGGAAGAAATGCTTCCTTAGGCCACTCAGTGTGATACCTGCAGTATTGTGGAATACAGGTTTTAGTGTACCTAGTTGGCATTTTCATAACATCTTTGGCATGTTGCAGTCACTTGTTTCACTTTTTATTAACTGTCAAATTGTAATTGTTTCACCAGGTCTACGTCTAAAAGGAAAAATAGAGCTATAAACAAAGGAATATGTTTGTGCAAGTAGACGGCCGATCGGTGTCTTACCTAGAAGTTTCTCAGGTTGGGTGTAGCATATGTCGTCTCGCTGTCGATGGTTGGTATGAACAAATCGATGAGAGACTGAAATCTCGCGCTGTCAACACTCACTTTGGCCTCAAGGTGCTCGATCATCTCCTGATCCGTGGGATCAAACTTGACGCCAGCCGGCAGCACCGGCCAATCCTTCTTCGACTAGCATCGGTAATTCTAGTTATATGGTACTCAATGTATGATCAATCGACTGTTTTAAGTGAATGATGAAATATTTCGACAGATAAGTGCTACTCCAAATCTGAAGTCCGGAATACCCGAACACGCCACCGGGATTCTTGTGTCACCTCACGCGCAGCACATTGTCACGTCTATTCAATGTGTGGACATGATGAATAATTTGACCGACGTATACTAGTACTGCTACTGTACTACTTACTAGTCATATTTAGTGTCACAATTTATACATAGGTTTAACTAACAAGTACGCACTTGAAGCCTAACTGATATATATGTATATATATGGCTTCTGCACAGCATCTCCATCATCATTATCAGTACATCCTACGCAGGTGAGTTAGGATGCACTTGATCCGAGGAAGGTATCTATCCTTCAAACCAGAGGAGTGCTTCGAACTAACAACAGTACATAATATCCAACAAAAGAGGGTCATGCTACTGCAGCAAAATACAAGGCTCAGTCTGGATATCAGCACGAATCAAGTTGTGCATATTTGCTGTTGGCATGAACCACATCACCGCATGTCGGGTTTGCAAAAGCCTTCCATCGCATGGAAGCTTGATGCCTTTCACACACTGAAGATTACCTGGCAACAAGCTGTGTCGACGAATCTCTGGATATGGTGATTCATGAAACCCATGGTATGATGTGTAAACACAGCCCCCCCCCCTCGCGAATGGAAGTTGCATAGCACAGTAATCATCGCCGGTGATATGATCGATGATTGGTTGGATGATCGGATAATTGAGCCCAGGAACAAGGAGTGGTTGCCGAGGCTGTAAACCCGCCTCCAGTTGAATACGCCTGGCCCAACGGAGCTGGGATCTTTCTCGAACACGAAGCAGCCATAGCCATCAATGTCACGAACGCCCCATGCATTGTACTGCATGTGGTTTGATGTAATGGTTTGGTCAATTTGGTACGTGCGAATGAGCATCAAATGACCATCGTTAGTTGAACGAGCGATAAACCAGCACCCATCGGCTGGTATGATTCTAGGTCCTGGAATCATGAAGGCCAGCGCATTTGCGTCTGCTGCAACAATTCAAATTGGAGACCAAAAGGACAAAAAATAAACAATCATGTTCAGAGTATGTGTGGAATTAAGATTATTATAACAGTGACACATATCATAGACAGAGAATTGCAATGTTGTGGTCATAATCATACCCCAAGTTAAAAAAATAAGCCGATGGCTTTCATATTCTAGCAACATGTCATGGTTCAAACATCATGTAACAATGAGAGGAAAATAGCTATGACAGCGCCTACTCATATTCTACCATAGCACTTACTACTACTACTCTCATATCAACTCTAAGAAATAACATGCGTTGTTATAAAAATCTTGTAAACAAGAGTAACATATAGCAATCATGATGTTATGCTCATAATATGTATTCTAACAATCATTAGATGCCAATTGTTCTCATATCAACTCTAACAATAACATGTGTGGTCATAAAAATCTAGGAAATGAGAGGAACATATAGCAATGATGTGGTTATAGACATGCTATGCATTCTAAATTTGTAACAAATGAACAGGCAGCCGTATTCATAAGGTAAAGATGAGATGAGATAGAACAATTACACGATGATAGATTCCACTAGTATAGGCAGCCAATCTGTGCGTCGACCGCGTAAACGATGCCATCGTGCACTATAGCATCAGACGGGAATGTTGCCTCAACAGGATTGATGATGAGCCATAACCATGTATGGTGACCGGATTCTAGATAGACTAATCCCATGTTGAACAAGGCAATGAGCTTGTAATCCATGTAGTCTTCTGATGGTGTGGGAACTTCGCAGATTACAACTTTCTGCAAACAGAGGTCGAGCCAAAAGCTTGACGCGTCTCGTGCGTAGTAGGCAGGAGTGTCCGGTGGGCCGCGAGGCTCGATGTCGGCGGTATCCAACGATGGAAGGGTGATCTCTCGCTGGGTGTAGATATCCACGAGACGCCACGGATTACCGGTGTGGTGGATGAGGACGATCCAGTTGGCCTTCATGCCCGCCCAGTAGTGGCCGTGCATGAAGGACATGTGGACGGGTAGTGGTAGAATGTCGAGGGGCACCACGGCAACCTCCGTAGGATCGTCAAGTCGGTGTCTGGGCCACCTACGAGGATCTGGCATCAGCAAGCAGGGTGTCTTGAAAAGAGCCGGCCGGTTGCAGACGAGTAGACGGTACAAAGACACCGAGCATGCGGCCAGACGGATGGTGCTGAGTAGGTCCATACGACTACAGATCTGCTCCAAGAGAACATCGGGGAGGGAATTCTAATCGCGGCTCTGCGTGTCAGTCAGTTCTGCCATTGGGGTTTTCGGTGCCTGCGAGCCAGCGGGGAAGTGGATTCGGGCAGGCGAGCGAAGAAGCTTCTCCTCGTGTGACCGAGCAGTGAGCGCGGTGATATGGTACGCGCGAGCTACGAAGGAAGATGGCGCGGGCGGGCGAGCAGTGAGCGGGGGTAAATGATGTGCGGCCGACGATGGGGAAGAGAGGAGGAAGAAGAAGAGAGGAGGAAGAAGAGTGGAAGACGGGGAAGAAAGTGCATTAAATCTCAATTCTACTAGTACTACTACCAGGATATAGGCACCGTCCTCCGGAGTGTAAATAGTTATACCAATGACATGTGGGTCTACAACAAGAGGGCCCATATGTCAGTTAATGGAGGACAGAGGTGCGTACGCGTATTTGCGGAAGCGTGCTCTACTGGCAAACATGATGGCATTACTGGGTAAGGTTGATTTAGTAACACCAACACGCTGGTTCAGCTTATTAATTACGTGTCCCATCTGCTGCAGCGTGTATTGTCACTTCACTGTGAAGACTAGTTGAATAGTTCTCTCTGACCGAGATGGGGAATGATGGATCACGAGGACTTCCTTTCTACAGTATCCCTATGCCTCTACGCTCACTTCACTCATTTTCCTCCGTACCTAGTCACTTGTTGAAATCTGTAGAAAGACAAATACTCCATATTTGGGAACAGAGGGGGGATTTTACTCCGTACTATTTGGGAACAGAGGGAGATCACCATATGGAGGGAACAGAGGAAGCTTGAAACATGAACATGTCAATGGGAGGGAGTAAGCCCCATGCATGCATGCATGCATGCAACATGCAACACTCACACGTACTCCACATGGACGCACGCAACACTCACGCACCCATGCGGCACACATCACACGATGCAACACACACGCTCACGCTCAAGTGCTCAACCTACTCCCTACGTCCGTGAAAGACTGTACATTTAGAGATTTACACATTGACCAGGGTATACTTAATGCCCAAAAGTAGCAGACTTATGTGTGCATGCGACCATTGAGATAAGAAGATTAAATGAAGGTTGTTGCATGCTGTAATTAAGGATAGACATGTAGCCTATACCTACAACATAAGTTGGTGCATTAGTCAATCAATATCGATTTAGATTAAAGGCTAAATGCATTGGAAGTGTAGATGTATAATATGTACTACTACACTCTTTGTTTTATAGCCGATGTACACTCTTTATTGGAAGACCGAGGGAGGACACGTGCATGCATTCACATACACAACCAGGGCGGTTTGGGCGCAAGGTTGGACCCGTGTCACGCCTGCGTAAAGTTTTGTTTAACTGATTTCTTTGCTCTACCAACTGACAGGTGGGACCCAGAAACTAGGTGAAAATTTAACCAGTCAACAAAGTGCCACGTCGACTATGTGGCCGGTCAGTAGGGTGCAATATGGTGCTCTATGATGAGCTAGTGATCGTATAATCGACGCAAAACTATATATAGTGACCGTAAAGAGCGTATTGTTACATACGTTGACCGCCAATGTATTTTTCTCGTTTCAAATTAAGCCATATTAATCGGAAAGGACGCGGTATGGACTACTACTAGTACCAGTACTGCTTTGATGTGTCCCGTCAACTCTCCGAACGAGGAGAAGCTTGCTTACTACGCCTCTCCCTCGCCCACACGTGCGGTGGTTCACAGGACGAGGAGAGGGTTTTGACTACAGCGCCCTCTCCCTCTTCCTCTCCCTTGCCCTCGCCCTCGCCCTCGCGGTGGACGTGCAGCAGTTCAATCGGTGTCAGATTGCCAGAAGCATATTGTATTATAGTATCATCATTGTTGGACCTTCCGAAGAGGCGAAGAGGCAAGTGCAAGGTTCACACGAGTACAAATTGTTGAACCTCCCGAAGAGGCAAAGAGCCAAGCGCAAGGTTTTATAGGAGTTGTTGTCCTAGTAGGAGTGTACTACAACTATAGCGAACGATTCTACTGTATGATGCTGCCACGTCACGTATATCCAAAGTTGTGCCACCTTTTTTTCTCAAAGAGCGTGTTGGAGCCCGTGCAACAACCACACAAGTTGCACGTACACATAATACATTTACTAGTAATAAATTCTAAAGGACAAATGTCAGTATGCCACACAAGTTCATCTTCAATTCATGTGATAAATTTGTGTGTGACTAGTCTACATATATTCACATCGCTACCGTTCACAATTACTGTACTCCACTTACACATTATAGATGGGCTACATGCATGTCCTCCTCCAGGTTCCAGTCCCAGGTGTTCTTCATGGATGGCACGATCCATAGCGGTGGGCAACGGGAATCATTGTCGCAGCTTTCTAGTCCGGTTCCACACGATGGAGACTCATCCAAGCTGAAGCGGCATAAATCAGGGATAGCGTGTCCCAACATGTCGTTCATCCGGCGGTGCGCACTAAAGACACAATCTTGCTTCATGAACAACAGGCTTTCCGTGTCGTGCACGGAAGGTGGCATCCTCTTCACAATGGGGTAGCTGTCCCCGATGAAAAGCGAGTACTCTCCAAGAGTGTTCCTCGGCACCCACGTAGCATCACAGGGGTCGAACTCGGTGCCGTTCATCTGGTACACGCGGCATCCCAGATCTAGACACATGGTGACGTACATAGTCAAGGTCCATGCATAATAATGTTGTGCTCAAATATGGCGGTCAGTAATACTGTGCAGCAAATAGTACTACTCCGGTATAGAGGAAGTAAAATAACCGGCTTATTATATATAGCCACTCTTGGCTACATGGATGAGATAATAAGACATGGAAAAACAAAAATGGTGGCAGCTAGTGGGTTCAAGTCTTCAAGGGCCCAGCTAGCTATACGCGTCATCCAAGGTAAAAAGTACTCCTACTAGTAGTACTAAGTATACTACTAGTACAACAATGAAAGAGAAGGCGAGAGGGTTAAAAATGGAATACCTGGGTAGATGGTGACGGTCCGATCGTGGTAGATTGTGTGACCATGTTGCATATCAGTGGTACCATGGGTAATGACTGCTAAGATAGTTGATCCCAATATGCCAAAGTCAGCTACAAGGTTCCAGGTTAGACTGAATCGCGGATGCAAATGCACATCTAGGATCGGCGATCTTATTTTGATCAGGGGATGACTGGTCCCTGCAAAATAATGGAGTACCGTTAGGGATGCAAATGATGGTTTGTGCATTCCGTTTGTAATCTCCCATACCGTAGGATGGCAACCAGATGAAACAAGTCCCCTAGCTTGTCACTGTGAAGATGCGGCCTAGATGGCGCACGGCGTCTTCGAACATGTAGGGGCACAAATCTGCCGCCGCCAACATGCGCCAACCTCTGCCGTTACTGCGTCTTGCATTGATGGCAATCCTTATGTCGAACACCGCGATGAGATAGTAATCGTCGTAGCCGCGTCGCTTTGTCAGCGAGTCCGCAATTGCTATCTTCTTCAATCTCATGTAGGCATCATCATACGTATTCAAGCCCAGCCAGTCCGGAAGGCCGATCCCAATGGTGGAGAAGGGGTCTACCAGAACGGCCGCACTGCTGTGGATGTTGTGCAAAATGATGGTGGTATCCAGCCAGAGGTATGCAAGCCAATCTTCGTTGGCACCGACCCAGACCTATATATAAGACGGTGGGCAGTGGAGAAATTACGGGATGGAAATGGAATAACTAAGTACTACATGATCAAACTCCATTACTGACCTGCTCATCGGACAAAATCCGACTACCTCTCAACATTGGCAACTCTAGCGGAGTCAACGTGCAACCATGGCCAGGGAGCGGCGGACCGTTCGAAGGATTGTCCCATAGAAGAACCTTCTCCTCGAGGACACATGGAAGACCAACAAGCATGGCCTTTTCCCAAACCTGTTTAAGCAGCGTCTTGAAAAAGTTGGTGCAGGAAGCACCGAGTCTTGCGGCGGTGAGGACGTCGGAGCGGCGTGCGATTTCTCCCAGAGGATCATCGTCCAAGGTCTCCCAGCCCCGACGAGGAGGAGAACCGCCTGGCGAATCCATGGGACAGCAACGAACTGCCTTCTCTTCGGGGGGGAGGGGAACTGGCGAGGAGGAGATAAGAGCGAAGTAACCGCAGGGCCTCATCCCTTCCAACTGTAGATCGTTCCTCAGCGAAGGGATGAGGCTATTATTTACTACTAGTACTAGCATTATGGAACGTTATGGGATTGCATTATACTGTAAATAATAGCACTAGTAAGAAATTATTGGCACTAGGTAGTAGTTTTTGGCGTGGATTAAGAAATTTTGGGTATGTTTTTGCCATTTCTTGTACACGCCAACTAGTGTCAAAAAAGGTCTTACATTATGTGACGGAGGAGTACGTACTTGTATTGTAGCAGTACCAGTACTACTTTTCTCAACTACGAGTATTAGTGCGATGTACTGTACTTCTAGTCTAGTCTAGTATATTGCACCAGTTTTGAACTCTTGAATCTCAGGGCCAAGGAGCTACAGTTGGAAGTGGAGGGTACTACTGTTCTCTAGAACCATCGATGTACTATCAATGCAAGGGAAGTACAGCTGCGTAGTGGCCTAGTGGGTACTCTCGGTGCTATATTCAGTCGCTCCTCTCACATAGGAGTAGCTGGCCTACTCAGCCGCTCCTATGACGCACACACTAGCAGCCTGTTTATCAGCGACGGTTACTGCGGTCTGCGGGGGCAGAACATTTGAGTTATTTGATACAGCGAAACTAGGCTTTTCGCTTCCATTTGTGGAGGTGTAATGGATCTCGTCGAACTTTGTTAGTAGTTCCTTCTTTATGAATGAGATGAAGCAAAGCTTTTGCCTCTGTTTCCAAAAAAACACGTCAAGAGGAATATCTTTTATAGTAGAGCCGATAATGGAGTGAAGTCCATGCATGCAACGCCACAAGCTACAGAGTAGTAGTACAGCACTTTACATACAGAGCCATATTGCACAGTTCCCAAAGCCCCGCCAGGCTTTTCCGACTCCTCGGGCTTAATTGGGAGGCACTAGTTTAAATATGCTACTAGCTGATGAGGAAGCTGCAAGCGAGGTGCGGCTAGGGCGAGCACGCGAGCCATGGGATGCTGGGAAGGAAAACCCGTTCACGTGGCTAGGCTGTCCAGTGCACCCAGATTGTGGGCCGCACGTCCGTTTGACTTCAAAACTCAAACTACCCGTGTAAAATATTGGCTCGCAGCAAAGTGTAGTAGTACTATTTTTTAAAAAATGGCCGCCGTGCATTCAGCCGGGATCGAACCCACAAAACGAGGTATACACTCCCATGACCACTAGTAGTACTCGTTGGAGTACAACGCAACCTAGAATCGCCTTTTGTCGCTAGTAGTACATACATTGTTCCTTACAAGAAACCCCTAATAATGCAAGAAACCACTAAAATGCCAAGAAACTACTACCACTTGCATACGTGGCAGACTTAAGATAAGACTACCTTATCAACCATTGTACATGCTATTACCAACCAAAATCCTCGAGTGACCTCCTACCTCCGGCCCATCCACCTAGTCATCCTCGGCCATGGGACGCAGCTACCGCCGCCGGCAGAAGGCGAGGTCAAAACCGCCGGCGGTGCGGAGCCCATGTTGCGGCAGCCCAGATGCCAGCCCCGTCTGGCGCTCGCGGCCACTAGCTAGCCAAGATAGCTCCGTCCAGCTGCTTGTCTGCAAGGTTTGCTAGCTAGATTGGCACGGCAGTGCGGCGGCTTGCTCGCGCGCGCCGTGCTCAGGCCAGCCATCTGGCTCGAGCGAAAGCCAGCGCGGTGCCTTGCTCGCTCGTGAGTCACGCTCGGGCCAGCCTGCCAACCCATGCGGAGGCCAGCACGGCGTCTGGCCCGTCCGGCGGAGCGGCGGCCAACTCAGTCATCACCGGCGCCACCGACGAACACGCATCAGTACCGTTTGAAGTAATGTTCAGGAAAAATAATGATTTGAGGGGGAATAACAGGATAGAAGGTCAGATGTGGGTCCCTCGTGTCAACGGTCAAACAAAATGTGTTGGTTTAAGCTGCCTCGTCAGCACGGACGTGTGGGCCAACCCAGTCATAAATGGGTTTAAATGAACCTAATTGGTAGGAGTACTAGGTAGTAGTTTTTGGTGTGGCTTAAGAAATTTTGGGTATGTTTTTGCTATTTTTTGTACAATAGATTCTTCCTAGGGCTGGTTGAAAGTGGTAGTTTTTTGTTAAATACTCTACATATTGTAAGTAGGAGTGAAAGTTAAGCTTTGGAAGCCAATAAGCAAGCCTAGTTACATAGTGCATATGTGTACATGATTGAAAGTAAATATCAACCATGAGTGACTAATATCTTGATGGAAAACTCGAAACTATGGAATACTAGAAAAAAATAAATGGTTGGAAATACTAGCAATGTTCATGTCCGTTGCAACGAATCATAATTGGAATAATACTTATTCACAAACTTGGTACAAAACACCCTAATTTTGATATACATATGTCACTAGAGATATATTATGTTTCAATTATAATATATTCCTTGGGCTGTTTTGGTGAGGTCAGGGAGGGATGTGGTTGGTTTTAAGATACTAATTATGGGTTTTTCTGCAAATTGGTAGACAAGTGGGATGTTGGTGAGAAAAGGCAACAACTTACCTCACAATCTTTAGATGTAGATCTAATGGTCAGAAACGACGGATGGCAGACACACCAGCATCACCAACTTAGTCTTGTGTAGGAGTACTAGCAAGATTCGTGCATTAACGGAACATCAAGATGCATTTTTTATAAAAACACTTGTTGTGATTGACCCTTGCGGGAGTAATCCCATGTGTAAAAACTAATCATATCTCGAGAAATATGAGATAAGGTGAAGAGGAGTTGGGTGTGGTGGTGGTTGGTGGTCGGACTGAGCAGAGGCATGGGGATTGACGACGCCGGCAGCGGCCACCAGGCCAGTTTGTTCCAGAGGCTTCCTTTCTTAATTGCTCAACAATGAGGTTTGTTGGAGATAAGGATGAACGAGGGAAGGCCTTGTCTGCAAATGTGGAGAGGGGTGCGGGTATCTTTTAGTTTAATTTCCATCCGTCAGATATAGATCAGACAGTCTATATTGGAAGATGGCACACGTACCATCATCACCAACTCGATTTTTTATAAAAGAAGAAATATAAGTATGGAGATACAAACGTATTATCGATACTTGCTTCCGTAAACTAGCATCTACATTCTATTCAACGCCTCGGCATGTGGGGCCTTAGCACAATGACTTCTCGACTGTGTAAAACAAAGATTTTCCCGTCGCCGACAAGGAGGGGGTGACAGCGCCGCGCTTTTTGGCTTGCTCGAGTCCTAGTAGTCATACTAGGTGGTCTAAGCATGTGTAGATTTATTCTTTTTCACGTCTCGTGTTCGCCGTACTGCCACGACTGTTGATGAGTAGACGACAAGTTATTCACGGGGAAACCCTTGTTGAGCATGTTTGTGAGCGAGATAGAGAGACAGTGTGCATGTGCGATATGTTAGAGACTGAGGCAATGATAACAGATTCTTTGTGTCTATGTGTGTGGAGGATAGAGAGACATGTACATGGGGCTTTGTGTTGTGTAACATGGAGACACATATACATAATTAGAGAGTGAGTGTGTGAGATACACATGCGGACATGGGATGAGGATCCAGATAAATGGGTGTTTGTGCGTGTCTGTGTGTATTTGTGCACGCGTTTGTGTGTGACAGGGAGAGAGTGTATGTGGAGTAGAGAGACCACTGATGATGTAAACCTAGTATAAGGGAAGGGGGAATGGTGTGACATGTGTAGTAGCGAGATAGCACGGGTGCGGGCGGGGAAAGCAGACTACTTGGAAGAGACATCGAGTGTGTGTGTGTGGGAGAGGGGTGTGAGAGCGAGAGAAAGAGAGAGCTAGCGACGGAGAGAGAGAGAGAGAGAGAGAGAGAGAGAGGAAGAGAGGGGGCGAGAGGGGTCGTTTGTATCCATAAATGGCGTATAGATAGGGAGACAATGTTGATGTTGTCCAAAATTGGCCTATGAACGGAGACGCAAGGGAAGCGAGTCATCGTGTGTGTGATAGGGACTTCATGAGAGATCTAGAATAGATGGTGTAGAGAAAAATGTGCGAAATCGAGAATGATTATACATTAGGGAGCTATGCAAAGAGTCACGACATATATGTATAGATGGAAGGAGCTGGAGCGGGTCCGCATGTGGGAGATATAGAAAGAGGAGAGTGGTGCACAAGGAGACAAAGTGTGCTTGTTTGCAGTGGGGGTGGTGTGTGAGGTGAGTGCGCGAGAATCACATAACTAGGGAGATAGACGTTTGGGGGCGACGTTTTGTGTGTATGAGAAATATACACTCTACATAGTGCGTGTGCTTGGGTAAGAGAGATAGCGGGAGACCTAGAGAGTGAGGAAGAGATGTGTGCATGCCCGGGAGACAAAGTGATAGAGACCTATGTTGGGGTCCGGACTTTACAAGAGAGAGGGGTGTTAATGTGCTCGTGTGTTGGTGTCTGGGGGAGAGAACGACTTCTCTCTATGTGTGTGTGTGTGTGTGGTGGGGGGGGTTGACTTCAGATAAAGAGTGAGGTGTCTATATTTGAGGGACTTTAGCGTAATTGAGATATTGTGCACTCATGGTTGATCAATTTGTCTCACAGTTTGTACTATGAGATAACGGTACTTTTGAACATGCGTGATATACCTTGATGTACTAGAATTACAAACCTAAGATTGGAATTTTGGAATTCGACTCCATCATTAGCTTTTGTAATTCATTTAAATGGAGGTACATTTTTAAGCCGGGATTTCGTGATTTCAAATTCATATATCAAACCTAGAGATATACACATACGGGCATGTTCAAACTTTATAATCATTCACTTTATTCATACACATACACATTTTTGCTTTTTTCATCATATTTAGGATAAACACATTTGGAATTACATTTGAATTGGACCGTATGATGGTATTTGCCTGTAGTAGCTTAATGATCCATATTTGAATTCAATGGACAATCTAAGTTTCGAGTTGGAGACATTGATTTTCAAAACTTGCACATTTTTTTGCGTGCAAAACAAACAAATTGTCGGCCATGATATCATAGTCGGCCGTATGAGAGCAGAATACTTATAATTTTAGGCGCCAAAAGCTTTCAAACTTCCCGCTCACATCGAAATATCACGCGCCCGAAGTTTAGCCCTGCGATATTCCTATTTTACCCCTGCCACATGAACGGAAAAGCGATGCTTTGGTAACTCCATTGTTTTCCCCTCTTTGCCCCCAACATTCTTCCCCAGAGCCCCTCCCCATCCCCTCCCCGACCCCCAACCACGGCAAGCCGCCGAATCTAGTCCTCCACCGCAGCGGTGGACCTCACACCCCACCGGATCTACCTTCCGCACCTTGGAACCCCCAACTGCCAACTCACCACTTCACCGGAGCCGCTTCAGCGACTGGCTTGTCCACCGCTCCAGATCTCCTTGACCGCCATCATGGTCCACCGCACCGGATCTACTTAACCGGCGCCCTCGTCCACCACAGCGTAGGCCCTTCACTGACTCCCACATCCGCCCCTTCGCTGGCCCTTCATACAAGCCCTTGTCCTCGGCAACAGATCCACCTCACCGAAAGCACTGTACAACACGCCCGCCGAAGCCTTCGTCCACTGTACCGGACCCGCTCCACGGACGCCATATTCAACTCCACCGGCCCTGCTTTACCGACACCGCAGCCTCATCAGGTTATTTCGATTTGTACTCCTTCGGTTTTTCTCTTTATCGTGCAACTGTTCACTTACCACAGATGAGCTTTCTTGTATGTCGACAGGCGCCACAATCGTAGCACCGAAGCCGCTTCAGCGACGGCGACAGCCGGCCCAAACTCAACCGCAACACGAGCACCATCGACGATCCTTATCTATCAAGTATGACAACGATACTCATACGCCGCCGAGAATCAGGTACTATTATCCAACGGCCGGCGCCTACGTTCACTTTCCTAGCATAAGCACCGCACCTTTGAATTTCTTCAGGGCATCATTCAGTTTTTCATGAGACGCGTTATTCTGCTTGCACCTGTAGGGCCATACTTCTGGCAGTGAACATGTTACATGTGCTAAATTACATACCAGTGCACATATAGTTAATATGCTTTAGTTTTGTTCTTGTGCCACCTGTTGGTTCCATCAGACTGGTTAATGTTCTCTATGCTTAATTACACATCAGCAAACTAGCATGTGGTTCCGCTGCTTTTTGTTCGTTTTACCCTACATTGATGCTAGCTATTACATCACTGCTCCGAGCCTCTGTTCATTACTTGTTTGTGTGTTCTTGATCTTCCCAAGTTGCATGACTAATTTGATGCTTCTATTAATTATGGAGCTGCCAACCCCATCAAGCAAAATATTTCTTCTTTTGGGGCTGGCACCTCGAACAAGCATAAAAATAGAGGGAAGCAGATATATTGTCGTGTATGCACACACCCTTATTTCATTAGTTTAGATGAACCATTGATGATCAATTCGGACCAGTGCATGCGATTAAAATTAATTTTACCTAAATAAATGGTGCAGAATAAACTACAACAACTAGATTTGCAACCACGGGATGCTGACGATATTTTCAAAGAACATTGCAACATCAGCTAGGCTTCACAACAACATATGTTAAGCCAATGTGTTTTAGTACATGTGAAATGTAATGCGAGTGGACTGCTTTCTTGGCTTGTGCCCTCAATGTTTAATCCTACCGAATTACAAATAGTTCAGTTGTCTGCTTTGCTGTATTGCTTGATTTGAATGCTTGTTTGTTGTTAAGCTATACCTGAGTTGGCCAATATGTCAGCAGTGCCTGCTGTACTATCGCAAAGAAATGCATGCCTATTTCATTTGAGTCCTTAACTTTTCCTCTCAACTTCATCACAAGACTGTCTTCGTAGTTTATATGAGGCCACACTGTTAAGTGCTTTCTCAGATTATTTCAACTGCTTAGATGCCTTGGCAACTTAAATATAGCGGTTGTACACTCCCTTTCAACTAGGGATGTCAACTGGGTCCCATTTAATCCCGACTAAAGTCCACTAGTGGTATGATAGTTCAAAAGAGTTTTTGTTTTTTGAGGAAAATGAACTAGGGAGGTAGCAAAAACTAACTAGATGGGACTGGCGGATGTTGTTTATTTGCCACTTACATCCCTAGTTTCATCTTACCATTTTAATTTCTTTTCGGCTAATGCTGCTTTGAACCATTTAAGTATAGTTTGCCATGCTCGGCAATAATTCGTCCGTCGTTTACCATGTAAGCTTACTGCCTGAATCATACGATAACTATCTCTTACATATGTCTAGCGGAAACCTTTCAGGATGCTGTTCACACTAGGACACAATGTACAACCCCAGAATCTATTTGTGGAAGTAGTGCTCCATCCATGTTACCAGATGGTAGCAGTTCAGAGGCAACACCACCGAAGAGCAGTCTGAGCACAGACATTATAGTGCTTGAGGCTCTACTAGAGGCAGAAAGAGATGGTGTGGCTGCCATGAATGAGGTAATCTTTATCTTGAGGCTGGAAATTACGAAATTAGCGGCACGCATTATGCAAGCAACCCAAGAATTGGAGGAAGTAAGAATGTTGCATTTGAAAACGGAGGAGGTCCTGCTGTTTCTGTTATCTGAAGCGCAAGGTAATCCCAGTTCTTCTTTAGATACCAGTTGAAATTGTCATTAGATTATTGTACTTGCATGTTGTGTCATGTCTCTGAATGGATTATGTTGCAAGACCCCCTATGTTGTCCGGAATTCCATGTTGTCCATGTGTTGTAATGATCCGAATTTTTTAGGTGAGGTAATCCTCAGTACTTGTATGATTGACATAAGGTGAACTGTTTTTCGTGTGAGCATATTGTATTGGATGAAATAACTGTTTGAATCAGAGTGTATCCAACCTACTGAATTCGAAGATCACGACATTTCTAAATCATAATCATATATAAAGGTGGAATAAATCTTTGTTGTGGTGTTGAAGAAATAAATAACAAAACGTATAATTATCTGTGGATATTCGTAATCGAACACAAATTGGATTTGAATTTAGTTTGCCAAGTTCCAGGGCAAACGTGAATGCTAATTCGCCCAAGTTTCGAACGAAGCGGCTAAATATCTACTATAATTTGTGGGCTGCCCGAAGCAAGTGTTTGCGAGATGGAAATTACTGTCTACCCCTGACACTTGACATCCTTATCGACCGGATTTACACTGCTGTTGATAGGGGTAGACTAGTAACTTCAATCAGACGTGACACGACGGCCTCTGAGCCCATTCAGACACGGTGGGCGCCAAACATGGGCGGCAAAACACATTTGATTCAAGCTCGTCCAAAAGACATGTGTCTCTTCCTCCATTTCCCCATTCATACACGGTGGGCGACAAAACAAACTCTCCTCGTCCGAAATCGATGTAGGCTAATATTTTAAATAGGGGCAGATGTGTAACTTCCATCAGACGTGACACAACTGCCCTACCCGTCAGCCCCGTTCATACACCGTGGGCGCCAACCGTGCGCGGCAAAACACCCTCTCCTCGCCCGAAATAGTTACCAGCAAATATTTGGGAGATGCGAGATTACCGTCCTATCCCCAACCGACGCGATGTCCAAAATTTTAAATGGGGGATAAGTTCGTAACTTTCCCCCATTTCAGAGAAGCACGTCCCAAAGTTTGAGATCCCCCCTCCCCTCCATTTCCCCATTCATACACCATCGGTGGCACGACAACCTCCGCACTACAGCCAGCCTCCTCCGTCCGCCACCCCATCCTCCACCTTGCCAGAGCTGCTACCCCTACCCCGTCGTCCACTACAAGAGATGGACGTCTCTCATCCACGGTGCTGGACCAGGATCCTTTAATCGCCTCCTCTCGCTTCATCGGCATTGTCGTCCACCTTGTCATTGCCGCTCCTACGACCGCCTCGTCCACGGGAACAGGATATATCCCCCGACCCGGCCGTCTGTCGTCTAAAGTCTTCTTCCCCGCCGCCGACAGCCATCGCACCTGCATCACCCTCAACGTATCAGCATAGGCTTACATGGCATCGCAAGAGAGGTGGTACTCTTCCATATGTGCTTAAGTTATTGATCTCACCCGGAAAATAGATCGTAATTTGTTTACTGTACTTTTCTCGTCCGTACCAAATCGTGGTGGCTAGTTGAAAGCAAACATTGGTTGCGAAGTAGCTTTGTCCAGTTTGCACCTTCAGATCCGCCATGGCACGGGCACTATACTCGTAAAGCTTATTGTTTCACCCCTTTATATTCACTACCATCATTGTACGTGCTTCGTGTCGTGCTAGCACTACTCCTCAAGACCTCAATCCAAAGCTTACGTGTTGAAATACGAATCTGATATGATGCTCATATCACTAAAACAGAGAATGTTTAATTGGTCACCTAATGTTCCTATATTCGTTTCGAAAAGCATGTGCGCTACCCACTGGTCCAGCTAGTTCCACTTTCCTGATTTTTCTCTTGATGCTTAGGGTTTTCCCCTTTTATCTACTCTAATATGATCTGCGTAGGTGCTTTCTGTCGTACTGGCATTACTCCACCCTTCAAGCTAAACAACACAACACTCAGAATTCGAAAGCTTAGTTGTTCAAATATGATTGTGATATGATACTGATATTAGTTAACCGACACATTTAATTGGTTAGCTAAAGGTCCCACTTGAGTTTCCAAATGCATGTCGCGACATATAGAGAGACAGCATAATTGCATTTCTTTGTCACTTCTTGACCATACTTTCTTGTCCATACAAAATCTTAGTTGTTATTTCAAAGCAAACATCGGTTGCTAACTACCCTTTGCGTGGTTTGCAGCTTCAGATCTGCCATCCCACTGCCACGGTCAACATTGTACTCATCATGCTTATGTTTTCCCCATTTTATGATGACCACAATCAGCCTACGTGGTTCGTGTCGTAATAGCACTGCTCCACCCATCGAGCTAAACAAGCATAGTTGTACAAATTCATATCTGATATTATTGCTGATATTAGTAAAACTGAGAGATGTTTAATTGGTGAGCTAAATGTTCCTACTTTAGTTTCGAAATGCATGTGAGCCACATATGGAGAGACCGGAAATAATAGTATTTCTCTGTGCGCTCTGGTTCATCATGGGTGGCCAAACGACATTGTATTGAAAGACTTGTAATATCTTCAATCTGCTTGCTCTTCTGCTTTTCTTTAAGATGATACTCTTCTCTTGCGGTCGACTGGTCAGGTCAAGTTGTTCTCCCTTAGTATATTTTGAATCTGTCAGGTCAGGTCGACTTGTTCTTCTTTACTATATGTTGAAGCTATCATCTGCAAAGTGTCATCACTTCTGGAGATCTCATATTTTGAGTAGTACATTATATTAATGCACACAAAGAATTGCAGAGATAGCACAAAGGGGTTTACAGGGAGGCAGTATTGGATTAGAATCACTTCTGCATTACAAAGAAAATCTCACTTGTTTTTATGTTTTCATGCATGTCAGATATTGAACATTATCAAAATGAATATGAGAATGGGCGCACGGGAGGAATATTGCGGAATGATCCACTGGCTAACAAACTTGGCATGGTGGAGGATGGCCTATCTTATTCACCCATCAAGGTGCTTGCTCTAGCTTTGCAAAGTTGTATTGGTCGCACATATTTTGCATCTGACCTCTTGCATTACTTCTACTCTGTTACACCATCTGCTTAGTTTAAGCATCATATATGATTATATGCCATACCTATCCCTTTTCTATACCTATTCCATGTGTCGTCACACTATGTTTTTCCAGTCAAATGTTGTCTTTCATAATAGATGTCCAACAGGAAGAGGGTGAGTGCAGATCCTCAAGGAGTACAAACTAGGTATTTGGAAAAGGTAGTGATACCTGTTAAATCAGATAGATCAGCGGCCACAGAAAACACAGGCCCAACTGTACCACACTTTACCCCTACTCTAGTGGCCAAACCCCTATTAGAACTGCTGGGAGCCCAGCGTAAGGTACTGTCTATGATATCAATTAAAAATTTGAACTCATAAATTTCTGCTTGTGCCTTACCTTCTCTCTTGTATGAAAACTAATTTTAGATGAATCTCCTTGCTCAAAGGATCATACGATCTCAAAACAATAATGGGCTCTACATTGCTCTCGTCAGTACCTCTCTCCCTTTTGCCTTGTAATGATGTACTTAATTAATTGCTATTTGATTATGTATCATCAGTCTGCACCTGAGCTTCATTATCCTCTGTTTCTTCCAATATTATTTGATCTATATTTACTCTTTGCAAAATGTAGAATAATGGCAACACTTATAAAGAATTTTCTTTGGGGAATTTATTGAATTATCCTTCCATCAACATGGAGAAGGGCTTTGTCCAGCCCGTGTTAACATGTAATGTAAGTTCATCCTTCTCAAGCCTTCAAACTTTGTTCTAGTATAGATTTGGATAGGCATCATTTCCTCCACTGTTGTTTGCTTTGCTGTTTACATCTGATTGGATGTTTGCAACAACTGCCAGTTTCAAATTGTAGTTGTAAAAACATGTTCCTTATGCAGAACAGATCCATTATTTGCTTATATAATTGTGAAACCAGTTACGTGTCTCCTTGTTTCTCTTTCAGAGTCGTATCTCTTACGCCAGGCAGAACTTTAGGGAAGATAGTGAGCCAAACCATCTTGTGGACAGCGAGATGACCCCAAGGTCCCGTCTTGATGAAGACAATGAGTTCAAGATACTCACCAGCAGGTGTGAGACAACCTCTGTGCAGTCGCTGTCTCAATCAGCTCGACTTCTTCAGTCTCAACTTAAAGCGTAAAGGCTTGCTTCAGCTCAGCCCCGACTTGAAGTCAAAGATGCAATGAAGATGTCAGAGGAGTGCCGTGCGCACCATCAAGCCTTAAATCTAGTGTTGATGCATCTATCGTTGACACAACTGAGGTCTACTCATCTTCTTCAGCTATTTGGGGGGCCCTTCCTGGCCAGGCCTAGTGCCTTCTGAAGTGCTCTCAGTTTTGTATATTCTTTTGTAGGCACGTTTATTTGCACTGGCGGTGAACTTTGATGCCCAGTGGATGTAATATGTGATAGCCGTGATAGCCTAGCGTAAGTTGCTTGCTTATTTATTTCCTTGTTGTCTTGTTTATTTGTTTGCTTGTAGTCATTGCAGTTCTTTTTCCGCGGTTTGCTAGTGCCTGCAATAACCTATTTTTTAAAACTAGCCTACAATAACCATGGGCTAATGTTTACTGTAGTGACACTGGGCCTCCTACGGGCCATAGAAACAGTGGGCCTTCTATGGGCCGTAGGAACAATGGGCCTTCTAAGGGCCGTAGAAACAATGGGCTTTCTACGGGCCGTATCATCAATGGGCCTTATACGGGCAGTATGATAACATGGGCCAATAACAGGCCGCATTATGGTCGTAAACGGGCTAGAGTTGGAATCGTCCGTTCATGGGCCGACCATAACGGGCCATCGTTAATAGGCCGTATTTCATGACGCTATGAAAACGGCCCAACGTATTAACGGACCACAAACGGGCCGACTGTAACCACGGGCTTAATTTGGCCCACAAGCAAAAAATGACAGTAACGGGCCGTAAGTAAACAAATGCTGGAAATGAGCCCAAGAATAAATGGGCTCTGAGAAGGCCGAAAGATACCATGGGCTGGAAACGGCCCAACGGAATAACGTGCCGTTAATGGGTATAAAGTGATACACTGTTCATTACGGGCCAGTTTCACCACGGGCCGTTAATGGGTGTAAAGTGATACCCTGTTCATTACGGGCCAGTTTCACCACGGGCCGTTAATAGGCCAAGAGTTACATAGGGCCTCATATGGGCCGAAAGACGTCATGGGCCATACATGGGCCAGAAGTGAAAACGGGCTAGAATCATATCGAGTGGCCCAGATGACGCTACTGGGCCTAATTCGGATAGGGCGTAACGGGCCTTGGGTTAGCGGGCTGTAAATGGGCTATATGCGAACAGGTCGTTAACAGGCTTTCCATGGGTCGGCCCGCCACATTTTGACCAAGTGAAACGGGCCGGCCTTTTCACAGGAATGGGCCTCCGTTGGGCCGTGCCAGGTGTCGACGTGTCATAGGCGCCTTCCGTCCAATGAGTGGATGACATCTGTCCCAACGGTGAGCAGACACGTGTTTCCTCCAGCCAATGATGATTTTACACGTGGAAAATCCCCATTGGTCGGGGCTGTTAACGGGTTATCGGATCCAAAACCCGACCCGATAGCTTAACAGCGTTCCGTTACGGTGGATGCCACGTGTCGGTCACCCTTCACGAAAGCACTTCTGTGATGCACGATTTATCGTCATGGAAGTGGACACTTCCGTGATGATAATTTTGGTAATGTCATGGAACACTTCTACGACAGCACAGGTATGACTATCTTGATTCTGTCATAAATTTGTCATGGATGTACATACATGACAAAAAACGCGACCTACTGTGACAAACACGTATCATCACGGAAGTGTATTTTTTTGTAGTGTTAGGGGGAGCTCTTTCTTATCACATACTTCTCAGAGCAACGATGTATTTCAATCTTATTATCATTTGTTGAAGCTTTGATATATATGTTGTCATCAATTACCAAAAAGGGGGAGATTGAAAGTGCAACTATCCTGGGTGGTTTTGGTAATTATTAACAACATATAGCTCATTGAACTAATGCTATTTCAAGATGAATATTTCAGGAAAGTTCAATGATCTGCATGGCATGGATTAGGAATGTGGACCCCTCAAAATTCTAAGGACACAGGATTGGCTCAAGCTCTAAAGCTCAAGACTCTACATTTTACTTTTAATGATCCAAGATCACATTGAATCCATAGGAAAAGCCAATACTGTTAAAAGGGGATGAGGTGTTGCTTAATGGCTTGCTTGCTCAAAGTGCTTAGTGATATGCTCCAAAGCCCTCAAGCACTTTCTCATATCCACGTATGTACCAAACTAAAAGTCAAACTCGGACCCACCAATTTGATCTATCCGGTGCCACCGAGTTCATTTGACATAGCCACTGCCAGAAACCCTAGTCACTTTGGTCTTACCGATAGGGATCTCGGTCTCACCAAGATGGGATTGCAAACTCTCTGTTTCCCTTCGTAATGTTTCAGTCTAACCGAGATGAGCAATCGGTACCACCGAGTTCACAATGCAAACTCTCTGTTTCCCCTTCGTAACGTTTCGGTCTCAGCAAGATGAGCGAATCGGACCCATCGAGTTTGTCCGACCAACTCTGTGGTTAGCTTATTACCAAAGTCAGTCCCACCGAGTTTGTGTAATCGGTCTCGCCGAGATTACGTTATGCCCTAACCCTAAAGAAATCGGTCCCACCGAGTTGACATGTCGGTCCCACCAAAATGCCTAACAGTCACATTATGAACTAAATCAGTCTCACCGAGTTTGGTAAATTGTGTGTAATGGTTAGATTTTGTGTGGAGGCTATACATACCCCTCCACCCTCTCTTCATTCGTGGAGAAAGCCATCAGAACATGCCTACACTTTCAGCATTCATTTTCTATGAGAGAACAAACTACTCATGTGTTGAGGTCAAGATATTCCATTCCAACCACATAAATCTTGATCTCTAGCCTTCCCCATGTTGCTTTCCACTCAAAACATCTTTCCACCAAATCCGATCCTATAAGAGAGAGTTGAGTGTTGGGGAGACTATCATTTGAAGCACAAGAGCAAGGAGTTCATCATCAACACACCATCTATTACCTTTTGGAAACTGGTGTCTCCAAGATTGGTTAGGTGTCACTTGGGAGCCTCCGTCAAGATTGTGGAGTTGAACCAAGGAGTTTGTACGGGCAAGGAGATCGCCTACTTCGTGAAGATCTACCCTAGTGAGGCAAGTCCTTCGTGGAGCGATGGCCATGGTGGGATAGACAAGGTTGCTTCTTCGTGGACCCTTCGTGGGTGGAGCCCTCCATGGACTCGCGCAGCCGTTACCCTTCGTGGGTTGAAGTCTCCATCAATGTGGATGTACGATAGCACCACCTATCGGAACCACGGATAAAAAATCTCCGTGTCTACATTGCGTTTGCTCCCTCAAACTCCTCCCTTTACCTTCATGTGCAATGTTTTACATTCGGCTGCTATACTCTTAGAATTGCATCTGGAGGTTGATTGCTTGACTTGTGTAAAGTTGCTAAAATCTACCAAGACTTAAAATTGGGAAAAGGATAGATTTTTATTTGATCAAGTAGTCTAATCACCCCCCCCCCATCTAGACATACTTTCGATCCTACAATTGCCCCTTCTCTCTTTCATTACTTCTTTTACTTTTTTTTATTTTTTTATTTGGGCCTTTCTCATTTTTTTGGCCTCTTTTTTTCTCTTTTTTCGTCTGGAGTATCATCCCGACTTGTGGGGGAATCATAGTCTCCATCATCCTTTCCTCATTGGGACAATGCTCCAATAATGAAGATCATCACACTTCTATTTACTTACAACTCAATACTTAGAACAAAATATGACTCTATGTTAATGCCTCCGGCGGTGTACCTGGATGTGCAATGAAGGTGGCTTTGCCACAAATACGATGTCAACTACATGATCATGCAAATCAATATGACAATGATGAAGCGTGTCATAATAAAAGGAACGGTGGAAAGTTGCATGGCAATATATCTCGGAATGGCTATAGAAATGCCATAATAGGTAGGTATGGTGGCTATTTTGAGGAAGGTATATGGTGGGTGTATGGTACCGGTGAAAGTTGTGCGGTACTAGAGAGGCTAGCAATGGTGGAAGGGTGAGGGTGCGTATAATCCATGGACTCAACATTAGTCATAAAGAACTCACATACTTATTGCAAAAATCTATTAGTTATCGAAACGAAGTACTACACGCATGCTCCTAGGGGGATAGATTGGTAGGAAAAGACCATCGCTCGTCCCCGACCGCCACTCATAAGGAAGACAATCAATAAATAAATCATGCTCCAACTTCATCACATAACGGTTCACCATACATGCATACTATGAGAATCACAAACTTTAACACAAGTATCTCTCAAATTCACAACTACTCCACTAGCATGACTCCAATATCACCATCTTTATATCTCAAAACAATCATAAAGAATCAAACTTCTCATAGTATTCAATGCACTTTATATGAAAGTTTTTATTATATCCCTCTTGGATGCCCATTATATTAGGACTAAATTCATAACCAAAGCAAATTACCATGCTGTTTAAGACTCTCAAAATAATATAAGTGAAGCATGAGAGTTCATCTATTTCTTCAAAATATAAAACTACCGTCATTCTCTAAAAAGATATAAGTGAAGCACTAGAGCAAAGATAAACTACTCCAAAAGATATAAGTGAAGATCAATGAGTAATCGAATAATTATGTGACTATGTGAAGACTCTCTAACATTTAATATTTTAAGATCTTGGGATTTTATTCAAACATCAAGCAAAATAAAATAAAATGACATGACACTCCAAGCAAAACACATATCATGTGGTGAATAAAAATATAGCCCCAAGTAAAGTTACCGATGAACAAAGACGAAGGAGGCGATGCCTTCTGGGGCATCCCCAAGCTTAGGCTCTTGGTTGTCCTTGAATATTACCTTGGGGTGCCTTGGGCATCCCCAAGCTTAGGCTCTTGCCACTCCTTATTCCATAGTCCATCGAATCTTTATGCAAAACTTGAAAACTTCACAACAAAAAACGCATAAGCTCCGTTAGTATAAGAAAATAAATCACCACTTTTGGTACTGTTGTGAACTCATTCTTAATTCATATTGGTGTAATATCTACTGTATTGCAACTTCTCTATGGTTCATACCCTTCGATACTACTCATAGATTCATCAAAATAAGCAAACAACACATAGAAAACAGACTCTGTCAAAAACAGAACAGTTTGTAGTAATCTGTAACTCTCGAATACTGATGTAACTCCAAAAATACTGAAATAAATTGGTGGACCTGAGGAATTTGTCTATTAATATTCTGCAAAAAGAATCAATTAAAAGCACTCTTCTGTAAAAAATAATAGCTAATCTCGTGAGCGCAAACTTTCTCTTTTTTATAGCAAGATCGCATTAACTTTCACCGAAGTCTTCCCAAAGGTCCTACTTGGCACTTTATTGAAACAAAAGCTATAAAACATGATTACCACAGTAGCTTAATCATGTGGACACACAAAAATAGTAGGGGTAAATGTTGGTTTGTCTCCCAACAAACGCTTTTCTTTAATGCCTTTTTAGCTAGGCATGATGATTTCAATGATGCTCGCATAAAAGATAAGAATTGAAACACAAAGAGAGCATCATGAAGAATATGACTAACACATTTAAGTCTAACCCACTTCCTATGCATAGGGATTTTTTGAGCAAACAATTTATGGTAACAAGAATCAACTAGCATAGGAAAGCAAAAACAAGCATAACTTCGAAAGTTTCAACACATAGAGAGGAAACTTGGTATTATTAAAATTACTACAAGCACACACTCCTCCCTCATAATAATTTTCAGTAGCATCATGAATGAATTCAATAATATAACCATCACATAAAGCAATATTTTCATGATGCACGAGCATAGAATTTTTATTGCTCTCCACATAAGCAAATTTCTACTCATGAATAGTAGTGGGAGCGAACTCAGCAAAATAACTATCATGTGAGGCATAATCCAATTGAAAATTAAAATCATGATGACAAGTTTCATGGTTATCATTGTTCTTTATAGCATACATGTCATCACAATAATCATCATAGATAGGAACTTTATTCTCATAATCAATTGGAACCTCTTCCGAAATACTGGATTCATCACTAAATAAAGTCATGACCTCTCCAAATCCACTTTTATAATTGTCATAATAAGATTCAACACCCTCAAAAATAGTGGGATCATTACTTCCTAAAGTTGACACTATTCCAAACCCACTTTCATCAATATAATCATCATAAATCGGAGGCATGCTATCATCAAAATAAATTTGCTCATCAAGACTTGGGGGACTAAAAATATCATCTTCATAAAACATAGTATCCCCAAGCTTGTGGCTTTGCATATCATTAGCATCATGAATATTCAAGGAATTCATACTAACAACATTGCAATCATGCTCATCATACAAATATTTAGTGCCAAACATTTTAATGCATTCTTCTTCTAACACTTTGGCACAATTTTCCTTCCCATCATTTTCACGAAAGACATTAAAAAGATGAAGCATATGAGGAACCCTCAATTCCTTTTTTTGTAGTTTTCTTTTATAGACTAAACAAGTGATAAAACAAGAAACTAAAAGATTTGATTGCAAGATCTAAAGATATACGTTCAAGCACTAACCTCCCCAACAACGGTGCCAGAAAAGAGCTTGATGTCTACTACGCAACCTTCTTCTTGTAGATGTTGTTGGGCCTCCAAGTACAGAGATTTGTAGGACTGTAGCAAATTTCCCTCAAGTGGATGACCCGTGGGAGGCATAGGATGAAGATGGTCTCTCTCAAACAGCCCTGCAACCAAATAACAGAGAGTCTCTTGTGTCCCCAACACACCCAATACAATGGTAAATTGTATAGGTGCACTAATTCGGCGAAGAGATGGTGATACAAGTGCAATATGGATGGTAGATATAGGTTTTTATAATATGAAATTATAAAAACAGTATGGTAACAAGTGATAAAAGTGAGCGTAAACGGTATTGAAATGGTAGGAAACAAGGCCTAGGGTTCATACTTTCACTAGTGCAAGTTCTCTCAACAATAATAACATAACTGGATCATATAACTATCCCTCAACATGCAACAAAGAGTCACTCCAAGTCACTAATAGAAGAGAACAAACGGAGAGATTATTGTAGGGTACGAAACCACCTCAAAGTTATTCTTTCCGATCAATCCATTGGGTTATTCCTATAAGTGTCACAAACAGCCCTAGAGTTCGTAGTAAAATAACACCTTAAAACACAAATCAACAAAAACCCTAATGTCACCTAGATACTCCAATGTCACCTCAAGTATCCGTGGGTATGATTATACAATATGCATCACACAATCTCAGATTCATCTATTCAAACCAACACAAAGAACTTCAAAGAGTGCCCCAAAGTTTCTACCGGAGAGTCAAGACGAAAATGTGTGCCAACCCCTATGCATAAGTTCACAAGGTCACTGAACCCGCAAGTTGATCACTAAAACATGCATCAAGTGAATCAATAGAATACCCCATTGTCACCACGGGTATCCCATGCAAGACATACATCAAGTGTTCTCAAATCCTTAAAGACTCAATCCGATAAGATAACTTCAAAGGGAAAACTCAATTCATCACAAGAGGATAGAGGGGGAGAAACATCATAAGATCCAACTATAATAGCAAAGCTCGCGGTACATCAAGATCACGCCAAATCAAGAACACGAGAGAGAGAGAGAGAGAGAGAGAGAGAGATCAAACACATACCAACTGGTACATACCCTCAGCCCCGAGGGTGAACTACTCCCTCCTTGTCATGGAGAGCGCCAGGATGATGAAGATGGCCACCGGTGATGATTCCCCCCTCTGGCAGGGTGCCGGAATAGGGTCCCGAGAGGTTTTTGGTGGCTATAAAGGCTTGTGGCGGCGGAACTCCTGATCTAGGTTTATTTCTGGGAGATTCTGTATTTATAGGAGTTTTTGTCGTCGGTCTCATGTCAGGGGGGTCTCCGAGTCGTCCACGAGATAGGGGGCGCGCCATCCACCCTTGTGGACGGCTCGAGACTCTTCTGGCCCAACTCTTTTACTTTGGCGGCTTCTTTTGGTCCATAAAAATTCATCAAAAATTGGCACGTCAATTGGACTCCGTTTAGTATTCCTTTTCTGTAAAACTCAAGAACCAAGAAAAACATAAACTGGCACTGGGCTCTAGGTTAATAGGCCAGTCCCAAAAATCATATGAAATAGCATATAAATTCATATAAAACATTCAAGATGGATAATATAATAACATGGAACAATCAAAAATTATAGATATGTTGGAGACGTATCAGAGGCCATCCAGAAGGCGACCGAGGTTAATACCTCAGATGCCGCAGACCGGGGGACGAAGACCCCCACGACCACCGAGGGTGGGGGGTCTCAACAGTTCGGGGCCCCGTCGAACACAGTCCCCAAGACCGATGTGGCTCCGGGTTTGGATTAGCAACCCCCTTCAACAGAAGGGGGAGGAGCAGCAGCTCCATCGCGGCCTGTGTTAATCCAGAGGCCGCTCATGCTCTGGGGGAAGTGCTGCAGCGCGCTTCCATCATGGAGGAGCACATGTGCGGTTATGGAAAAGATTCAGTCTGCGAAAAGCGGACTGAACGTAGCCTTCAACAGCCTACTGACGGGTTTGAGGTATGCGATGTAATTTTCTAACAAGATTTCCATATAAAAGGATGAACCCATGTATAGATAGTAGCCCCTGAGACTCTGTTCGGATTAGAACAATCCGGATAGAGGATCGCAAAACAAGTTAGTAATGTATCGTGCTATTATGTGAGACATGCATCCATGTTGGCGGCTACTGCCCAAGCCACAGAGGTTTTCGAGCTCAATCGGAAACTTAGATTAGCCGATGAGGAGCTCGACCGCGTCAATAAGCGGTTTGACAAAATGCAAGGTATGCAGAACATACATACAAAAAGTGATATGTGTATTGATTCTTTTAACTTATTGAATTTTATGATTATAATCATAGTTGGCGTGGCCGAGGTCGAATCCCTCAAAAGCATGCTTGCCCAAGCCTAGAAGGAGGTGGAGGCGAATAAGGTGGCCGCTGACAAGGTGGCGAAGGAGCTGGAGGCGGAGCAAACCGCCCGCCGCCAACATGAAGCTCGGGTGGCCGAAGTCGAGCAAGAGCTCAAGGACGCAATTACCAAGTGCGAGTCCTTGGAGTAGAAGACTTTGGACCAAGCATCCGAACTTGCCAAGGCTCTTTGAGATATCAATGAGGCATGGGTTGAATCCTAGAGCGCCCACCAGGAGATCCAGCAGGCGAGGCAGATAGCAGCTGGTAAGGCTTTTCTTCTGCAGAGTAAATTTGCAAGTAAGAGATATATCTCGCTGACCCGAGTTTGGACTTCTCCAGGCGCGTTTGCGGATCTGCTGAGGAGTGTTGCTGACGCCGCAGAGTTCTTTCGAGCCGAAGAGGGGACCTCAACGGAGAAGCTGTTCTGGTCGCAGTACCTTGCGCCAGAGCATGCGGTGCCCCTTAGTGATCAGCTAAAGCAGCTGGCCGAGCTGCATGGGGTGGCTGGGTTGGCCTTGAAGGATGTAATAGTCTGACTTTGGCCAGCCGAGCCCATGCCCAGTAGCTACTTGATACGTCTCCAACGTATCTATAATTTATGAAGCATTCATGCTATTATCCTATCTGTTTTGAATGTTTATGGGCTTTATTATACACTTTTATATTACTTTTGGGACTAACCTATTAACCGGAGGCCCAGCCCATATTGCTATTTTATTGCCTATTTCGGTATTTCGAAGAAAAGGAATATCAAACGGAGTCCAAACGGAATGAAACCTTCGGCAGCGTGATTTTTGGAACGAACGTGACCTAGGAAACTTGGAGTGCAAGCCGGGGAAGCATCAAGGAAACCAAGAGACAGGGGGGCGCGCCCACCCCCCTGGGCGCACCCTCCACTCTCGTGGGCCCCTCGAGGCTCCCCCGACCGACCTCTTTAGCCTAGATAAGCCCACATACCCTAAAAACATCGGAGACGAAGATAGATCGGGAGTTCCGCCGCCGCAAGCCTCTTTAGCCACCAAAAACCTCTCAGGAGGCCATTACGGTACCCTGCCGGAGGGGGAACCCATCACCGGTGGCCATCTTCATCATCCTGGCGCTATCCACGACGAGGAGGGAGTAGTTCACTGTGACGCCCGGATAACTAAACTACAATGAACCTCTGCTAACGACGCCACATCACCTTGGTTACCATTGATAAACTCACGTTAGTTTAAAGCAGATTCAAATTAAATTTGAATTAAAGTCAAACTATGAAAGTTTTCAAATATTAAAACTAAAATGTTCGGGTAATGGCAAATAATGCATAGATAATTACGGTGGCGAAACCACACTTTTATAAAATGTTTGAATACTCTAAAATGAATAAAATAGTTGCTAAAACAATTAAATAAATGTCTTTTGAATTTTATAAAATACTAAACTATTCGGTTCAAGGGTAAAACTTTTTGTGACAGTAGTTGGAATTGTAACTCATTTTTAGGTGTGGGTTTTTACTTTTTGTAAAACTAAAAAGTATTAAAGAAATAAAAGAACACAGAAAAGAAAGATAAAAATAAAACAAAATGAACAAAAGGCAAACCTCCCACCCCCACTAGGCCTTGGCCCAGATGGCCAAGCGGCACATCCAGCCTTGGTCCGCCCCATCCAGCCCAACTCCTCCTCGTGTCTTCTTCGTTCTCTGTTCACCGACCGCGGTGGAGGACCGTGTGTCGTCCATGGACGGATTAGCCACGGGGCGGCCATCCCGCACCTTCCCGCCGTCTCCCAGCGGAGGATAAGAACAACCCCGAGCCCCCTGGATCGAACCTTATCTCCTTCCCCTTCCATTCGCTCCTCTGCTCGAATCCAAAGCCTCCCAATGCCTCACCGCTACGTTTCCCACATCGCCGTGGCCACCGGCCTCCCCACGGCCAGCCAAGGCGCCCAGGAGGACCGCCGCCGTCGTCCTCTTTGGCTACGGGGGTGCGTTCAAGCCCGGAGCCACCTCATTGACCGGATCGACGCCATCTTCTTCCTCGGTCGTCGCCGCTGCTCTTCATCGATCCGTCGCCTCTGCAGCTCCTAAGCCACCAACGGGCCTCCGTGTGCCTCCGCGGTGAGCTCCTGGTCCGATTCCCCCTCTTCTCCGGCTCGATCTGTTCCGTGAGCTTTGTCCACCATGGCAGGAGTTCAGTGTCCGCATACGTGCACGCTGTTGCTCCTCTGTTGCTGAAGCGTGTTGCTGCTGGTTTCTACCTACTGCTGCTTGCCGCTGCTCGCGCCGTCACGCCGTGCCCGCGCTCGCTGGCCTTTGGCCACGACCGGTTGCGCCCGGCCGCGCCTACGCGTGTGCCCGCCTTCGCGTGGCCTCGCCCCCATGCGTGCTCCCGCGTCGCACCGCTACTGCTGATTGTTGTTGCCGCTAGGTGCTTCTTCTACTAGCTGCCGCTGCTTGCTGCTCTTGCGGCTGCCTTGTGCGTTGCTGTTTCTCTTACTCTACTGCTTGTTCCTGCTGCTACCTAGCCGCTGCTTCTGCTGATGTTTTGCTACTGTTGCTCTGCTTTGCTAGCTGCCTGCTATTACGCTGATGCTAGTGGCCATGGCCGGGCACATGTTTGTGTGCGTGTTTGTGCAAAGCCACCAACAGCCGGCCGGTGCAAATTAGTTTAGGGGCTGATTACTAGTTAGGTTAACTGCTAACCAATGACAGTGGCCCCCACTGTTAGTTAATCTAATTTAACTAGTGTCTAGTTAACCTTAGACAATGGCATGTGGGACCAGCCTACACTATTCATCATTTGACCATTCAACCTTTGACTGGGTCAACCCACCGCACTGGCCCCACTGGCATACTCATAGGCTAGTGTAACACTAGGTGACAAAAGTATTTACTGTTTCATTTTCGAATTAAATAAAATCTAGAAAACATTTAAACTTCAATAAATCATATAAAATAATCCGTAGCTCAGATGAAAATGTTTTCTACATGAAAGTTGCTCAGAACAACGAGACGAATCGTAATACGCAGCCCGTTTGTCCGCCACACATCCCTAGCATAGCGAACACGCAACTTTCTCCCTCCGGTTCATTTGTCTGAAAACGCGAAATATCGGGGATACTTTCCCGGATGTTTCCCCCCTTCACCGGTATCACCTACTACCGTGTTAGGGCACACCGAACACCGCGTATTGTCTTGTTACGCTTTGTGATGCTTTGGTTGCTCTATTATTTATTGTGTTCCCCCTCCGTTACTTCTTTCCGGTAGACCCCGAGACTGTCGGCGACCCCCGGTTCGACTACGGAGTGACGACCCCTCCTTGCCAGAGAAACCAGGCAAGCCCCCCCCCCTTGACCACAGACATCGCCTATTCTTCTCTATACTGCTTGCATTAGAGTAGTGTAGCATGTTACTGCTTTTCGTTAATCCTATTCTGATGCATAGCCTGTCATTGTTGCTACAGTCATTGATACCTTACCCGCAATCCTAAATACTTAGTATAGGATGCTAGTTTATCATCAGTGGCCCTACACTCTTGTCCGTCTGCCATGCTATACTACTGGGCTGTGATCACTTCGGGAGGTGATCACGGGCATATATTACATATACTTTACACTATTACATTACCTGTGATACTGTTCGGAGATGGGGGGCTGAAAGGACAGGTGGCTCCATCCCGGTAGAGGTGGGCCTGGGTTCCCAACGGCCCCCGACTGTTACCTTGTGGCGGAGCGACATGGCAGGTTGAGACCGCCTAGGAGAGTGGTGGGCCTGGCCCTGTTCGGCGTTCGCGGATACTTAACACGCTTAACGAGATCTTGGTATTTGATTTGAGTCTGGCTACTGGCCTATACGCACTAACCAACTACGCGGGAAAGTTATGGGCACTCGACGTCGTGGTATCAGCCGAAGCCTTCTTGACGTCAGCGACTGAGCGGCGCGCGCCGGGTTGTACTGCGTTAACGCAACTTCCTTTGTAATGGAGGTTGCTAGGTCTGCTCACCGGCCGCGTACGCAACGTGCAGGTGTGCAATGGGCGATGGGCCCAGACCCCTGCGCGCATAGGATTTAGACCGGTGTGCTGACCTCTCTGTTGTGCCTAGGTGGGGCTGCGACGTGTTGATCTTCCGAGGCCGGGCATGACCCAGGAAAGTGTGTCCGGCCAAATGGGATCGAGCGTGTTGGGTTATGTGGTGCACCCCTGTAGGGAAGTTAATCTATTCGAATAGCCGTGATCTTCGGTAACAGGACGACTTGGAGTTGTACCTTGACCTTATGACAACTAGAACCGGATACTTAATAAAACACACCCTTCCAAGTGCCAGATACAACCCAGTGATCGCTCTCTAACAGGGCGACGAGGAGAGGATCGCCGGGTAGGATTATGCTATGCGATGCTACTGGAGATGCTACTTGGAGGACTTCAATCTACTCTCTTCTACATGCTGCAAGACGGAGGCTGCCAGAAGCGTAGTCTTCGATAGGACTAGCTATCCCCCTCTTATTCTGGCATTCTGCAGTTCAGTCCACTGATATGGCCTCCTTACACATATACCCATGCATATGTAGTGTAGTTCCTTGCTTGCGAGTACTTTGGATGAGTACTCACGGTTGCTTTCTCCCCCCTTTTCCCCCTTTCCTTTCTTTCTGGTTGTCGCAACCAGATGCTGGAGCCCTGGAGCCAGACGCCACCGTCGACGATGATTCCTACTACACTGGAGGTGCCTACTACTACGTGCAGGCCGCTGACGACGACCATGAGTAGTTTAGGAGGATCCCAGGCAGGAGGCCTGCACCTCTTTCGATATGTATCCCAGTTTGCGCTAGCCTTCTTAAGGCAAACTTGTTTAACTTATGTCTGTACTCAGATATTGTTGCTTCCGCTGACTCATCTATGATCGAGCACTTGTATTCGAGCCCTTGAGGCCCCTGACTTGTATTATGATGCTTGTATGACTTATTTATGTTTTAAAGTTGTGTTGTGATATCTTCCCGTGAGTCCCTGATCTTGATCGTACACATTTGCGTGCATGATTAGTGTACGATTGAATCGGGGGCGTCACATTCACCCTCGGGGTGAGGGTATGTACCAGTAGCTATGTGTTTGATCTCTCTCTCTCTCTCTCTCTCTCTCTCTCGTGTTATCTCTATGGCACGATCTTGATGTATCGCGAGCTTTGCTATTATAGTTGGATCTTATGATGTTTCTCCCCCTCTACTCTCTTGTGATGAATTGAGTTTTCCTCTTGAAGTTATCTTATCGGATTGAGTCTTTAATGATTGGAGAACACTTGATGTATGTCTTGCCGTGTTCATATGTGGTGACAATGGGATATCACGTGCCACTTGATGTATATTTTGGTGATCAACTTGCGGGTTCCTCCCATGAACCTATGCATAGGGGTTGGCACACATCCTCGTCTTGACTCTCCGGTAGAAACTTTGGGGCACTCTTTGAAGTACCTTGTGTTGGTTGAATAGATGAATCTGAGATTGTGTGATGCATATCGTATAATCATGCCCACGGATACTTGAGGTGACAATGGAGTATCTAGATGACATTAGGGTTTTGGTTGATTTGTGTCTTAAGGTGTTATTCTAGTACGAACTCTTGAATAGATTGATCCGAAAGAATAATTTTGAGGTGGTTTCACACCCTACCATAATCTCTTCGTTTGTTCTCCACTATTAGTGGCTTTGGAGTGACTCTTTGTTGCATGTTGAGGGATAGTTATATGATCCAATTGTGTTATTATTGTTGAGAGAATTTGCACCAGTGAAAGTATGAACCATATGCCTTGTTTCCTACCATTGCAATACCGTTTACGCTCACTTTTATCATTATTACCTTGCTATTTTTATATTTTCAGATTACAAAAACCTATATCTACTATCCATATTGCACTTGTATCACCATCTCTTCACTGAACTAGTGCACCTATATAATTTGCCATTGTATTGGATGTGTTGGGGACACAAGAGACTCTTTGCTATTTGGTTGCAGGGTTGCTTAAAAGAGACCATCTTCATCCTACGCCTCCCACGGATTGATAAACTTTAGGTCATCTACTTGAGGGAAATTTGCTACTATCCTACAAACCTCTGCACTTGGAGGCCCAACAACGTCTACAAGAAGAAGGTTGCCTAGTAGACATCAAGCTCTTTTTTGGCGCTGTTGCCGGGGAGGCTAGGTAAGCGGCACTCATACCCCGTCAACTAAGCTCTTTTCTGGCGCCGTTGCCGGGGAGGTGAGTGCTTGAAGGTATATCTTTAGATATTGCAATCGAATCTTTTTGTTTCTTGTTTTATCACTAGTTTAGTTTACAAAAGAAAATTACAAAAAAATGGAATTGAGAGTGCCTCATATGCTTCATCTTTTTAATGTCTTTTGTGAAAATAAGGATTCCGATAATTGTGCTCAATTGCTAGAGGAAGAATGCCTTAGAATGTTTGGTACTAGATCTTTGTATGATGAGCATGATTGCAATGTTGTTAGTATGAATTCCTTGAATATCCATGGTGCTAATGATATGCAAAGCCACAAGCTTGGGGAAGCTATGTTTGATGAAGATGATATTTTTTGTCCCCCAAGTTTTGATGAGCAAATTTATTTTGATGATAGCATGCCTCCTACTTATGATGATTATATTGATGAAAGTGGGTTTGGAAGAGTGTCAACTTTAGGAAGTAGTGATCCAACTCTTTTGGAGGATGTTGAATTTTATTGTGATGAATATGAAAGTGGATTTGGAAGAGTGTCAACTTTATTTAGTGATGATTCCACTATTTCGGAAGAGGTTCCAATTGATTATGAGAACAAAGTTGCTATCTATGATGATTATTGTGATGACTTGTATGCTATTAGGAATAATGATAACCATGAAACTTGTCATCATGATTTTCGTTTTCAATTGGATTATGCCTCACATGATAATTATTTTGTTGAGTTTGCTCCCACTACTATTGATGAGAATAAATTTGCTTATGTGGAGAGTAGTAAAATTTCTATGCTTGTAGATCATGGAAAGAATGCTTTAGGTGCTGGTTATATTGTTGAATTCATTCATGATGCTACTGAAAATTATTATAAGGGAGGAACATATGCTTGTAGGAATTGCAATAATATCAAGTTTCCTCTCTATGTGCTTAAAGTCTTGAAGTTATACTTGTTTTACCTTCCTATGCTAGTTGATTATTGTTCCCATAAGTTGTTTGCTCACAAAATCCCTATGCATAGGAAGTGGGTTAGACTTAAATGTGCTAGTCATATGCTTCATGATGCTCCCGTTATATTTCAATTCTTATCTTTTATGTGAGCATCATTGTCATCATCATGCCTAGCTACAAAGGTATTAAAGAAAAGCGCTTATTGGGAGACAACCCAATATTTACCCTTACTGTTTTTGTGTGTCCACATGATTATGCTACTGTAGTAATCATGTTTTATAGCTTTTGTTTCAATAAAGTGCCAAGTAAGACCTTTAGGATAGCTTACAGTGATAGTTGTGTTGATCCTGCTGAGAATCAGAAACTTTTTCACCTAGTAAATTCGTTTTGTTAATTCACATAAACGTGCTTATGATCTGATTCTTTTTTGCTCTGGATTGGTACACAAATTTCTTAGGACTTCCTAATTTGGTAGGATTTTTTGTAGTTCCATAAGTATATGTTTTATACAGATTACTACAGACTGTTCTGTTTTTGACAGATTCTGTTTTCTATGTGTTGTTTGCTTATTTTGATGAATCATGAGTAGTATCGGAGGGTATGAACCATAGATAAGTTGGTATACAGTAGATATTACACCATATGAATTTAGAATGAGTTCATTATAGTACCTAAGTGGTTGTCTTATTTTCTTATACTAACGGAGCTTACGAGTTTTCTGTTGAGTTTTGTGTTGTGAAGTTTTCAAGTTTTGGGTAAAGATTCGATGGACTATGGAATAAGTAGTGCTAGTACTTAGGTTATAAAAAGGGGAACTACCTAACCGAAAATTACTCTACCTTTCCTCCTCATAAGTGCTTCTTCTTCGTCCGTCCTTGCCATGACCGGTGAGCAGAGCTCTAGGTCGAGAACTACTCGTAACAAGGGAGCGACAACCAAGACTATGGAAAAAAAGAGAGGGCTCGCCGCCACGTAGAGACCTCGAAAGATCTCTCATGGGCAGGCGATGGCTCCCAGGAGCGCCCTAGCCTTGGAGGTGAACATGCTGAGCCGGCAGCGCTGGAGTCGTTATCCCTCGACGGCATGCCCGATCAGCTCAATAAGCACCTCAATAAGCAGAAGGAGTTCATCCAAGGCTTGGTGGAGCTGCTGAAAGAGAGCCTCGATGACATGCCCGCTGAGCTCAATAAGCAGGGGGAGTTGACCACCGGCTTGGTGATGCTACTGAAGAAGAGCATTGCCTCAGAGAAGAAGGTGACCGGCGAAATCCTGCAACTTCAGGAGGACAAGGCGAAGCTCTGCCATGAGCTCGACCCGTTGAAGGAGAAGAATGCCGACTGGAAGAAGCTGCATGAGAATAGTAGTTCCTCGATGAAGATGCTGCAGGCCCTCGTCATGGAACAGAAGGAGGAGTTGACGAAGCTCTGCATCAAGCACCCGACTGCTGTCAAGGTACGTAATGCGGCCGTGGAACAGATGATGAAGGCTCGCGTCGAGAAATCCCACGTCATGGACAGAATGAAGAAGATGGCGGAGGAGACGCGCAAGGAGATGAAGGTCGTGGAGGCGATGAAGAAGCAGTTACAACTCCGCAGCGAATTAGATTATTTGGGGTGATAATATTCCTTCTTCTTTTGCTCCTGTGTTTCATCTTTTGCTTCGGGTGTTTCGCCGCACGTGTCACGTTCACTGTGAGGCATGAATAGAACAATGCTAACAATGAGATGACTAGCAAATTAGATCATTTTCTATCGCCATATGGCACTGGGCTGCCGTGTTTCGTGCTCCTCCGTCGTAGTACTACTCCAGTGGGAAACTTGAGTATACCGCATGGTTCTTAGCTCCTCCTCAGGTCGTCGGCACATTTATACGAGCAGTCAAATCACAAGGCCCCGCCTTCCAGCAATAATGAGCCGTCAAATCACAAAGGCCCTCGCCTCTCGTGAAACCGACCAAGCTAGACTGCCCCGCCCTCTAGCCTATTAAAAAATATATACTTTTGTATAGTAGTAGTATTGATGGATTGCGCCATGGAGCAAAACGTGAAATTAAAAAAAGGTGTACATATAGAGAGCCCTCGTCGCTAAATTATGTATACTAGTCGCCAACCCGTGCGTTCGCACGGGCTAATTTATTTATTAATATATGCAAAAGCTCATACCATTTATACATTTTGAATCTAGTTTAGATCCCAATGGACATGCAACATCTTATAATTTTAAAATTCTAGTAATTATACATTTGAATAGAACAATTTTATGATTTTGTAGTTTTTGTATATTTGCAGAAAATCACACTCAAATATGTATTAAACTCATTTTCATTAACTACCAAGAAGTCCACGGGTGAAATAGCATGACCATCGTGAGGTCATTAACCTGAATTGTACGGTATTCATTATAGCAATGTCATCTTAGAATATTTCCATTTTTTGACCATGTACTACAAGGCAGGAGCCGCACAGTGTACAATATAAGTAGAGAGAAGGGAGGGGTGTGACACTTACAAAAACCTAACTATGGAAGAGAAGAGATCCAAGATAGAAGGCTATCCCTATATTTACATTTGATTTTATGAGCTAACAGAGATAGATCATGTACAAAGTTTCTTCTCCAAGCCCCAAAACTTGGCCTCTCATTTCTGAAGATTTTTGTCGTTCCTCTGGGTCCAGATGTTCCAAGTGACAATAAAAACCACCACAATAAAGAAGGGTATATCAAAATCCTTCCTTTCTACTACCGCCATCAAATAGGTTGATTGATTTGGTTGAGATGCCCAAGTAATCCCAAGATAATTCCAACTGGATGAAGTTAAAAACAAAGAACATATGTGCTCGATCCTCATGTGTGAGAGTCTGCAAAGATGTCGGCTTTGCATCATATCTCTTGCGTTAAGCCTATCCACCAGGAGTAGCCAACCAAAGACTTTGATCTTGAGCATGCAGGAACACTTCCATATACACTTAACAATTGGATCCATAGTAATATGGCTATTACCAAAGTTATAATATACCTTGGATCAAAATTCACCAGTTTTGGTTGGCCAGTGGAAAATGTCCTTGCCCTTAGCGTTGATAGATATTGATGACAGAATGGACTCCAAATGAATCAACTCATGATGGGCTTCAATGGAGAGAGGGGGGTGCAGGTTACTGACCATGGATGGTAGATCATCGAGGCTTTGACAGTAAGCATGTCATCCAACACGAAAGAGTGCAGTTGGGGGAAACGATCTTTCATGGGAGTATTTCTTCCCTGGAGTTGCCAAAGATCAAGATAGAAAAGCACAACTTCACTAGAATGAACCTTAGGGACAGAAAGCTGACAAAACTTGTCGTATAATTTAAACACATCGTGCCACCAGAAAGAGCCGCATGCATTAGTGGCTTGGGGTGCTGAAGAACCATAGTATGTATCTCAAATGAGTTCAACTTAGGGAACCTCCATTTTGTTGAAAAACTTAAACAAATGTTTCAGCAGCATTGGTTGGCCACTGTAAAATATAAATTAATAAACGAAAAGTGAGAAACGAACAAACACGTCGATGATAAAATTCAATAACAATAGAGCGATACTTTGTAAGAAGAATGTTATCCTTCGAATATTTGTAGAGGTCAATTATTTTTCTAGATAGACCATGCCTATTTTTGATGGATGCAAATGCTCTATGGGATATAAAGTAACTTTTACTCAATTTTGTTGGATCATATACTGCTTGTATAATCGACGGTAACCTATACTACTTGTCTAGTCTATGGTAATACTTGAACTCAAAATACATGTGTGTCTCGTAAACCCAAAAGGAGGTAGTACATCCATTCGTCATACTTTTCTTATGATAAACCTCATAGAAGGAGCAGCTGGCCTGAAATTGTCGTCCCAAATATGAAATAATACTATGGCCCGTGAAGCACATGTAGTTACTCCCGCAATTAAATTTAAGGTCTAACTATTCTCCATGTTAGTGTGAACTAAATCATTTGAACTGCAATGACATCTAAAATGGAGTAGTTATTTTCAACTATTATTTTCACACTGCTACTATCGATGAACCTACAAACAAACACAATTTGAATGCTTAACCCAAGGCATATTTCAAATGAATGACCTACCTATTAAGCCCCTCAGTGAATAGAAGGGAATAGAAATTTACATCAAACTTTACCGGCATAGCACCAATTCAGGCATATATCAAGATAAGTAATAACCTATGAGCTCAAATATAAATTCAAAAATTATGCTTATATATACGCATCTGTATTCTTACATCAGTTGTTTCATTATCCATTCACTGGAAGATACCAAGTTATACAATTTGGAACGAATGACAGGCCCCACCTTAAATCATTTTTTCCTATAATTCCTTTAGTCAAACAATCAACCAAATCATGTATCATGGAGAGAAAGAGAAAGATATGATAGACAATTCTACCATCTTTCAGAAAATAACAGCCAAACACACGATAATTATAGAAATGTTATAAATCGCCATGAGGCCTATACGAAATATGATGTTCACGAACTTCATCTATTTAAAACTATAGTCACATTGGTAAATATATAATGTGGAGGAACAATTAACTACGGTGAGTGTCAACCATATGAATGGATACATACATGTCATCACCACACTAAATGGTGCTGACGTTGCTACTGGTTCTTTGCTAAGATATGATATGTGCTAGCAGGAGAGTTTTTTGTGAGCGTTTCACATGTCAAACTTCTGATATTTGGGAACTTAAGTGCAGAAAATGTTTTTGTGCCTTTTTGCATTTTACATGTCCGACTAAATGAGTTTCCTTATTAGATCATGCTGAGATCAAGTACAATACATCAAACTCATTACTATCTTGATGTGTTCAAAGAATTAAATAAATCAATATGTTTGAGTAACGTTTCCCCAATATAACCAACCATGCAAACATCGAATTAGTAGATACACAAAGAAAACCTGATGAATAAAAACAAATGATTCATATAACCAATCTTGCACGTAACCATAAATAACTTTTACGCCAATTCATGAATTCTATGTAGCAGATGATGAGAGAAATTATATGGAATAATTAGTAGCTTAACAGTAAGAGCGTACAAAAGGAGCTAGTTCAACATGTACCTATCCCATCAGAAGTAACGACGTTGTCCAAGTCGACCACATCTTGTCGTGATACATAGATCAGATGTGTAAGCATGCATGTATATTAAACTGCACATATATGCAAACATACACGCAGTCAGACTCAGTAAACTGCTTCTTTTGTAGGATGAAATAGCATGTTCCTGTTTACTTACTACTCGCTCCGTCCAGTAATGTAAGACATTTTTTAACTCTTGTATAATGTCAAAAAACGTCTTACATTATGGGACAGAGGGAGTACGTTATAATATTCCGTCCCCAGTGCACACACACTTTGCACACTGTTTTTTGACATCATCGTGATTAGAAGCAGAATAAACAATCGTTCGGAGATGTAAAGATTAGACTGAAAAAAAGATTCGCATGTATGTTATTCATACCTTCAAATAATCAGAACTAACAGAGACAAATGTATGCTTCCTAATCTGTAGACTAAATAGGACAATCTACAGTCCATGATAGAAAAAACTTTACAATGCTAATAACTAATCATAAAATCATGTCGACCATCATGTTGAATTATTAATCATATTTATGAAAAAAGGTTCCAAATGCAGTGTGCCCAAAGTGCATAGCAATACACGATGAACAATTGTTGCGTAATCAGTCATTCATGGACAACATCACAATCATAAGATGGAAATATTAAACGTCAGCTCTTGCAGGTGAGCTCGGCAAATAACACTCTTATTCCAACTTCTATCAATTGGCTAATGTGCTACAGCATGCTCTTGCTGGAAGCTAAATTTTGAAAAGATCTTTTGGAATGACAGAATACACGAAAATAAGTGAATAGTTCTGAACTTAAATGGTTTGTTCTGATAGCATGGTAGTATGAGATAAACTTGCTAATTTCTCAGTGTATTCCACATCAAGCTAACAAAGAAAGTGTACAGAAATCATGTGTTCAATTTGTATCATGGTATGCTCACAAGAATACCTTTCTGCCAGAATGCAAGAAAGTACCTTTTTTCCTTTTGAATATCCGTGATGACAATTTCAATGGTTATCTTAGAATTTTGTAACTTTTTGAAAGTGCTACTGGCAACAAACTTTTAGCTCAACTCAACAATTTTGCTATCGCCTTTACTCTGTGTATATAACACATAAACACCAACTATTCGTTATAATATTTATCAGATCTCTTGAAAGGAGGTTGGAGACTGAAATTGCAACATATGGTAGTAAGTTTTCTATCATGATTGTACCAATGATCAAATATTTATTTGGATAACAGAAAACATTGTCCCCACTTGCACTATGTCTCAATTTAGTTTTCACTAATTGCCAAATGAAATTAGCAAACTCCAATTCACCTATCCAACAGAAGATCTTTTTTTTCTTCTCAAAATTGAATAGAATGGACATCGAATTATATGCCAAGCAGCCTGGACACGTGAAACTATAATGCGGAGAATAAATTAGAATCTCGGCAAAAAGGAAAGCTAAGATAGGATGGCCACCGAGGGATTCAGGTGTCCATAATAGTTTTTGCGCTCATAGAACGTGCATGCAATTATGAGGTAGCCCTAGAGGTAAATACTAATGGTATTCATCCCTCTATTTAAGTGAAATTAAGGGGTGATGCTATACAATGTATAATATCAGTATATTTGGTTCAAAATCCTCCCTTCTATGATCATTTTTTTGCCTTGTACATTTACTGTTTGTCCTACTTTTCAAGAATCGGACACCAATTGCTCCTTACAGAACGTGCACCCACTTAATTATGTCTAAACACAGGATTGACTTGGCGTTATCCGATTAGACTACCCAGCCAAAGTATAATATTGCAGAAAATTTGTGCATTACCATGGAATCAACGTACCTAGCTAGACACGGCCACCGGGAAATTTCAAAATAGTGGAGAACAAATCATGCTTGTTTTTATACAATCTACACGTGGTTCATCTTCCGACATAAGAAAATTATCTTATCTGCATATATGGCCTACAGAATAAAAATCTCAAGGAAAAAAATGTGTAAGGGGTATGTGATCCATATACAATAAATCATGCTTAAGAGCAGAAAATTCACAAAATAGATAAAAACAACATTGAATTAAGTTTGCATAATTCTGCATCAATAGAGTGTGGGTTCAATTGAGCCCAGAGTAAATTGAAGATTTGTTCGCATTCGCAGCTTCGCGGATGAGCACATCTAGGCAGCACTACACATGGGTAGCAGTCGGACCAGACCAAATTGTTTTTTTTTTGATAGAAAGACTGTAAGGGAACCCCTACAGTATAATTGGTGCAACAAATCCAAATTGCAAGTACCATGCCTTGAAGCTGGGTGGGTGGGAAGGCATCAGCCCCTTCCCACCACCAGACCAAATTGTAGCACGCATGAAGGATGTACTAATGGAAAGAATTTTGGGAGATACTGAGAAACTACAATTTGCATCATATTTTAGCACTAACGCTAGAATGCCTCAGTAAACATAGGCTATTCCTCCCACCAGAACCATGGCTTATGTACCCAGGAAATTTAAGCCCAAGAAGAATCGCTCCAACACAAAGCAGAAATAAGATAGTTAGGGGGCGGAGTACATTCCTGTGCCATAGACGTGGTTCGGTCACAATCGTAGTGGTGGCGGGGCGGCCATATCACGGACCCGTAGTAACCAAGCCCAACGGGAGCATGAGGAGACAGAGAGACCACACAGAGGGCACATTGCAGGTCGGAGGAGCCAAGAAGACGATCCCAATGACTGCTGGGTTTCCACACCAGAGGATGGAGCTGCTGCTAGGGTTCGTCTAGGAGGCGTTTGCGGAGGCAGAAGGTTGAGGCGGCGGCCGGAACTGCAGCTAGCGTTCGCCGAGAAGGCGTTTGTGGAGGCAAAAGGTCGAGGCAGCGGTTGGAACTGCAGCTACGGTTTACCGAGGAGGCTTGCGGAGGCATAAGGTCGGAGTGGCGGCTGGAATCAGATGATGCGGTGGCGGCGGCTAGAAGACAGAGAGGCTACGGGAAAAAAGATGCCTATTTTGTTTTTAGGATGCATAACCTAGTTTATGACCTATAAGGAGCGAGTCGTGAGATTGGGAGAGAGGTAGAGCAACGGGTCACTTTTTTTTTAATTTTTCTGATTAAGGGAATTAGCGAAAAGATCTACACCGTAATAACTCGGTCCCACATAAGATAAACGGCTCCTAATTTCTAATTAACGTGGTAATTTTTGGGGAGTCTGTGATTAGTAGAGGTATAGATAGATAGATAGATAGATAGTACTATGAAAAAGGCTAGTCACAATAATGGTGTCCAACACAACCCACCCCTCAAATAAAACTAAGCACCCTGGAATTCTTTGACAAAACTAAACACCCTGAAATTCTTTGACAACCAAACTGCTGGCTATATGATGTTGGCCATATATATTGTACGTATATAATGTGAAGAAACGAATGGTAGTACTATACCAACTAAAAGATGAAATATAAAAAATACTAGTATGTACGTACTGAAGAGTTAAAGTAACGAGAAGAAACATAACATAGTTCTGCTGGGGGCTCAGCATAACACACCCCTCAAATTAAACTAAGCACACCTGAAATTAAACTATGCAACTAATCCGGTAGACACTGCATTAGAATCACCATGAGCAACAGCACTGCCACCTTACTCGGAGTCCTCGTCCACGTCCTCGACTTTGTCCTTGTCCCTCTTCCTCTTGGCCAATACTTCTTTGCTTGAACCGCACACTTGGCTCTTGCTCTTCATCCAACCCTTGTAGATATTGAAACAAAGGTAGCCATCCATTGCAGCGTAGTGGATGTGGTCTATATCTAGTACATTCTGCTGCCATGCATGACGATGAAACGTGCGATGAGGTTTCTTCAGTTTACCGTACGAAGGATGAACCTCCTGCCAGGGTCAGCATTGAAGGCTTGACACTGGAGGGCAGCAGCCGATTCTTCTGGAGGTCGAAGGGGTTGCCTACAACGAGGCATATCTGACCCATGACTCTTTTGTCGTTCGTAAAGTCTACAGTAACGAATTTGACTAGGTTGTTCTTGAGGAAGTTCTTAAAATCTAGGTATTCAAGATCGGCATGGCATATGTGGTAGACCAAGCATAAGTCATGCACGCAAACCTGGATCACGGCGGGCTTCTTCCTCTCTTCCTCCTTTAGATCCTTCTCTAGTCCCAGGACCGTAGTGTACTCAACATCTAGCCCAGCGACCCACTCATCATCTGAGTTTTCGAACATGCGTCTGAAGAGAGAAAGGCATCCTTTCACCGTCGCGGAAGAACGGGTGTAGATGACGTCGAACTCATCGCCGGTGATGGTTCTAACCTTGTACTCACCGCCGATCATGGAGATTTGGGATGCCATGGATTTGGGAGGAGGGTTAGGATTAGTGGAACTGCCGTAATGTGAAAGGACGGGACGAGTAGGAGCGAACTGCCGTAATATTAAAGGACGTGTGGGGATGAGTAGGAGCGAACTACCAGCGTGCGAACGGCAGGGCAGTGGCTTTCCATTCTCCCATGATACGGGCTTCCGAGAGCCCTTGGATCTGAGATCGAACGGTTGCATGGCGTGATTCTAGACCTATGGGTGAATATCCTATCCTGGAGGGTTATTCTGCAAATTTTTAGCAACTTAGCATGCGACCGTTCGATCTCAGATCCAAGGGCTGCCAGTAGCCCGTATCATGGTCGCGCCTACCACGACCCTCGCATCGCTCGCGTGGTCGCCCTTGGAGATTTAGCACAGTGCGTTAGGCTATCTGATGTTGGCATGTCATACATAGTCATCAGTTAGTCACTCATACTACAACAAGGTTAGCTTTAAGGTTGGCTATAAGTGTATTTTTTACTTCTCTCTATCTCTTTCTTCGTACTCCCTCCGTCCCATAATATAAGAACATTTTTGACACTAGTGTAGTGCCAAAAACGTTCTTATATTATGGGACAGAGGGAGTAGTATTTATTGCATTTGCCAATGAGTGACCTCTTCCAATGAAATGGTGTGCTTATTAGTTTTTTGTTGCTATGTTTGCTTCATTTAATTAGTTATAGACTCAAAATTGTCTTTTCACTTAGGTACACGCGCTTAGCACCGTTTCTTCCTTCGGTCACCAAACTAGTCTCTCTCTTCTTGATTAACTTACCACATCAGACTTTATGCCTATGTGGCAAGCTTAGCACGTATAGGAGCAAGTAAGTACAATAGTGCGCTTTACATGGCATTTTTGCATATGTGGAGGAAAGAGAGGCAAGGAAAAAGTGGAGAAGTGGGCTCTCATGCAAGAGCCAACCTCTACTACATGGTGGAGCATTGGGAGAGGCACCTGTATGGAGGTGGTCAGGAATCGGGAGACTCACGCCCGTCGTAGCGCCGCGGTTAAAATGATAATGGCAAGTCAAATCATGGGGCCCCACCTGTCCAGCAGTAACTCGCTGTCAAATCACACAACCCTACGTTTGCAGCAGTCTACTCCCTCATCTTCTCGCGTCTCTGTCGAATCGACCAGGCGGAACTGCCCCGCCTATCGCACAGGAAAAGCCCCGCCCTCGACTTTTAAATAGTACAATATACTAATTTTGTATCCATGGATTGTGCCACGGAGCAAAGCCTCTAGAAAATGATGGTACACATGTACGGAGTATACAGCACGCCCGTCGCGTTCGCGTCGCACCCCAAACGGTCGGTCGGTCTGGCACACTGCTCTTCGAATGGAACACGCGTCATATTGCGTTTGCACACACATGTGGGACCGCAATTGAGAACCGACCATAGGCACACTCCCCGGCCCCGCAAGTCGGGTGACTTAATAGAAGAGGGAGACAAGTGATAGTACTAGAGAAGTGTTGTAGTACGTTGGTGCCTGGATGATCCCTGCAAGACACGGAAGATCAGTTCGTCCATGCATGTGACCAGACTCTAGCAGACACGCCTGGATTGGCTATCACCTACATATCGTGCAGGATGTGTTGTACAGGGCTGTAGTTCTGGTGAGAAATCTAAAAAAAGGTTTCTTGTCATCTCGCAAAATTAGGTGTCATGTGCTTCGGATCACTGCGAGGGTTAAACAACAACAAATGAGTTGGGCTAGTCATTGGGGGCACATGCACGAAGACTACTCGGCTGCCATCTAGATCAAGCCGGCTGTGTTAATTAGGACATCTAACGACGGACCCTACGAGTTTATCTTTAATTTGAGCTTTGTTCCTCGTCTAATTTGTTCGTCGGGATTCATGTTGTCTCCTTTGGGCAGTGAGGTTATGATTTCTTGTCATGTGGCATTTTTTCGTGTTATATGTTATAATCCGGTGCTTCAGATCAGAATGACGACAATTGTGCCTTCAGGCCACGTGCATGAAGACTTCTCGACAGTCATGACGAGGTCAAGCCGGCTCGGTAGACAAAAGAAAACTAGTACTCCACTATATAGGCAGGAGCCTCCGTGCTTGCTTGCTAGTGTCGCTCTCTTCACACTGTCTCGTCCTCTCCAGATCTAAACACGACAGTGGTGGCCACACACTCTCTCGCTCTGCTCACCGCTGGTCATAGATCCAGCCAGATCCGCTCCGTCGGGGAACGTGAGAAGGTGCAATGTTCACGCGGTCATCCTCGGTGACGGCTCTTACCCACTGCTGGCGCGTCCCGATCAGCCTGCCTCACCGTTCTCTCCCAAGCACCGCTGGCGAGGGAGGGCCTCCGACCCCTTCTTCCTCGCTGCCGTAGTGTGGGCATATCCGACCTCCCGTCGCCCACCTAGCGACATCCCGACGACCATCAGGTATAACTTCCTTTTAAACCGGCCTTGCTCTACTTCCCGAGCTCCTGACGTCGCTGCATTTGTATCTTTTACTATTTCTCAGGCCCCCTCATAGATAGGTTCGATCGGCTGTTCGAAAACCACCTAATTTTTTATGGTTAAGAGGTAACACTAGTTCATGCACTCGAATCTAGTACTACTTGGTTCAAACAAGGAAGAAAGGGGGTGGGGGTGGGGGAAGATTTGTTACCTGAATCTAGGACTTGGTCGAAAGAGGAAATAATGGGGGCGAAAAGTAGCAGAGACTGGCTATGCAACTGGTCTCTACGTCTAATAGGGAAAAAAGGGAAACGCAGTACAAACTCAATATAAACCCGATCTATTGGTTGAAAAATGAAAGAAAGTGGGGACTGGGGGACAAGTCAATAGAGTAAGTCCAACACTAGATTTGCTAGCCTCACACGGTATAAGGTGGCTATACCGAACAAAAATGGGACCAACCCAGATATCTGTAATGCCCCGAATCCGATGCGCCAGGTGTCTTCAAGTTATTCGCCATCATTATCATGTCATTGGCTTGTGTGTTGCATTTTGCCATGTAATAATCTGCATTTCATCTGCATGTTTTCCAAAACTTGCATCCGTTCGGGTTCCCCCGGTTCTCTCTGTTTTCCGTTCTGAGCCCAACCACATTCGCACGCGCCCGTCGCCCCTCTCAGACCTTGTTTCATGAGCGGGAGAAAAACATTCTCGGAATGGGCCGAGATTTGCCGAATGGCCTTGGTATATCATCGGTAGAACGCCCGTCAAATTTCGTTCCATTTAGAGGTCGTTTGATGCCCCAACGGTTAACCGAGTTAACCAAAAACCCCTTCTCTTTGCATCCCAGCACCCCTTCACCACAGCCCAATAGCCCATCCAAACCCCCTCCATGCTCTCCATCGTTGGATCACGATCGTGTGGGTGAAAACCACACCTCATTTGGACACTCCTAGCTCCCTATGCCTATATAAACACACCGTCCCCTGAAATTCGCGGATGAATCCACCCTAACGCTAGCTATCTTCCTCCCTCCGCGCCGCCAGACATGTCAACTGATGGCCGGACACGTCCAGTCACCGCCCCAGCGAATCGCGCGCCGCCACGTCACCGCCGCCGGCCCCCTCTCTCTCCTCACGCCGCCGGCCCGCCGAGCCCACGCGGGGCCCTCCCGGCCCGAGTCGGCACCGCAGCCAGCCCGCAGGCCCGGATCTCCGCCGCCTGGCCCGTGCGCCTCCTGCGCCTGAGCATCTTGCCCCGCACCGGCAACCTCCGCCTGCCGCCGCCTGCTCTGATGCGCCGCTGCCGCTCGTTCATCGTCGGGGTGTTCCGCGCCGCCACCAAGGACCCCGCGGCCCGTATCCCGTGCTAGCCTGACCCCGCTCCCTCGCCGGCGTCGTCGTCCTCCGTGCCCCCGCTAGCACCGCCCCGCCGCCGCATGAGCTCGCTAGCCTCTGCCCGAGCTCGCTGGAGCCACGCCTCGCCGTCTCGGCCGGAGAATGCCGCCGCCTTGCCGCCGGATCCGCGGCCCTGCGCCGTCCCTGACCTCCTCCGCCATCCCGCACCCCTCGCCGGCCTCCCCCTCGCCGGAGAGCTCGCGGGAGCTCTCACCGGTGCCGGATCCGGGGAGGTGGATGAGATCCACCACTCCCCCAATCTAAACGCCCCATCCCGATGCGGATCCCACCATCCCGGAACGACCCCGTCCAGTTTCGGAGGGTATATTTTCTTCCAAGTCCCGAAAATCTTACATTCTGGTGCACTGTTTGTCATGCCATAACTTCTTATGTGCTACTTCGTTTTGTGTGTGTAATATATCAAAATGTTCATTGTGAGATGCTCTTCATTTCATTACACTGTGTCGTGCTAGTTTGAGTTCATCTGGATTCCCTAATCATCGTTGCAAGAGTGCTATATGATGTTGTCTGATATAGTTTAACAAAACTTGCTGATTTGTCATTTTCGTTCCATTTTGTGTGTGCATCCTATGAGCTTGATGTATACATGAGTTTTGAGCTACATCATGCCATCTTTACAGTGGTGCAATCCATGTATTTTTGTATGCCTTGTGGTGAGTGCATCAAGCTTGTGAAGTGGGCTACTTGCTGTTACTGTTTTGCTAGGCTGAATCTGTTACATCATGTTGCTATGTAAACCTGCTGTTACAAGTCATTCTATACATAATTTGGAGAGGTTCACTAAGGATGGATTTTTATAAATGTTATAATATATCCATACATGCCCTTGTTTGCATTTATATCCTGCTGTATCTTGTTATCATGCTCCAAAGTTGCTAAATAATGTTGCTGTCAGCCTGTTAACATGAAGTTCAATTTTGCCATGTGTTTTGCTAGTGATCCATGCAACCTATGACTATACTATTGCCATGTGTAGCTTCATAGTTATGTCATCTTACTGTTGGTTGACTTCACATGCCATGAAATGCTCTGTGTAGAGTGGTACAAGCTCATCAACATGCGTACTTATCATTGTTCCTGCCATGTGCTGTTATTTTGTCTGAATCAGTCATATCACTTGACATGTTTGCATGGGTCCTACCATCTTTTCTGTTGATCTTTGGAATTAGTTCAGTAAGGGAGTTTTGTTCTTTATCTTTAGTATTAGCACGCCAGGATCTATTTTGCCATGATGGCTTGCTGTACAATGTTGTTTGATAGCTCTAAACATTGCAACCTTATGTTATTTCTATCATGCTCAGTGATTTTCTGCTAAGTCTGTGAACTGTTATTATTTGCAATCTTGCCATGTCTTTTTGAACATGTTATAGTGTTTTCTGGAGATAGCTCAGTGTTCATGTGTTGTCATGCTTCATCTGTACATCACATCCATGACATTTGTTTGCATGTTTGATGCTTGCAAGATGCCTAGTTGCTGTTTTGGACAGATTGTTGTTATATCTTGTTTGGAGTGTAGGTGTTGCACCGTTGCTCCGTTTGGAGTGTGCTCTATATGAAACTTGCTTAGATTTGCATGTAGTTTCATCTTGTCATGCTGAATCCTTGTTTTGAGAGTGTTTGCTTGATGTTTGAATGCCTTTTGCATCAATGCCATGTTTAACTTGTTTTGCTCATATCTTCTAGGCCGTAGCTTCGAAATAATTGAGCTTTATATGTAACTTGAGTAGAATTTCATGTAGATCATCTTGATGCATCTTAACTTGCTGTTTAACAACTTGAACATAAGGTTTACTCAGTTATGGACCAATTGCGAAATTTGCATATGAGGACTTACCGGATTAGTTATATGTTGTTTTCTGCCTCATTTAAAGTTGCTTTGATGTGTTGCTCTTGTATGCATCATCCTCTGCCATGAGTAGCATCATTTAACCTTGTCATGCATCATAATTGGTTGTGCATCATGCCTTGTTCATGTGTTGTTTGTTTACTATGTTGTTTGCTTCTTTCCGGTTGTGCTTCTTCTCGATAGTTCCTGTTTCGTTGCGATTGTGAGGATGCGTTTGACTACGCTTGGTTCGTCTTTGCCCGTTCGTCTTCTTCATGGACTCGTTCTTCTTCCTAGCGGGATTTCAGGCAAGATGACCGTCACCTTGGATCTCACTACTATCATTGCTATGCTAGTTGCTTCGTTCTATCACTATGCTGCGCTACCTATCACTTGTTCATCAAGCCTCCCAAATTGCCATGTCAGCCTCTAACCTTTTACAACCTTCCTAGCAAACCGTTGCTTGGCTATGTTACCGCTTTTGCTCAGCCCCTCTTATAGCGTTGTTAGTTGCAGGTGAAGTTGAAGATTGCTCCATGTTGGACAGGATTATGTTGGGATATCACAATATCTCTTATTTAATTAATGCACCTATATACTTGGTAAAGGGTGGAAGGCTCGGCCTTGTGCCTGGTGTTTCGTTCCACTCTTGTCGCCCTAGTTTTTCGTCATACTGGTGTTATGTTCCTTGATTTTGCATTCCTTACGCGGTTGGGTGATTTATGGGACCCCCTTGACAGTTCGCTTTGAATAAAACTCCTCCAGCAAGGCCCAACCTTGGTATTACCATTTTCCTACCTAAGCCTTATTCCCTTGGGTTTTCGGAGCCCGATGGTCATCTTTATTTAACCCCCGGGCCAGTGCTCCTTCGAGTATTGGTCCGAACCGAGCAGCCTGCAGGGCCACCTCGGGGAAACTTGAGGGATGGTTTTACTCGTAGCTTGACTTATCCGGTGTGCCCTGAGAACGAGGTACGTGTGACTCCTATCGGGATTTGTCGGCACATCGGGCGGCTTTGCTGGTCTTGTTTTACCATTGTTGAAATGTCATGTAACCGGGATTCCGAGACTGATCGGGTCTTCCTGGGAGAAGGAATATCCTTCGTTGACCGTGAGATCTTGTGATGGGCTAAGTTGGGACACCCCTGCAGGGTATAAACTTTCGAGAGCCGTGCCCGCGATTATGTGGCAGATGGGAATTTGTTAATGTCTGGTTGTAGAGAACTTGACACCAGATTCGAATTAAAATACATCAACCGTGTGTGTAGCCGTGATGGTCTCTTTTCGGCGGAGCCCGGGAAGTGAACACGGTTTTGGGTTATGGATGAACGTAAGTAGTTTCAAGATCACTTCTTGATCACTTCTAGCTTCTTGACCGTTCCGTTTGCTTCTCTTATCACTCTTATTTGCGTAAGTTAGCCACCATATCATGCTTAGTCGCTGCTGCAACCTCACCACTTTACCCCTTCCTTACCCAGTAAGCTTTGCTAGTCTTGATACCCATGGTAATGGGATTGCTGAGTCATCGTGGCTCACAGACTACTACAACAATGGTTGCAGGTACAGGTTACACGATGTTCATGACGTGAGAGTGATGCTTGCTTGTTTTGAGTTCTTCTTCTGCTTCGTCGTTCAGGGGATAGGTTCCTAGTCGGCAGCCTGGGCTAGCAGGGTGGATGTCGTTTGAGTTTCTGTTTGTGTTCCATCCGTAGTCGGATGATGCTCTTATCTATGATGTTGTTGTATTCGTGTGGCATTGTATGCCTCTTGTATGTATCCCCAACTGTTATCTAATGGTATGATGTAATGATATCCACCTTGCAAAAGCGTCTCCAATATGCGCTTCTATCCTTGGTGGGACCTTCGAGTTCCTTTAGTATAGGGTCGCATATTGGGCGTGACAAGTTGGTATCAGAGCCTCGACCGACCATAGGAGCCCCCTTGATTGATCGTGTAGTTTGGCCGTTGTCGAGTCTAGAAGAAAACTTTTCGGAGTCTAGTTATATAGGAGAGTAGGAATTCTTTTTACTCCTCAGCCCCTTCGTCGCTCTGGTGAGGAATCTTGACGTAGGTGTTTCAAGTTACTCCTATTCCCCTTCAAAATTTTCTTTAGGATCACGCAGTTGGTTTTCCTATTGTTGGTTCTCAGCTCTTTTCATCCAGTGCATTTCTCGTCAAGTTGACTCGAGCCTCTTCTTCTTTGCCAAGTTCAATCCTCAGTTGTTTTCTTTTTCCCGCCTGCCCACCCCTTTTTCTCCTCGGAGCCGGAGTCCGTAATCGAGTATCCATCCTACTCGTGCGAAGCCTTTGCTTTCTTTCAACCTGTGTTTTCTCTTCAATCTATTCGTCGATTCCCCCTTCCAAGTTGCCTTTGTTTTTCCCGCCCTCCCACCCTCTTCTTCCCGGAGCTTGAGTCTCTTTCGAGCATCAGTTTCATTCGTGCGGAGCCTCTTCAGTCTTTCGTCAATTGTTTTTACCGGTGAATTCTCGTTTTGTTAGACATTCTTCATCTCTTTTTCTTCTCCGGTGGACTCAATTCAAGTTTTTTGGGTTGATCATACTCTTTCCCTTGGATCAAGTGTTTTCCCTGTTCATTCGCCTCTCGCCAGTTTATCCTTCTGGTGTGCTCAAGACATCTCAAGAGATTTGTCAGCATTCTAATTAACTCGAGGTTGTCACCTCATTCAAATGTTTCAATTGTTCCGGTGCATCATCTATCTCTTCAACAATCCTTTCCAACGGTGTTATCTCTTCAGTGGGCCCTAACCCACAGGTCTTTTCCCAGGATCTGACCTGACTCTTCTAATTTTTCTGGAGTTATTCTCAAATTCTTTTCAGAGTTTGACGTAAGAATGGATTCCATCTATCACATGCCTTCTCCAAGATCACGTTCAAATTATTTTCATCTTTGGTTCAACCCTTCCTCTTTTTCATTCTCGCTGGAGTACCTCAGTAATTTTGGTGGTGTTTCTCGTTGTCATTTGAAGATTGAAGAAGATTTTTTTCTCTAATTTTTGTCTGTTCTCTCGAAGACTCGTGGTTCTAGTTTCATGCTACCCTCTCAAATTATTCCATTTGTCGGATATTGTTCTCTTACCCATCCGGAGTATGTCAGGAGTTGTTTTTCCATTTCTTTTCACCGAAGGCCATCATTCCAGCTATCGTTCTCTATTTATCCCAGCGCATCTGTCAAGTATTCTTTATCAGCTCGTGATCTCTTTGTCCTTTTGCATCTAAATCCCCTCAAGCATATTTGTTCTTCTAATTCTTCCCGGTGATTCATCCTCATTCGTCAGTCATTTCCGAATTCTAACAGTGGTTCCTTCAGATTCCTTTTTCTTTGATTATCATATTAATTCATTCGTTCTTTCCAATCCTACCGGTGGTTCTTGAAGACTTTCTCAAGTTTTGTGCTATATCCCCCTTAATCCTTTTCAACAAGAATAAGTAGTATGCAAAAATCCAGTTGTCATCAATTAAATTTGATGAGGAGAAGCATAACGTAATTCTTATTCTTACTTTTTCGTCGTCAAGTAATCCCTTCCTTCGGAGTTTGTTCTTGATGAATAAACTCTAGTTCCAAGTGTTTTGATCTTTTCTTTTCCGGAGTTCAAATTTCCTCGGCCATTTCGTCGGAACCTCCATCTAAATCACCGCAAGCTTTAATCTTATTCTTTCATCCTTCATTCTATCTCATCATCCTTTTGTCAGCGGAGTTCTTCCTGGTGGTTCTTCATGATTTAATTCATTCTTCAAGAGTTCATCAAGATTTTGTTGGAGGAGTTCAAGTATCTTTTCTTGTCGCGTCTCGAAGTGCAAACAATTCTTCCTTTTCTTCTGAAATGGAGTTTTGCATTTCTTCTTTCTTCTCAGCTATTCAGTTTTTTGGTTGTGGTATAATTTCACCTCAAGTTTTGAGTTGTTTTGATAAGTCCACAACAAGCTTATTCTTTCGTTGTTGATTTTCTCAACAACTCCGTTCAACCCTTCCTTCTAAGTTCTTTTCATTCCTTTCTTCCAATTATTCCGGAGGCATTGTGTTGTTCATCTCGTCAAGTGTCACCCATCTTGCGAAGTTCATGTTCTATTCCTTCCATTTTCAGCCGGAGTGCTGCCTAAATTCTTTCATTCTTATTCATTTTCTATCTTGTTCTAACCGGAATGGTTCCAGAGTCTATCTTCATTCCATGAGCTTTTGTTATTGTCATACTCATCATGCCTCTTTTCTACCCGAGTGCTCTCGACTTGTTTCATCTTTTCTCTTGCGATCTTACTTCCCCTCTTCCTCTTTCTCTTCCGTCTCGTTCCTAAGATCTCGGGACGAGATCTCTTTTTAGTGGAGGAGAGTTGTAACGCCCCGAATCCAATGCGCCAGGTGTCTTCCAGTTATTCGCCCTTGTTGTCATGGCATTTGCTTGCGTGTTGCATTTTGCCATGTAATCATCTGCATTTCATCTGCATGTTTTTCAAAACATGCATCCGTTCGGATTCCCCCGGTTCTCTCCGTTGTCCGTTCTAAGCCCAACCACATTCACACGCGCCCGTCGCCCCTCTCAGACCTTGTTTCATGAGCGGGAGAAAAACATTCTCAGAATGGGCCGAGATTTGGCGAGTGGCCTTGGTATATCACTGGTAGACCGCCTGTCAAATTTCGTTCCATTTGGAGGTCGTTTGATGCCCCAATGGTTAACCGAGTTAACCGAAACCCCCTTCTCTTTACAGCCCAGCACCCCTTCACCATAGCCCAATAGCCCATCCAAACCCCCCTCCATGCTCTCCGTCGTTGGATCACGATCGTGTGGTCGAAAACAACACCTCATTTGGACACTCCTAGCTCCCTATGCCTATATAAACACACCCTCCCCCAAAATTCGCGGATGAATCCACCATAACCCTAGCTATCTTCCTTTCCTCCGCGCCGCCGGACATGTTCGCCGACGGCCGAACACGTCTAGTCGCCGCCCAAGCAAATCGTGCACTGCAACGTCACCACCATCGGCCCCCTCTCTCTCCTCATGCTGCTGGCCCGCCGAGCCCACGCGGGCCCCTCCCGGCCCGAGTCAGCGCCGCCGCCAGCCCGCAGGCTCGGATCTCCGCCGCCTAGCCCGTGCGCCTCCCGCGCCTGAGCATCTTGCCCCACGCTGGCGACCTCCGCCTGCCGCGGCCTGCTCTGATGCGCCGCCGCTGCCCGTTCATCGCCAGGGTGCTCCGAGCCGCCACACAGGACCCCTCGGCCTGGATCCCGCGCTAGCCTGACCCCGCTCCCTCGCCGGCGCCGTCGTCCTCCGCGCCCGAGCCAGCGTCGCCCCGCCGCCGCATGAGCTCGCCGGCCTCTGCCCAAGCTCGCTGGAGCCACGCCTCACCGTCTCCGCCTTGCTGCCGGATCTGCGGCCCCGCGCTGTCCCTGACCTCCTCCGCCGTCCCGCACCCCTCGCCGGCCTCCCCCTCACCGGAGAGCTCGCCAGAGCTCTGGCCGGTGCCGGATCCGGGGAGGTGGATGAGATCCACCACTCTCCCGATCCAAACGCCCCGTCTCGATGCGGATCCCTCCGTCCCGGAATGACCCCGTCCAGTTTCGGAGGGTATATTTTCTTCCAAGTCCTGAAAATCTTACATTCTGATGCACTGTTCGTCATGCTATAACTTCTTGTGCGCTGCTTCATTTTGTGCGTGTAATATATCAAAATGTTCACTGTGAGATGCTCTTCATTTCATTTCACTATGCCATGCTTGTTTGTGTTCATCTGGATGCCCTAATCATCGTTGCAAGAGTGCTATTTGATGTTATCTGATGTAGTTTAACAGAACTTGCTGATTTGTCATTTTCGATGCATTTTGTGTGTGCATCCTATGAGGCTGATGTCTACATGAGTTCTGAGCTAGATCATGCCATCTTTACTGTGGTGCAATTCATGTATTTTTGTGTGTCTTGTGGTGAGTGCATCAAGCTTGTGAAGTGGGCTACTTGTTGTTACTGTTTTGTTAGGCTGAATCTATTACATCATGTTGCTGTGTAAACCTGCTGCTACAAGTCATTCTATACATAATCTGGAGAGGTTCACTAAGGATGTTTTTTTATACATGTTATGCTTTATCCATCCATGCCCTTGTTTTCATTTATAGTCTTATGTATCTTGTTGTTATCATGCTCCAAATTTGCTAAATAATGTTGCTGTCAGCTTGTTAACATGAAGTTCAGTTTTTCCATGTGTTTTGCAAGTGATCAATGCGCCCTATGACTATGCTATTGTCATGTGTAGCTTCATAATTATGTCATCTTATTGTTGGTTGACTTCACATGCCATGAAATGCTCTGTGTAGAGTGGTAAATGCTCACCAACATCCGTACTTATCGTTGTTCCTGCTATGTGCTGTTATTTTGTCTGAATCTGTCATATCACTTGCCATGTTTGCATGGGTCCTACCATCTTTTCTGTTGATCTTTGGAATTAGTTCAAGGCGGACGACAGTTGGCGCCCACCGTGGGGCCAGCGCACGGTGGATTCGAGTTCTTGAATGGCAACTTTGAAGGGCTCAAGGGATACGTGGTGGGCCGGATGACCAAGAGTCGTCGCGGCAAGATCTACATCGACGACGAAGGCTGGGTTCCCGACGCCGACTCAATTGAGTACGGATACCGGGTCCCCTTTGGAGGAATCCATGTCTTCATCGGCCGGATCGGTGAGCCGGGCCCTGAGCCGGACAACTGCACCGACTTCGTTGAGACGGCTCAGCGTGTGAGGAAGACCCAGGTTCAGGCGGTCATGAGGCGTGCCTTCGTGGGCTGCGTCCACGGAGAGGAACTTTCTGGATCTGAAGATGGGGGTGAGACGGCCGCTCTTTCAGACGGTGATTCGTCCGCCGGCTCAACAGATTCGTTATATCAGGTACAAGACGGTGCGCTCGGGGGCTATTCCGATGGCATCAATATTCCGGACCCCTATGAGCCGCCAAGATGGGCAGGGATCTTCATGGCCGGAACACAGCCCGGCTCAAACTCTACGGCAGCCGCAGCGGTCACGTCCGTATCAGGAGCAGCCGGGGCAGGCGGCCCCATGCGCCCACTGGCTTAGGTGCTGATGGACCTCATGGACAAGCTCACGACCCTGTTAACCGCCACAGTTACTCCTGCAGACAAAGATGAGCATGATGCAGCGGTGGCACAGGTGCGTGAGGAGATAGCTCAGGCCAAAGAGGCCTTGGCAGCTGAGGATACTAGACTAGCCGCGGAGCGGGGGGCTCTCGACGCCCGGGCACAGCGCTTGCAGTCAGAAGCTTACCAGCTCGTGATGAGCTTAAATGCATCCAATGAGGTAATGAGGAGGAGACTTCAGAGGACTCAACCTCGGTCCGGATTATGACCCTCGGATTCTTTTTGCTACACCCGGAGCTGGTCCAAGTAACCCGGAGGCCAATCAGTTTATGACAGCCGGAACAGGAGGACCGATTCAACCTCGGGAGATGGCACCACCTCACGTGAGCATATCACCGCCGCGTTATGTACCGGTTCCGCCGGGTCACTTTTCCAACCCCATGGAGAACTTAATCGCAGCTTCAGCGCGTCTGGCGGCTCTTCCTATGGAGGGTGACGACCCGGCGATGGTGGAGACCCGGAGAGTCAGAGAGCTCCTCCAAATGGCTTTAGCCCAGCAGGAGACCTATTCTTACAACCGGGACATGATTCATTCAACTCCCCCGCCCTGGTTAGCACCACCTCGCCAGAACCAGAGCCCGAGTCACAACAGGTGGATGGAACTGAAAGCTTTGTCAAGCAACGCTCAACACCGTGACCAGCATGGTGGCTATAACCCGGTGCGAGACCAAGAACGTCAGAAGCACGAACGGGCGGCTCAACTAAAGGCTCAACAGACGGCTCAGCTGGCGGCTAATCAAGATATCCGAGAGTATCCAAGAACTTCTATTGAGATGGGAGTCGCCACTAGAACCGGTGGTGTTCCTTGTCTAGTTCCGGCTTTACGTAATGTGTGGTTGCCCAAAGACTTCAAGGGTCCTCGAAAGGTGCCGAATTACACGGCCGACTTACAGCCCGGAGCATGGATTGAGAGTTATGAGATGGCCATGGAGCTGTTGGAAGTTAGGGACGCAGCAATGGCTAAATATTTTGCCATGATGCTAGATGGAACGGCCCGGTCTTGGTTAATAGGCCTGCCACCCAATTCCATTGGCTCATGGGGCGAGTTAAAGGCCCGGTTCATCCAGAACTTCAAAGACACCTGTAAGCAATCTATGACGGTAATGGACTTGACAAATTGTAAACAGGGGGAAGGTGAATCTACCACCCATTGGGTACGCCGGGTCAAGGAGATAATTCATTCATATGATAAGATGGACGCCGGTTCTACAGTTCTTATATTGGAAAAGAATTGCAGCTTTAAACCGCTGAGGCAGAAGTTAGGGCGCCTTAAACGTGGCTGCAAGGATATGGGTACACTAATGGCAGCTCTGGTCAAGTACGCTGATTCTGATAGTACCAAGGATCCCGGGTTTGACGATGAAAAGCCAGGGAAGGGAAAACAAAACAGCAGTAGAAGGGCCAACAGCACAACCCGGTGAACCAAGGTGGCAATAAGCATAAGGCGGACGACAACCCAGAACTTGTGGCCAGCGTAAAAACACAGGGTAACAATCAGAGACATCAGGGTAAGTGTGCTCGATCCGGCGGGTTATACACCTTTCTCCATAGCTTCTGGGGTGGAGGCAGCTTTGCTAAGTAATATCCAGCACGATTCGCCTGGCCGGCCGTGGGATATAACTCATATTCAGCCTTGTTATATTTAAGCCACTGGCTCTTGAGATATATATGTTTTTGACAATGTATATATTATATAAGGTAATAAAGCAGGACTTCTGTCCTTTTTTCACCCTCAAAACAAGTATATATGTCTTTTTGACAGGTGGTGGAAACAACCAATAGGACCGGATCATATCTGAATCCGGCTCTCCCTTTGGTCCGGCTTATGATCATATCTGAATCTAGCCGTGGTCACTTGGGGGCTTCCTGTTCAAACATAGGTCGTATTCGAACCAAAGAGAACATAGCTGTCGAAACCCTTTTGATCGGCACACTGCCAAACTCACTAGGGGGCTTCTTGATCGTATCTGAATCATAGCTTAACCTCTTTTGGGTCCGACATGGATCGTATTCGAATCAGCATCATTAAACAACTCTCAAGGTCATTTGGGGGCTTCCTGTTCAAACATAGGTCGTATTAGAACCAAAGAGAACATAGTTGTTGATACCCACTTGATCGGCATCGCCAAAGCCACTGGGGGCTATATGATCATATTCGAATCTTAGCTTAACCCCTTTGGAACGGTTTACTGATCGTATCCGAATCAGAAGCCTCAAAAAGTTTTATTCTATCTCGGGTTAAGTTTATTGCAGCCACAATTACTTAACTTGAGACCTTTTGGGGATTATATCTCAAATGTATATAAGTGTTTTATGATTAACCCGGCTTGACTTTTGACTATAAGTCGCCAGCTTATGACAACCATCATTTATATGGAAGCATTGGCTTCTAAGGATTGGGTTATCACCCTTATTACATAGGTTATGTAAACCGGTAGTACAAATTCAATATCACAATGGTCATTTGGGGGCTTCCTGTTCAAACATAGGTCGTATTCGAACCAAAGAGAACATAGTTGTCGATACCCACTTTGATCGGCAACGCCAATGCCACTGGGGGCTATATGATCGTATTCGAATATTAGCTTAACCCATTTGGAATGGTTTACTAGTCGTATTTGAATCAGAAGCCTCAAATTTTTTTTATATATTTTTATACAATCACAAGTATTTGAGTTGTCACAAATATCTTATGTGTCGGCTTTTACGGAGTTGAGTTATCAGCTTCACTGTCCGGGTCACATAAACCGGCGATATCATTCAAAGGATCGTAGGGATCTTGTGATCTACTTCTGTGCAGGATAAGACTACATTTGGGTGGTTACCCTCCCTGGCTTTTGACGTTAAGTCGCCAGGGCGTATGTTGTTTAAACTCTGTGCAGGATCTGCAGAACTATGACTTATATAAATGCTTCAGTCCAAGCTCATCACTGAAATTGGTGTCTCAAAAGGGTTATCAATTATTGATTTTCCCAAGGGCTATAGGCCACCGGGTTACAAAAATTCTGGCTTACAATGAATGCGCATTAAGTCGTCATCGGCCAAGAGCCGCCAGGTATTTAAACTTTGGATTTACTTGTCAACCGATGAGGTATTGAAATCTTTAATAGCCAAAACTGGCTAGATTTTCATGGTGATATTGAATGATTGAGGTTTTCATACAGGATTATATTATTCAAATCCTTAATAGCCAATATGGATGGATTCTTATTATGATTATCAATAGCCAATATTATATGGAGTTCTTCAAAGTCGCTTCAGCGTAATGGCTATTATTTTATTAATGGATATGATTTATTCTACAATGGAAGGAATAGTCCCGACTCGCTGTAGGCTTACGACCCGACACTTGGGGGCTACATTATTTAAATTGAGGTTACATCAAATATGCAAGTCTCATGTCGTTGCAAGTATGCACCATGATACTTGGGGGCTAATGTAAAGTCATTTTTTGCTCACCTCATTGAAGACCCGACTCATCACATCATACTGAGCCGGCCCTTGGGGGCTACCAATTGCTCCTGTCAACAATTCAAGGTACACAAGTCTTAATCCATTATATGGAAAGGCCCACTACTCAGTTGGGAGAGTACAAAGCTCTTAACCTTATGGACGTGGGTTCGAGCCCCATGGTGAGGGTTACATCATATGATATTATTTTCAATGAAGTATATATAAAGTCCCAGCTCAGTATTACCTTACTAAGCCGGCCCTTGGGGAATACATGTTGCTGTTCAAGTCTACATGATCATATTTATGAAGTCCCTACTCATTATTGCATAATGACCCGGCCCTTGGGGGCTACACTGGTTGAAATTTTACGAGCATAGGGCAATTACAAGTCCCAGGTTGCTGCAAGCATGACAACCCGGCACTTGGGGGCTACATATGTGGAATATTTAGTTTTATGACTAATGATTGAGATGAATAACCCAGATTTCTTCAAGGTTGCAACACTTATACTGAAGCAAGTCTTAAGTTATCACTATGTTCTCCTCTTAAGACTTGGGGGCTACATGTATTATGCATATAAAGAGGGAACATCTTCAAAATTCTCAGCTTTGAGTAAATCAGGAAAATCAATTACATGACCCGGTGTCAACAACAATTATGACTCGACATCATCAGTCTTTTATAACCCGGAGATTTTGGAAATTATAACTCGGCAAGATCTACATCTTTAAGCCGGTTGAAAATCAGATGAGTATTTCATGACCTATATTTTTTAAGCCGGCGCTTTGGAAGCCGACTCAAATGGATTGTTATTTTACATTATTTCTTATACAAACAAATTGATTTTGAAGCTGGTCTATTGACCCGGATTTTCTAGAAGAAGGAAATGACAAGGACTTAAGGATGCTCAGGTGCCGGTTTACAAGAATTCTAAACCCGGAGCACAACCTGTCAAATTTTTCTTGTGTTTATTTTGCAGCATAAGTTTACCATGGATAAATCCAAGCTAAACTTGGGGGCTAATGTCGGGGATATACCCCACGGTGTAACCCGGCCGGACTTGGCGACTCACTAATGACCCGCCCTGGCTGGACGACACACTAAGTGACCCGCCCGATCCTGGCGACTTATGGGTGACTTGGCAAGTGGATCAGAGGAGCGACAAGACCCGGGGGCCCAGGAGGCTCAAAGCCCAGAAGGCCGGCTTACGTTATGGTAGGCCGGCTTAAGAGGAAAGGCGTGAGGAATATCTTCCTTACAAGGAATTAAGACCCGGACTTGTATCCGGCTTGTAGTAGAAGATAGTCTAGTCCTAATCTTATTTGGACTCCACATGTAACCCGCCCCTCTAACTTATATAAGGAGGGGCAGGGCACCTCAAAGGGGGACAGGCAACAAGAACAATCTCTAGGGCTAGACACAAAGAGCCAGCTTACCGACGACTTCCTCATGAGCATAATGAGACCTAGCCTCAAACAACATGTAGGGCTATTACCGGATGATGTTTCCCAGGGCCCGAAGCTGTCTAAACCCTTGTCTTGCGTGTTGATCCGCCCTGCGTCTCTCGTCCCACTCAACCCCTCTCAAGCTACCACATAGATGCGTTGGCCTCGCGACTAAGTCCTGACACTAAGGACATCCACCGTGTTAATTCCATGACACATGCTCTATTTTTCCATGATAGCTTGCTGTACCATGTTGTTTGATAGCTCTAAACATTGCAACCTAATGTTATTTCTGTGAACTGTTATTATTTGCAATCTTGCCATGTCCTTTTCAGCATGTTATAGTGTTTTCTGGAGATAGCTCACTGTTCATGTATTGTCATGCTTCATTTGTACATCACGTCCATGCCATTTGTTTGCATGTTGAGGTGCTGTAGCATGTTGTTTTGATGCTTGTAAGATGCCTATTTGCTATTTTGGACAGATTGTTGTTCTATCTTGTTTGGAGTGTATGTGTTGCACCGTTGCTCCGTTTGGAGTGTGCTCTATATGAAACTTGCTTAGATTTGCATGTAGTTTCATCTTGTCATGTTGAATCCTTGTTTTGAGAGTGTTTGCTTGATGTTTGAATGCCTTTTGCATCAATGCCATGTTTAACTTGTTTTGCTCATATCTTCTAGGCCATAGCTCCGAAATAATTGAACTTTATATTTAACTTGACTAGAATTTCATGTAAATTGTCTTGGTGTATCTTAACTTGCTGTTTAACAACTTGAACATAAGGTTTACTCAGTTCTGGACCAATTGCAAAATTTGCGTATGAGGACTTACCGGATTAGTTATATGTTGTTTTCGGTCTCATTTAAAGTTGCTTTGATGTGTTGCTCTTGTATGCATCATCCTCTGCCATGAGTAGCATCATTTAACCTTGTCATGCATCATACTTGGTTGTGCATCATGCCTTATTCATGTGTTGTTTGTTTACTATGTTGTTTGCTTCTTTCCGGTTGTGCTTCTTCTCAATAGTTCCTGTTTTGTTGTGATCCTGAGGATGCGTTCAACTACGCTTGGTTCGTCTTCGCCCGTTCGTCTTCTTCTTGGACTCGTTCTTCTTCCTAGCAGGATTTCAGGCAAGATGACCGTCACCTTGGATCTCACTACTATCATTGCTATGCTAGTTGCTTCATTCTATCACTATGCTGCGCTACCTATCACTTGTTCATCAAGCCTCCCAAATTGCCATGTCAGCCTCTAACCTTTCCCAACCTTCATATCAAACCGTTCCTTGGCTATGTTACCGCTTTTGCTCAGTCCCTCTTATAGCGTTGTTAGTTGTAGGTGAAGTTAAAGGTTTCTCCATGTTGGACAAGATTATGTTAGGATATCACAATATCTCTTATTTAATTAATGCACCTATATACTTGGTAAAGGGTGGAAGGCTCGGCCTTATGCATGGTGTTTTGTTCCACTCTTGACGCCCTAGTTTTTCGTCATACCGGTGTTATGTTCCTTGATTTTGCGTTCCTTACGCAGTTGGGTGATTTATGGGACCCCCTTGACAGTTCGCTTTGAATAAAACTCCTCCAGCAAGGCCCAACCTTGGTTTTACCATTTGCCTACCTAAGACTTTTTCCTTGGGTTTTCGAAGCCCGAGGGTCATCTTTATTTAACACCCCCCCGGGCCAGTGCTCCTTCGAGTGTTGGTCCGAACCGAGCATCCTGCGGGGCCACCTCGTGGAAACTTAAGGGTTGGTTTTACTCGTAGCTTGACTTATCCGGTGTGCCCTGAGAACGAGGTATGTGCGACTCCTATCGGGATTTGTCGGCACATCAGGCGACTTTATTGGTCTTGTTTTACCATTGTCAAAATTTCTTGTAACCGGGATTCCGAGACTGATCGGGTCTTCCTGGGAGAAGGAATATCCTTCGCTGACCGTGAGAGCTTGTGATGGGCTAAGTTGGGACAACCCTGCAGGGTATAAAATTTCGAGAGCCGTGCCCGCGGTTATATGGCAGATGGGAATTTGTTAATGTCCGCTTGTAGAGAACTTGACACCAGATTCGAATTAAAACGCATCAACCGGGTGTGTAGTCGTGATGGTCTCTTTTCGGCGGAGCCCGGGAAGTGAACACGGTTTTGGGTTTTGGATGAACGGAAGTAGTTTCAGGATCACTTCTTGATTACTTCTAGCTTCTCGACCGTTCCGTTTGCTTCTCTTCTCGCTCTTATTTGCGTAAGATAGCCACCATATCTTGCTTAGTCGCTGCTGCAACCTCACCACTTTACCCCTTCCTTACCCAGTAAGCTTTGCTAGTCTTGATACCCATGGTAATGGGATTGCTGAGTCCTCGTGGCTCACAGATTACTACAACAACAGTTGCAGGTACAGGTTACACGATGTTCATGATGCAAGAGTGATGCTTGCTTGTTTTGAGTTCTTCTTCTGCTTCGTTGTTCAGGGGATAAATTCCTGGTCGGCAGCCTGGGCTAGCAAGGTGGATGTCGTCTGAGTTTCTGTTTGTGTTTCATCCGTAGTCGGATGATGCTCTTATGTATGATGTTGTTGTATTCGTGTGGCATTGTATGCCTCTTGTATGTATCCCCAACTGTTATGTAATGGTACGATGTAATGATATCCACCTTGCAAAAGCGTCTCCAATATGCGCTTCTATCCTTGGTGAGACCTTCGAGTTGCTTAAGGATAGGGTCGCATATTGGGCGTGACAATATCCTGTTCTGATGTTTGTTGCCCCGAGCCACTCTTTTGTAATGCCACTAGTAAAATGTAGCAGTCGACTGTTAAAAGTAAGGACACGTTAAACCAATGTTGTTTTCAATGTAATGCCTCCAGTAATATGAATCAATGGCACTTTTTTACATGTCCTGCTAAATTTCCCATTAAGATAAGTTGGTTCTTTTCATTAGAAATGCAACTGTCCTAGTCCTCCTACTCTCCCGTGCCCAAAGTAATGTTGTATTTAACGATTGTCATAGTTAATCCTAATGCGCACACTAATATCTAGCGATGCCACTTCTTTAGAAATTGCTACTGTCCTTGTAGGATTGCCATTCAGATAAGGAACATGCTTCTTTTCATTTGATGCATGTTTCATCACTTGTTAGTCACCCTCCTTTCCACCTTTTTTGTGCAAACAGATATATACATTTCACGTTCGATCTTAGTTGAACTGCACAAATGATATCCAAACTATAGTTGAACATTCCAGGAGCTTCACAACCAACCTTGATGTTGCTCAATTTTATTGCAACTGATGAAGAAGAAGCTCTGTGGGTTTCATTTTCTGATGGAAATGGAACCGGGGCTGGAGCCCTTTCCTTAAAAAAATGAAGAAGAAGTTGCTACCTCACGGGACATTGCTTCATTTTAGGTGAACTGCACCAAAAGGTCCCATGAATTGAATCATCCATGTTGGTGACTGAAAGAGCCAGCTTCAGCATCCCAGTCTATGCACCCCCGGCCTCCATCCTTGCGATGCACGGTACACCTCGTTTGCCACCTGCTCGACCCTAGTGTCACTGATAAAATGAAGTAATAATACAGTTAAAATAGAGCGAGTGTCCTCTCTATCATTTCATTTCCAATGTAGATAAAGAAAGTGCTTCTCTTTGTTAATGTATGTTTCATCAACTAGTCCCATTGTTAATGTTTAAGCGTTTCTGCAAACTGGGGTGCTTAATATTAGTTAATCTGTACAAAAATAGAGATTTGAATGTCTCAAGGTGCCTCCTTGTACTACCGTCGTACACTGATGTTCATCACTGGCAGAAGGTGTATCTGGGAGACTTGGGACGATTTCCAGTATGAGGCGTACCATATGAGGCGTCGCAGGGCCCATCTCGCCCTCGCAACATGGCATACTATGATACTATCGCAATATTTTCTTCTATTTATTTTGTGTGTTTCATCAACTAGTGCCACTATAATGTAATCACGCTTTTTCATTATTTGTGCAAACATGGTTATTCAGTTGCATTTTGGTGGAACTGCACAAATGTACGTATGGAACCGGCATATATGCAGAGTGCAAAGTGTGCCAAGTAAAAATTACTGATACCAACCATGCTCCATGCACGCATTGGCATCCACCACCACTAGTGGGATGTGTGGCGCTCTCTGTGGACGGATCTTTCTTGGCAGCAAATCCTCTAACCAAATACTAGTAGCTTATATTAGATGTTTTCTAGGGAGTACTCTTTTCTGAAAGAAGCACCAATCTATTTTTCTTTATTTATACACTGTGTCACAACTTTGACCCAAAGGTCCAGAGCTATTTTAGGGTGATTGGCGTAGTACTCGGAGACTGATTGTAAGCATGATTTTCATAGCTGTCACACTGATTGTAAGCATGAGCAGGTGGAAGATTAGGTTAGTGCGAAGCTTACCTTGAACCCTACCACCGCCGTTGAAACGAGGCGAGTGTTGAGGGAACCGTGGAGAACGGCGGGGAAGCGACGTCGCGCCATCCGGCCTCCTCTTGCGGTGGGAGAACAAATACTCCTGTGGCTCCGGCTGGCTCTGCACCCTCATGAATGGCACACCATACTCGATCGATTCGTTATCCTCTGGGTGCTCGACCTTCGACCTGTACACCCACCACCTCCGCCTGACTGTCGCCTCGGGCGAATCTGTCTGCTCCATCTCCCAGAGGAGATACTCGATGAACTCGAAGGACTGCAGCGTGACTGCCGTCGAGGAGTACATGTACATCACTGCCCTCATCGCCGCTGTCTCGCTCTTTCGCATACATTGCCACATGGCCCTCACCGTCCTTGAAATCTCCCACTCATTGTTAAACGAAGTAAGGATCTCCTTCAACCTGGCTAACTTTGCCTGGTCGCCACCGGCGATCTGCCTGATTCGCTGCTGCATCCTCTCCATAGATGTCCTTCTGAGTGGTCCAGTGCTAGCTTTGGAAGATGGGAGGAGAGACGGTGGTCTTGCAATAGAGAAGAGGGAGAGGCGAGACAGTGGTTTTGGAATGGAGATGATGGAGAGGAGAGGAGGTGGTTTTGCAATGGAGAAGATCAGAAGAGGGAGAGGCGAGACGGTGGTTTTGGAATGAAGATGATGGAGAGGAGAGGAGGTGGTTTTGCAATGGAGAAGAGGGAGAGGAGCCTGTGGCAGCGATTTAGGATTGGATGAGAGGGCTGGCGCGCTATGACTGGATCAAAATCAAAATCAATTTACCCTTCAATTAAGAAAGTGACCCCACATTAAATCATCTCCCTTTATTCTGGGTCATAATTGACCATGAGTTTCGCACATAAAATATATCTTATACGTTGCAAAAATAATATAATTTGAAGGTACATTCATATACGAACCAAACGATATAATTTTTGGTGACATGCATTCACATTTTCCTTCTCAAATACAGTATGTGGTCAAACTTTGACCCAAAATACGCAAAACAAAAAAATACTTCCAAGACCAGCGACGCTCCTCTCCTCTTAAACCATCGCTACTCCTCTCCTGTTCGAATCTAAATCCTGCGCCGCTCCTCTCCTCTTCCATTTCAAAACCACCGCCCCTCCACTCCTGTTCCAGTCCAAAACCAGCGTCGCTCCTGTCTGTTCTAATCCAAAACCAGCGCTGCTCCTCTCCTATTCCATTCAAAAACCACCGCCGGGGACTGAAGGTGCTGTGGAGAAGTAGATCGATGGAGGAGTACAACCGATACATGAGGATCGTAGATGGCGACCCTGTGAAGCTAGCTAGGATGTTGGAGATACAGTCTTGGTTTGACAACAAGGACCAACTAGCGGCGACGGCGGCATCCATGGCCAAATATCTGCAACAGAGCGAAAAGGGGGGATACTCCCGGTAGGAGTCGCGCGGGAGTACATAGAGCTGCTCCTCTGGGCCATGGAGCAAACAGATTCAGCGAATCCGATCGTGAGGGATTGGTGGTGGGAGTATCAATCCCAGATGGAGCATCCACTAGAGATTGAAGGATCGAGCATCTACAGGGTGCCGTTTGTGAGGGTGTCCTGCCAGAGCGAGCCGGTGGAGTCTTCGTCGATCGAACCCAACTGCAAGAGGAGAAAAGCAGTTGGCCCGACGACACTTCCCTGCCATCCTCTACCTTGCTGTTCGCATCGACTCACGGGGCGGCTGTCTGCTGCCGAGGAATAGGAGGGGACTGCCCCCCCAGCCCAATAGTCGGGCAAGTTGTGAATTGTCAGGAGGAGCTTAGGGTTGTCAGTATTTGCAGGTTGTGAATTGTGTTTTGTGTTGTGTATTTTGTGAGTACTTTCAGATATGAATGTATTTTGAATTTCATATTTGCAGTATTGAGCATATGAAGTATTTTATGAATTATATAGATCTATTTTTATCACTTAAAAAATGTAGTTTCATAAGAGTATAAAAGTGCAGACAATGTGATTCTTAGAGAAGAAACTGCAAGTTTTAGTTTCAGATAAGAAACTGCAAGTTCACTTTCAGATAAGAAACTGCAACTTTCAGAGGCAGGGCATTTATATTAACACGGCCTTTTCAAACAGGGTTAACATCATGTTGGAAGTTCTATTCACGGTCGAAAATGGAACTACCAGCCAGTTAACATCATGCTGATCAACATTCATGCATAGCAATCTTCATATGATGCACAGTCAAAAAGATATACTATTTTGAAAATGCCCACACAATGTCGAGTGTGCAAAACATAGAGAATACGAGGGACGAAGTTTTGGCAAGTGTTGGACGCGGTGTGCGTAGATGACAATGGGGACCCACATGTCAATAAAGGCAGAGGCAAAAAAATTGGAGATATTTTCCCTGCATAGGTGGAATCGAACCCGGGCGGAACAGCTGTCGGGTAGTGTCACTTGGCCACTAGGCTAGTTAGTAGTTTCGTTAATAATAAGGCACTTCTTCAGGTGGTCGGATCCCCTCCTGTGCCTTTGTGCGCTCGCCGCGACACCACTGTCTGCCGTTGTGAACATGCTGAACAAATGAGAGGAATCTGGAGCGGACTGCACGTGGAGAGGCGGACAGTCGGGACCCACCAGATCTATGGCCGTACGCAAGAAAGTGCCTCATCAAAAAAATACTTCCTCCTAATGTTATACTAACGTTGGGGCCCACGGGTTTGTTAACATAGTTACATTTTTTTAGGTGCTTCAACGTTGGTTACTATAGGAGATAAATTCACAACGAAGCCGGGGAGCTGGCAGTTATCATTTATTATCATTGGGGCAGCAAGTATGAGCTGGGTTTTGGGCTGCCTGTCGGTGTACTAGAATAGGGGTACCCTAGTATCCCGAACTTGTGCACGGGCAGTTGCAGCATCCCGCGGCAAGGCTTGCCGGGCACCGCCAAGGTCCTTCGTGGTTCCTTTGGAGCCATTCAAGAACAAAGTATTTAAGCTCAGGAGACAAGGCCCCGGCAAGAGGATCTTGCCGGGAAGGCCAACCAAGGCATTTCAAGGAACTTGCCGCGACGCGCCACGCGTCCCGGCAAGGCTCGGCGAGCGACAAGTTTCTGGGCCCGCCAAGACAACGGCCGCGGCAAGGCGCTTGCCGCGGCAGGCGGCCACTCTGTGCTCGCGCTCCAGCGCATCCACCAACGTGTCGCCCTAAGGGTTTTTCCAGGCACGCATGGCGGGAGGCTGTGCAGCCAGGGGTGCATGGTGGCATGTGATGCTGACAAGATCGCCATCGTGGCAGACGGTGGCGCCCCTGACGGTCCCTTTCTGCATTGTTTGGGCGACGCAAACGGGCATTTACTGCCTTTGTCCCCTGCCGTCAGGGTTAGGTAGGAAACACTGTACAAGTAACTATACCAACCACCTCTCTTTTTACATTTGTACCCTTGTTTACGTTGCCACCTATCGGTGACCCCTTTAACATATAAAAGGAGGCCCATGCGCAACGTAGAGGAGGTCGGATCATTCGGAAGCCAGAAAAACTCTTAGCTCTTTCTCGAGCAAGAACATAATACAATCAGACAAGCAGCAGTAGGAGTGTTATCTCTCCGGAGAGCTCCGAAGCTGGGTAAACTGCTCGTGTATTTCGCCTCGATCCGCTCTTCGTGCGATCTCCGCCCCCCGCCGAACCGAAAAGGGCTCGGTCCGCCGGCCCCATAGGTGTTCGTGGATCAGTTTCCCCGACATCTTTGGCGCGCCAGGTAGGGGGCGTCGAGGTTGTGTGAACCTGATCCGGCGTTCACACGAGCTAGATCTTCATTTTCGTCATCAACATGCCACCGAAGAAGAAGGCTTCGGAGGCAGCTGTTCCGTCCACATCGATCCCACCGCCACCGGAGCAAACGGGTGGTGGGGTAGACGCCGGCGGAAGGACGGACGTCGACGAGGAAGCTCACGACGCTGCCAGGTCCAAGGGCAAGGCGGCGCAGACCTCGACATCCGTGCTTGTTCCGCGCCCATCTCAGGAGGCGCAGGACCGACAATGTCATGGTACTCGCAGTACCATACGTTTGTTGGGCCAAGATCAAGCTGGTGGATCCCGGGGCGCTCAAAACCAGCATGCACGCCAACGTGCCAGCACGAGTGAGACACGGTCGCCCGTACGGGATAATGCTCCTTCTAACATAGTTAGGAGTCCGAGCACATCCCGCTCCTCGCGCCATCCGCCACTGCCACCCACCACTCCGGCAAAAGCTTTGGCGCGAGCTCAGTTGCTCCTGGATCACCCTCCGACGTCGGACAAGATCGACGAATGGAGGGCCACCATTCAGAGTCTCATCGGCTACGCCAACGGCGACACTCCACGACAGCCGAGCACGTCACCGCCGCGGCAGGGTTTCCAGGCGCGAGCCGGTGGCGACGAAACTGGTGGAGGTGCAACCACCATGCAATCACCACCCCGAAGGCCAAGATCGCCGACTCGCCGGATCCACCTCGACAGCGACTCCACCGCCTCGTCGGATCCACGAGCTCGTCGCGATCAGCGCCAAGTTCTCCACGATCGACAGCAAGAAGATGCTCGTACTCGCATCGAGCGCCAAAGAGAAGCGCGACGTCAATCCGACAAGCGCGCTGGGCCTTCTGTTGACATGCATGCGCCAGGGGAACCAGGCGACTTGCCGTACGCGGTAGGTTGCCCTGTGTTCACTCGTGAGCTGCGGCAAGTCCAGTGGCCCAGCATGAAGAACTTCAAGCCAGACGTACCGGAGAAGTACGATGGCAAGACGCATCCGTCGGAGTTCCTCAGCATCTACACCATTGCGGTGCAGGCTGCTGGGGGCGGGACGACAAGATCCTTGCCAACTACTTCCCGCTGGTGCTCAAGCCCAACGTCAGATCCTGGCTCATGCACTTGCTGGACAACTCCATATCCTCTTGGGCCGATCTATGCCATCAGTTTGTCAGCGCCTTCACAGGCGGCCACAAGCCTCATGGCCAAGAGAGTGACCTTCATCTGCTCGCCCAGAAGGAAGGAGAACCCCTGCGCAAGTACATTCAGAGATTCAGCAGTGTACAACACAACATCCCAGACGTCCACCCTGCCGCGGTGATCAGCGGGTTCCATCAGAACATGCGAAACCGCAGGATGCGGGAGGAGATGGCGATGTGCAAGATCAGAGATGTCAGTGAGCTATATGCCCTGGCCGACAAGTGTGCACGTGCTGAGGAAGGGAGGAGACTCCCCGGAGAGAATGTAGGAGCAGGAGGACCTGATAGTGAAGATGCTGCCCCGGCAAGGAAAAACCAGCGGCGGAACAACAGGAAGAGGAAAGGCAAAGAGGTGCTAGTCGTCGAGCAGTCCGGCAACGGAGGTGGCGCCAAGAAAGTCAAGGCTGGTAGCTCCAGCAAGGAGGTTGTCGCAGAGGCTGTGGCAGTCGCCGACAAGCAGGACAGCACCAACAAGCAGTACTGCAAGATCCACCGCACCAAGGGCCATGATCTCCAGAGCTGCAAGAAAGTCGAGCAACTTGTTGAGCAACAGAAAGCTGAATACGAGCGGCGCGACAAGGAGAGAGCCCAGGAAGGTGCTGGAGGATCTGGCAAGAAACGTCCCGGCCGAGGAGGACGCCGCGGCAAGGCCAAGCAGCGGCAAGGAGACAGACCTCCTCGCGGCCGCGACAAGGATGAAGATGACGACAATGATGAAGACATGGATAATGAGGAGACTGATGAGCAGGAGTTCCAGAAAGCCACAGAGGTCCTGTGCGTTGACGGCGGTGCTTCTCTGCATACTTCGCACCGCCAGCTCAAGCAGTGGGTGCGGGAAGTTAATGCAGCAGAACCACCCGTCGAGTCACGCAAGCCTCTGAAGTGGTCCAGCACGCCTATCATCTTTGATATTGAGGACCACCCTGATCACATAACTGCGGTCGGGTGCTTGCCGATGTTGGTTTCACCAACTATCCGCAACCTCAAGGTCACTAAGATGTTAGTTGACGGTGGGGCTGGCTTGAATCTGATCTCCTCTGTGGTGCTCCAGAAACTCCAGATCCCTGACAGCGAGCTCGAAGAGACCGGCACATTTCAAGGAATCAACCCGGGAAGGAGCAAGCCGAAGGGAAAGATCACGTTGCCGGTAACATTTGGCAGCGAGTTGAACTTCAGGACTGAGAGGGTCACTTTTGACGTTGCTGACTTCCCATTGCCTTATAATGGGATACTTGGACGCCCAGCGCTCGCCAAGTTCATGGCAGCCTCTCACTATGCGTACAACGTACTGAAAATGCCAGGCCCGATAAGTGTCATTTCTGTCCCTGGCGACAAGAAGGATGCTCTTATCTGCGCCGACAAGATCTACCGGCAAGAGCTCTGATGCCCACTCCGGCAAGCGCACCTCTTCGGAGTGCTGCGCTACCGTCGAGGACGCACCATCGAGCTCCATCGGCAAGTGTAAGAAGGCAATGGCAGCTCCACCTGAGACCAAGAAGGTGTCCGCCAAGGAGGACGGCACTGGTGGTACTTTCACCATCAGTGCCACTCTCGACCCAAATAGGAAAGCGCGCTCGTTGCTTTCCTGCGGGCGAATGTTGACGTGTTTGCATGGCAACCGTCTGACATCCCCGGTGTTCCCAGGAAAGTAATTGAGCACCACCTGGCCGTCTATCCTCATGCGCGGCCCGTCAAGCAGAAAGTCAGGAAGCAGGCAGTGGAGCGCCAAGAATTCATTGCAGAAGAGATCAAGAAATTGGAAGCAGCAGGCCTTGTCAGAGGAGTGCTCCATCCCACGTGGTTGGCCAATCTTGTTGTCGTGTGCAAGGCCAACGGGAAATGGAGGCTTTGTATCGACTTTACCGATGTCAATAAAGCTTGTCCCAAAGACCCATTTCCCTTGCCGCGCATTGACCAGATTGTTGACTCCACGGATGGATGTGATTTGCTTTCATTTCTTGATGCATACTCAGGATACCATCAGATCTTCATGGCAGATGAGGATGAGGAGAAAACCGCATTCATCACCCCATGTGGCACCTACTGTTTCGTACGGATGCCCTTCGGTTTAAAGAATGCTGGGTCAACGTTTGCAAGGGTAGTCCACCACGCTTTTGAGCCGCAAATGCACAGAAATGTGGAAGCCTACATGGATGACATAGTGGTCAAGAGCAAGGATAGGGCGACCCTGATTCAAGACTTAGATGAAACATTTGCAAATCTGCGCAAGATCAACCTCAAGCTTAACCCCGAGAAGTGCGTGTTTGGAGTCCCTTCCGGCAAGCTTCTCGGGTTCTTCGTGTCTCAGCGGGGGATTGAAGCCAACCCCGACAAGATCAAGGCCATTGAGCAGATCGAAGCACCAAAGCGCGTCAAGGATGTACGAAGGCTTGCCGGTTGCGTGGCTGCTCTCAGCAGGTTTATCTCTAGATCTGCTGAGCGCGCCCTGCCGTTTTTCAAAATATTGAAAAAAGCAGGTCCAATGAAATGGACTCCGGAGGCGGAGGCTGTGCTGCAGGACTTGAAGAGATACCTGTCCTCCACTCCAACACTTGTCGCACCTAAACCACAAGAGAAGTTGCTGCTGTATATAGCGGCAACCAATCAAGTGGTTAGTGCTGCGTTAGTGGCGGAAAGGGAGGCAGATGATGAGCCAGCAACCGCGGTAGGTGCATCCAGCGACAAGCAAGGGGCTTCGCCGACAAACTCCGGTCCGGCAAGCTCTGGTCCCGACGAGGATGGATCTGCGCAGGAGCATGAGAAGGTGCAAAAGAGAATGGTGCAGCGCCCAGTTTACTTTGTCAGTTCCCTTCTGCAGGGGGCTAGGTCCAGGTACTCTAGTGTGCAGAAATTGCTTTTAGGCCTCCTCATGGCCTCGAGAAAGCTGCGCCATTACTTCCAAGCACATGAGATCACAGTCGTCACTCGTTTTCCGCTGAAGAGGATACTGCAAAATCCAGAAGCAACAGGCAGGATTGTCGAGTGGGCACTGGAACTGTCAAGCTTTGGCCTCAAATTTGAGAGTACTTCAACTATCCAAAGTAGAGCATTGGCAGAATTCATAGCAGAATGGACGCCAACACCAGATGAAGAAACTCCAGAGACGAGCATCCCCGTCAAGGAAGCGGGCAAAGAGTGGCTGATGTACTTTGATGGTGCCTTCTCGCTGCAAGGCACCGGTGCGGGCGTGCTGCTTGTCGCACCCACCGAAGAGCACCTCAAGTACGTAGTCCAGATGCACTTTCCCAAGGAGCAAGCAACGAACAATACTGCAGAGTATGAAGGGTTGCTTGCCGGTCTCAGGATCACAGCAGACCTTGGGATCAAGAAGCTCATTGTCAGGGGTGACTCGCAGCTTGTCGTCCGCCAAGTGAACAAGAACTATCAGAGTCCATTGATGGAAGCATATGTTGATGAAGTGAGAAAGCTAGAAGAGCACTTTGACGGCCTACAGATGGAGCATGTTCCGAGAGCTCAGAACGACGTTGCCGATGGCCTGTCAAAGTGCGCTGCACTGAAGCTACCTGTGGAACCAGGGATTTTTGTGCTCAAGCTGACTCAACCGTCTGTAACACCATCGACTGGACAGAGCAAGAAGAGGAAGTTGATTTCTGGTGACTACTTTCCGGCAGAGCTCCCCGAAGCCGCCGCCAAGAAGGTCCCCAAGATCAAAACCAAGAGTGCTGAGGAGCAGTCTGCTCCGGCAAGCCTTATGGTTTGTTCCGTCGTAGCAGACGCTCCCAACAAGCTTTGCTCCGGCAAGCTTGCCAGGGAACATCAAGCCCCAGCCGAGCCGCAGGCTCTTGCCGTAGAAGCCGATGTTCCCCGCAGCAGCAGATGTGCCTTTAGTCCTTGTTGTCGAGCCACAAGCTCCAGCATGGGCACAGCAGATTGTCCATTTCCTTCAGACAGGAGAACTTCCCGAAGAGTAAGAAGAAGCGGAAAAAGTAGCCCGGCAGTCAAGTATGTACCAGTTTGTCGATAGCATACTGTACAGAAGAAGACTCAACGGTGTGAAATTGAAGTGTATTTGCCGGGAAGATGGACAAAAGCTGTTGGCAAAGATACACGGAGGCATATGTGGTCACCACATTGGCGCCAGAGCACTTGCCGGCAAAGCGTTCCGGCAAGGTTTCTTTTGGCCGACAGCCCTCCAGGATGCAACTGCACAAGTAACCAAGTGTGAAGCATGCCAGTTCCATTCCAAGCAGATACACCAGCCAGTTCAAGCTCTCCAGACGATCCCTTTATCCTGGCCATTTTCGGTCTGGGGGCTCGATATCCTCGGCCCCTTCCCCCGAGCTGTCGGGGGCTTTGAGTACTTGTACGTTGCAATCGACAAGTTCACAAAGTGGCCGGAAGTGCAACCAGTGAGGAAGGTGATAGCACAGTCAACAGTCAAGTTCTTCAGGTCAATTGTTTGCCGTTTCGGGATCCCTAACAGGATCATCACCGACAACGACACACAATTCACGAGCCGCACCTTCATGCAGTACGTCCAAGATCTTGGCGCCAAGGTCTGCTTCGCTTTTGTTGCTCATCCGAGAAGCAACGGTCAAGCGGAGAGGGCAAATGCTGAAGTGCTGCGCGGGCTCAAGACAAGGACTTTCGTCAGGCTGCACAAGTGCGGCCGGAACTGGATCGAGGAGCTGCCGGTGGTTCTTTGGTCGATCAGGACGACGCCAAATCGAGCCACTGGCCAGACACCTTTCGCTCTAGTCTATGGAGCAGAGGCAGTTCTCCCCACGAAACTCGTATACGGATCGCCTCGAGTGCTCGCTTATGATGAGCTTGAGCAAGAGCAGCTGCGGCAAGATGACGCGCTGCTCCTTGAGGAGGATCGTCTTCAGGCTGCTGTACGAGCTGCTCGATACCAGCAAGCTTTGCGCCGCTACCATAGCCGCAAAGTTAATGCCAGAAGCTTCGAGGAAGGCGACCTTGTTCTTCGGCACGTTCAATCCGCCAAGAATTCCAACAAGTTGACGCCGAAGTGGGAAGGCCCTTACCGGGTAAAACGAGTCACTAGGCCTGGCGCTGTCCGCCTTGAGACCGAAGATGGCACTCCGGTGAGCAACTCCTGGAACATTGAGCATCTTCGTAAGTTTTACCCGTAGGGCGCGGTTGCCGGAACCCGTTCCGGCAACCACCTTTTCGTACAAGTCTTGCCGATGTTGCATGTAATCCTTTGTACAAAGCGGGGCGCAGATCTCGTGCATAAGTAAAGCTCGTGTGCTCCGCGCATCTTGTCAATTTCATGCATTATATTCTCTCTTGCATGCGTTATCTGACACCTTGTGCAGCACCAATCCCCGGTAAGCGATAACAAGCCGTAAGGCTCCATATCGTTATTTTCTCTTCTTTCTTTTTCTCAAAGGAAGGAAGATTCCCAAGCAAGATTCCCTCGCGCACAAGTTTTCCGGGGGGGAGGAGAAGATAATGATGTGGAACAGGCGTCGTTCAAGAAAGTTTCGCCTTAACGGAAACCTTGCCGGAAAGCAAACGACAGAAAAGCTAAGTTGCCAAAGTTTGAGCAATTAGTTTTAATTTTTAAGTTATCTTCCTCGAACGACCATGCTTTGTATGGAAAACCTGTGCGCGGAGGAACCGACTCGTAGCTAGTTGCGCCCTTACTTTGTTTCGAGTCCGCTCAACAACTTAAGTGTGCTGCAACTAGTCGCGACAAGGTTTCTTGTCGGAAGCGGCACTGCCAGCAGGCTGCTGACGTCCCGCACTCAGCGCTCACGGCTCGGGTGCCTGCGCCGACAAGTTCCCTAAAAGCGTAGGGTAAAAACATACAAAGGAAGGAATCTAGTAAAGGAAATAACGTAGCAATTGATACCAGAAATAAAGTTATATTACAAGATAACTTGTCGCAGCTCTAACAGACTGTTTTCATAACATGATTAGCAGCGACAAGGGAAAAGAAGAAACGGGCGGCCTAATCTACGCGATCACCCTCAACCCTCCTGATCTCGCTCACCTTGTCCATAATGGGTGCGACAAGGGCCTTGAGCGCTTCCCGATCAGCGTCCGGCAGCAAGGATTTGAGGACATTGGTGAGGTTGAGGCCTAGATTGCGAAAGGCCACCTTCATCAGCACCTTCTGGAGAGCTCCTGCGCAGATCCTGCGCGACTCGTCGGCCAGCTGCTTGGGGATCTTCTCCCGGAGTCGCTGGAGTGCCGTTGCCACGCCCTTGAAGAACAAGCTAAGCTTCGCGCTGGGCTAGAGATGCTCGTCGGAAGAATACCCGAAGTCCTCCATCCCCAGCTGCGCCAGCTCCCCGTCGATGACTGCGGCGATATTCACCAGACCCTCGGTCCAGTGCTCCACCGTCTCCCTGAATGAGTTCTGGGTGACGGCGATGCTCGCCAGCAGCGCCTCGTCGGCCTTAATCTTCTCCGACAAAGTCTTCTCCCCCTCCTTGGCATCGTCCAGCGTCTGAGTCAGCGTGGCCAGCTTCAGCTTGAGATCCGCGTTGGAGTCCTTGGCGGCGCTGAGCTCCTTGCTCCTCTCAGCGAGAAGACCCTGCAGCTCACCATGGGCGGCAACATCCTTCTCGCGCTCACGCTTAAGCGCGGCAAGCTCCTCACTGCTCTTCTTGATGTTCGCCTCCAGCTGCGCCACCCTCGCCTCCAGCTCTTTCTTGGCGGCCTCTGCAGTTGCAGCAGCATCCCTTGCTTCTTTGAGAGCCCCGCCAAGTGTTTCCTCGCGCGCGACGAGCTCCTCTTCATAGCTGTCAAGGTGGGCCTTCCGCTGCACCAACTCGCCTTCTCGCGCGGACCGCTTCTCGGCAGCAAGCCTTTGTTCCTCCTCAGCTTCGGCCTGCTCGAGAAGGAAGGCCGTGCGCTCCTTGGCGAGTCGCTCCCGCTCCTGTGCCAGGGCTCGGAGAGCTTCTTGATTGAGGCCCCGGAGCTCCTCTGTGCGCTTCTCCATATCCACTCCCGCCTTCGCGACAAGTGCTTCACGGGAAGCCAGCTTGGCTTGGCGGGCGCGGTAGAGTGACAGCAGCTTCCGCAGCAGCTGCTCCTCCTCAGGCTCGCCACTACTGCTGCTTGGCGCATCAACCAACGACAGCCCAGCAGAGGCGAGCAGCTCTTTATCGAAACTCTCCCCTTCGACCGGCGCCCTGGAGCTTGACGCCCAGGGGAGCTTGATGAAGATGCCGTCGCCGGCCTTCAAGTAGGCGCCGGGCTGGGGCTCTTCGGAGCCTGGCTCCGCGGCAGCGGCGGAGGGATCGGCGGTCGGCGCAGCGCCTGGCGCTCCTGCGGCCTCAGGGCCGTCAGTGCGATCGCCCGACCCCTCGCCAGCTTCCGGGGCGGCAACCTTGGCGGCCTCTTCGCCGGCGGGCTCATCAGCACTGGCCCCTTCTTTGTTAATGGCAGTGTCGTCGTTGCTGCCACGCGCGCCTTCCTCGCCGGCGTCCTCAATCTCCATTGGCTCTGCAGCAGATGGATCTGAAGAACAAAGAAGGGAGAAAAATCAAGCAAATATTCAAAGAAGAAAATCAGAAGAAGAAGATCTTAAGGGAAGTTTTCAGGCAAAAAATTTACCTGTACCAAGATCTACAGTTGCGGTCTCGGCTGCCGTAGGGTCGTTGGTGCTGTCCCTTACCGGAGAGCTGCCCCTTGCCGGAGAGTTCTCCCTTGCCGGAGAACGCTCCCTTGCCGGGGGATCCTCCCTTGGCGACGTAGTTGAAGCAGATGGCGCTTCGGGAGCGGCTTCCGGGCCCTCCTGGTGAGGCTGTTCTGCTCCTACACAATCCAACAATCAAGATATCAGCAAAGGAAAAAGCACTCATGCACGCCCGACAGCAGGAAGCAAGCTATGAACTTACGCTGGGGGCTGCGCTGGGGGCTGCTTTGTGGAGTAGCTGCCGGGTCCGTCAAGGTAGTCTCAGACTCACCCCCTGCTGACATGGTGGGATCATCCTCGATGACAATCACCGGGGCCTTGGCTCTCTTCACCGCTCTCTGAGCCAGCGTCCTGAAAAGGAATAGGTTCAGATTGAAGCAAGTCAGATACAAGGCCAAAACAACAAGATTGAAGAACTACAAGAACACCAAAGAAGCTTACTCTTCTTCCTCCTTGTCGGAGCTGAGAGCGAAGAGATCAAAGTCCAGCTCCCCTCCGGTGCGGCGAGGCGGAGGAGTAGGTTCCCTTGCCCGCTTGGCAGGGGCAGTGGCGGTGGACCGGGAAGATCCCGCTCCAGTTGCCGCCGCAGCGTGAGGCGCTCCCGCGGCAATGGTACTTGCCGCGGTAGAGCGTGTCGCGCGGCTCGGCGGCTGTTGACCCGTCTGCCGCCCCACCACGTCCGCGGCCCTGTGAAGACGCCTTCTTGGCGGGGCCGGGGGCTCCGCCTGCGGCAAGCTTTCTGAAGGCTCGAGCTCTTCTTCACCGGGCTCGCTCGGCTCGTCTTCAGAGCCGGCAAGATCTTCCTCGCCGGCAAAATCCTCGCGCTCGGCAAGGCATGCCGCCTCGGCTGCCTCTGCCTCCTCCACGCTGAACCCGAATGCGCCCGCGGCAGCTGCTGCCGCAACCTCTTCCGCCCTAGTGGCGATGCGCTGCAGCTCCTCGTCGGTCGTGTCACGGGTGAGGCTCTTATGCTCGTCAGCGCGGACCGACACTTCTTCCAAGTTGTCTAAGAACGCTTGCACGACGTCATCCACAGGCTCTTGCCAAGTTGGAACGATTCCATGTGAATCGCACAACGGCATCATGGCGTGGATCCGGTCAAGCGAAGAATTATTGCACAATGGAACTACGCCCCTCGGCAGCGTGAATGGATGCTGGGGATCGCGTTTGAACACCTCCAGGAGCATTGCATCCAGCTCCAGGATGGTGAAATTGTAGTTGAGGCCCGGCCGCAGCCTCATGATGTCCGCCGAGTTCTTGAATTCCCAGGCGGGCCTCCCCCTCTCCTGCAGGGGGCGATGCGGCGGCGGAGGAAATCTGCACCGACAGCGCCTACAGTGAGCCCGGCAAGCCTGAGGCGAAGGATCCTAGTGATGGCGATCTTCAGCCTCTCGTCCTCTGGGGCCACGTTGCTCCAATCATTGTCGCGCACTATGGGAGCTTGGCGCAGGGCAGTGAACGGCTGCGGGTTCTCCTCAACGATCCAACACCACTCCGCTCTCCACTCCTCCCACTTGCTACGGAGCTCACCCTCCAGATACGCCTCCTTCTTGCCGACTCTCGAGATCCAGGCGATCCCTCCGGCAAGCGGCTCTCCTCTCTCGACTCGAGGCATGAAGAAGTGGCGGAAAAGGGCTACGTTGGGGTGTACTCCGACAAAGTTTTCGCACAAATGTGCAAAAACTGCCATGGTCAGAACAGCGTTGGGGGTGAAATCAAGGAGGCGGAGCCCGTAGGTGTTCATTATGTCGCAGAAGAACTCTGAGAAGGGCGGGCAGAGCCCGCAATAGAAGAACAGCGCGAAGAATGGGTACCCGTTTGGAGCCAATTCCGATGCGGCGGCCGGGAGTACCCTCGTGCGCGGATGCGCTCGCGTCTCCGTCGACCAGAAGAGGTAGAAGTACTCCCTCAGCTCCTTCGCGCCAAGCTGGGGGGAGAAGATCGCCCGCTCCTTCCGCAGCGCCGCGAGCCGCTGCGCCTCGGCCGACTTCACGCCCTTCCCCTTGTCGGCTTTTAGAGCCATGGCGGAGGTGGTGGGGGAGATCAGCGGCGTTGGT
>NC_041391.1:433842194-433862493 GCF_002162155.2 Triticum dicoccoides | reverse complement strand
GGGGGGCGGAGCGCTGCTCTCTTGGCTTCGAGAAGAAGGGGGGAGCGGTGGAGGTTTGAGAAGATGGAGTAGTAGCAACCAGCGAGGGGGAACGAACTGCCTCTGTTTCCCCTGCTTATAAAGAGGGAGGGGGCAGACGTTTCGTCCTTCCGAATAAAGAAACCACCCACGATCTCTCCCACGACGCTGCATTCGACGCGTGCCGTTAGGGAGGGCGCGGTGGATACGGAGCCAGATACGGCGTGGCCCAGGCCGCGTGTGCCCGTGCCCTGTCCTGGGCCTGGCCCAACAGCGCTCGGCACCGTGTATGGCCCAGGCCCGGGGGCTCCTGTCGGTGTACTAGAATAGGGGTACCCTAGTATCCCGAACTTGTGCACGGGCAGTTGCAGCACCCCGCGGCAAGGCTTGCCGGGCACCGCCAAGGTCCTCCGTGGTTCCTTTGGAGCCATTCAAGAACAAAGTATTTAAGCTCAGGAGACAAGGCCCCGGCAAGAGGAGCTTGCCGGGAAGGCCAACCAAGGCATTTCAAGGAACTTGCCCCGACGCGCCATGCGTCCCGGCAAGGCTCGGCGAGCGACAAGTTTCCGGGCCCGCAAGACAACGGCCGCGGCAAGGCGCTTGCCGCGACAGGTGGCCACTCTATGCTCGCGCTCCAGCGCATCCACCAACGTGTCGCCCTAAGGGTTTTTCCAGGCACGCGTGGCGGGAGGCTGTGCAGCCAGGGGTGCGCGGTGGCATGCGATGCTGACAAGATCGCCATCGTGGCAGACGGTGGCGCCCCTGACGGTCCTTTTCTGCACTGTTTGGGCGACGCAGACAGGCATTTACTGCCTTTGTCCCCTGCCGTCAGGGTTAGGTAGGAAACACTGTACAAGTAACTGTACCAACCACCTCTCTTTTTACATTTGTACCCTTGTTTACGTTGCCACCTGTCGGTGACCCCTTTAACGTATAAAAGGAGGCCCATGCGCAACGTAGAGGAGGTCGGATCATTCGGAAGCCAGAAAAACTCTTAGCTCTTTCTCGAGCAAGAACATAATACAATCAGACAAGCAGCAGTAGGAGTGTTATCTCTCCGGAGAGCTCCGAAGCTGGGTAAACTGCTTGTGTGTTTCGCCTCGATCCGCTCTTCGTGCGATCTCCGCCCCCCACCGAACCGAAAGGGGCTCGGTCCGCCGGCCCCATAGGTGTTCGTGGATCAGTTTCCCCGACACTGCCCCGTCTAGGCATTCTTTTTTAACATGCGCAACCCACGACCTCGGATGGGAGGTCCATAGGCCTGTTTGTATTTTCTTGTGGGCCGTCATGTATCGACCGGCCTATGGACCTCCCATCCAAGGTTTTATTTTTCATGAAACATCGGCAGCCCAATTTATGTATTTTTTTGAAGAAAACGCAGTGGTATGTTCTATTTTTCTATATATAAGAATAGGAACGCCAAGTCCAACTTATGTTTCCCTTCTAACTATATTATATATATTTAAATTATTTTATATGTTATTACATTTTTTTGTCATCATATATTTAACAAATACTTACATATGTAAGAAAACAATATCCCACATCTTGTTAACTTATAAAAATAATTTCTTAACAATAAAATCCTGGATTATTTTGGCATGAAAATCCTAGTGATTGTGTACAAAAGCTTGGTAAGATTTAAGGATGAATGTAATAATATCACTTATTATTTAAATATATTTATTACAAAATGCTCAGCCCCTTTTATTTTTTGATAACATTGCTGGCCCAACCCAACATTATAATTAGAATCAGCCCAGCAAAATCATGTATTTCGAGAAAGTGCAAATGGCCTGTAATTTTTTAGGAAAAAAGTAAATGGGCCGCATGGATGCTACATTATTTGTTCACTCAGCCCAGCTAATGGACTGTAACTCAAAGAAAAGATTAAATTGACTGTAAATTCTACCGCGCAAAAAAAAGACTGTAAATTCTGAAAAAATGGGTTGAATACGTGCCACATTTTTGGAGGCTGAAATGTGGGCCAATAGGTCGAAGCCAACGCAAGTCATTGTCAATTTAGTCAACAAATGATTCTGACATGTTAGCCGTTGGATTTACGTCCCACGACCGACATCCATCTTCAATCTATCGTGTTCTTCCTCCAGCACCGTCGGGACCACCTCCCGCCTCCTCCTGCTAGCAGCTCTGCTTAGCATGCTTCACTGTGAAGCACTACTCCACAGTTGGCCAGGACATCCCTCCACCCCTCGACACCTCCTGTTCTTCTCCACCGGCTGCCGAACCACACCGCACTAGAACCAGTTAACCCTCGTACACCTCTTCGTCTATGACTCTACTCTCGTGTCTTCCCATCTCTGTCTCATTGCTGTCCGGGGCCTCACCGTCGTCCACCACCTTGGATGCGCTCGGGGCGGCGTGGTTAAAGTGGTCAATGAACGACACCATTGGAAGTAGACTGTGCATGGAGAGGCTTTGTAACACCCCGAGACCGACGCTCCAGAAGACTTCCAGCTATTCCGAGTTTCGCCGTGTGTATCTTTTGTGGTTGCTCTTTTATTTTTGCATTGCATCATGTCATCATGCCAGCATGTCATTTAATTTTTAAAACTCATCTAAATAAATCATATGGATTTTTCGATCCATTTAAATCAAGGGAATTCACTTGTGATTTCTCTTTATAACATATTAAAGCCTCTCAATAATATTAGGGAGCTATATTAAATATTTCTTTATTTTGGAATTCACCATAACACACTTGCAAATAATCTCAATGCCTTTGTTATCTCAATTCTTGGTCTCCGACTTGTCCTCTTATTCTTTTATCATTTTATCGAGGCTCTTCCTAAAATGTTCAACATTTTCGGAAACTTCGGATTCCTACTCCTTGTTCAAACCATTTGAATTAAATTCAAATGTAAACCTTGCAATCTTGCCCACTCCATTTTTCTCGGAACAAGCACATTTTTGTGAGTTCGGGAAAACTATCTGCGTGTCCAACTTCTTCCCCTAACCCTCTCTTTCTTTTATTTCTTATCTCTGTTTTCTTTTTTCCTTTTGAGGGGGAGAGAGAGAGAGCCCAGCCAGGCCTCTTAGGCTCGACCAACTAAGCCGGCCCAAGGCCCAGCCACGCCCCGTTAACCCTAGCCTCCCCTCCGCTCGAGCTCGATCCCCATCGCACGCACACCCGCATCGCCCGATCCCCATCCTCCTCGTTCACCACCTCGCGCCGCCACTCACACACACGCACATCGCCAGGGAGAGCCCTGCTCGATCCCCCCTCCTCTCCTCGCGTCGCCTCTCCACCGCGCCATCGCCTCGCGCCTCCACCTCCTCGCCGGCAGCCCGCAGTTCGCCGCGCCCTGCTTCTTCTCCCTCACTCGACCCCCTCGGCCTCCTCCACCCCGTCGCCGTTCGGAGCCGCGCCCGTCCCTGTGCACTGGCGCCATGGCCAGCACCACCGCCTCGCACCCGACCCCTCTCAGCCTCCTGCGCGCCTCCCTCTCCAGCACTAGGCCGTGACCATGCCTCCTCGCCGAATCCCTATTGCCCGAGCTCCTGGAGCCTGAGCCGTCCTTTCCGGCCAACTCTGAGGCCCTGGCCCGACGCCCACGCCTCTGCTGCTTCGTCGCCCTCCTGCGCCTCCCACGAACCCACCTGCCTCCTTGACCTCCAGGCCACCCCGTCGCGCCCTTCTCTTTGCTGAGGCAGCCACCGGCGCCCCAAGCGCCTGCCTCTGCCATGGCCTTCCTCCTCCCGTGCCTGCAGCGACGCTGCTCTTCCTGCACGCTGCCTTCCTCGCCGAGCCCCGTGGCGTGGCCCTTCTCCGGCAACTAGCGCCCCTCCATGGACGACCACCACTGCCTGTGCACGCCTCTGGATTCGTCCTAGTCCGATGATGTTTTTGTACAACTACGCTGCGGAGACCAAGACCACCAAGTCCGCACGGGAGCCCGAACGACTACTTCCACGACGATGCGAGTACAAGTACCCTCTTCGTTGTTTTCGCCAAGTACCACGATGCCCGGAGCCCTCGGATCCATGAAGTCCAACAACGACTGTCTACAACTACCGGCGATGCCGAACATCTACGGGTTGTGTATGACTACATCCACTACGGCCGTGTACTACTACTTCCTCTACCGATGACTCGAACGTCTACGACCCGTGAACAACTACCATCGCCAAGATCGCGAGTACCTCTACCGTCGCCGTGTACGGCTACTTCCACGACGTCCGTGAACAACTACTTCCACTACGACCGCTGCGAGAATGACTACTTCCTCTACATCGTGCCGAACCCGAACCGCTCTGAAATGCACGCTTCAAAGGTATAATCCCGAGATGACGACCGCCCGTGAACGAATGCTTATGTGTTGTATGAGATGCTCGTGTTTGCACCGTGATCGAGTTGTCGCTTGCGATGCCCCTCTTTTGCCTAGCCACCGTCATGTGGGACCTCCGGTATCCGGGATCACCCCCACCATCTTTGCATGTTCTGCACATCCACACTTCCTTTTGCACCGGTACCTCCATGAGTTATTGGGACCGGAATGTTGCCGTGGCACCATTTCCGTTTCACCGCCGTGGCACCTTTTTCCTTCCGCCATGGCGACAAATGCCTCGTATCATGCTCATGTCAACATTTTCATAAAATTGCATAAACCTTGATTATGGCATCCGCATCATGTTAACAACAATTAAAATGCTTAAAATTGTGTTTGCTTTAAACTACTAAATGACATGGGTACTTTTTGGAATTGTTGTTTGTTGTTCCGGCCTCATTTAAACTTGCCTAAATAGTTAGTTCAATTATGTTTCACCTCTTTCCATGTTTGACAACATTTAATATTGTTGGTTAGCCTAAATGAGAGAGAACTAAGTATTTGAATGTGGTGTTTCGTCAATATGCAACTCATTGCATATTGAGCTCCACTTAACTTGTAGTATTGTTTGTTGCACTTTGCCATGCCATGCCTCTTTAAACCGGACATGCATCATACTTGTTTGTGCATCATGACATGTTTATGCTTGTGTGTTTACCATATTGTTTGCTTCTTTCCGGTTTGCTTCTCTCGTTAGCTTCGGTTTCGTTCCGGAGTTGTGAGCATTCGTTCGACTACGTTCGTTTGTCTTCTTCATGGACTCATTCTTCTTCCTTGCGGGATTTCAGGCAAGATGACCATTACCCTTGATATCACTTCTATCTTTGCTTGCTAGTTGCTCCGTTCTATCGCTATGCTGCGCTACCTATCACTTGTTTACCATGCCTCCCATATTGCCATGTCAGCCTCTAACCTTTTTCACCCTTCCTAGCAAACCGTTGTTTGGCTATGTTACCGCTTTTGCCCAGCCCATCTTATAGCGTTGTTAGTTGCAGGTGAAGTTGAAGATTTCTCCATGGTGGACAGGATTATGATTGGGATATCACAATATCTCTTATATTATTAATGCATCTATATATTTGGTAAAGGGTGGAAGACTCGGCCTTTTGTCTGGTGTTTTGTTCCACTCTTGCCGCCCTAGTTTCCATCATACCGGTGTTATGTTCCCGGATTTTGCATTCCTTACGCGGTTGGGTGATTTATGGGACCCCCTTGACAGTTCGCTTTGAATAAAACTCCTCCAGCAAGGCCCAACCTTGGTTTTAACATTTGCCACCTCAGCCTTTTTCCCTTGGGTTCTGTAGACTCAAGGGTCATCTTTATTTTACCCCCCGGGCCAGTGCTCGTCGTGAGTGTTGGTCCAACCTGTCAACCGCCGGTGGCCACCAGGGGCAACTCTGGGCTGGCCTACCGGAAGTTTGGACAATCCGGTGTGCCCTGAGAACGAGATATGTGCAGCTCCTATCGGGATTTGTTGGCACAGCGGGAGGCTTTGCTGGTCTTGTTTTACCATTGTCGAAATGTCTTGTAAACCGGGATTCTGAGTCTGATCGGGTCTTCCTGGGAGAAGGTATATCCTTCGTTGATCGCGAGAGCTTATCATGGGCTAAGTTGGGACACCCCTGCAGGGTATAAACTTTCGAAAGCCGTGCCTGCGGTTATAGGCAGATAGGAATTTGTTAATGTCCGGTTGTAGAAAACTTGACACCAGATCCGAATTAAAACGCATCAACCGCGTGTGTAGCCGTGATGGTCTCTTTTCGGCAGAGTCCGGGAAGTGAACACAGTTTTTGGGTTATGTTTGACGTAAGTAGGAGTTCGGGATCAGTTCTTGATCATTGCTAGCTTCACGACCGTTCCGTTTTCTCTCTTCTCGCTCTTATTTGCGTATGTCAGCCACCATATATGCTTAGTCGCTGCTGCAACCTCACCACTTTACCACTTCCTACCCTTAAGCTTAAATAGTGTTGATCTCGCGGGTTTTGAGATTGCTGAGTCCTCGTGACTCACCAGATACTATCACAACAGTTGCAGGTGCCGATGATACCAGTGCAGATGATGCAACCGAGCTCAGATGGGAGCTCAATGAAGATCTTAGTTGTTGCTATGTTTCGTTTCATGTTGATCAGTAGTGGAGCCCAGTTGGGACGATCGGGGATCTAGCAGTTGGGTTATCTTCTTTTCTTTTGGGTTCGTCCGTAGTCGGACTATATGTGTGTACTCTGAATGATGTATGATTTATTATATGTTCATTGTGTGAAGTGGCGATTGTAAGCCAACTCTTTATCCCATTCTTGTTCATTACATGGGATTGTGTGAAGATGACCCTTCTTGCGACAAAACCACAATGCGGTTATGCCTCTAAGTCGTGCTTCGACATGTGGGAGATATAGCCGCATCGTGGGTGTTACAAGTTGGTAATCAGAGCCATCCCCGACTTAGGAGCCCCCTGCTTGTTTGTTTGCTGGCGTTGTTGAGTCTAGAAAAAACAAAATTGAGTCTTAGGATTATATATATCGGAGAGTAGGATTCTTTTTACTCCGCAGTCCCTTCGTCGCTCTAGTGAGGTGTCAGGACCCCGACTCGATGTCACATCGATCTAACTGGTAACACCTCATATCACTTTGCAGCCTCACGCACGATATCCCCACGGGTGTCGCCTTACCTTTGCCCGGGACCGTTTGCGCCTTTTGGCTCACGTATATGATAGTGTCGCTAGCATCCATATGATAAGGAGCCCGGGCTGACATGACTAATCGTAAACCCAAAGTGGCACAGACTTACAGGGACAGGCATCCATGACCCAGCTTCGAACGTGTCGGTCATCAGCAAGTGGGTCCGGGCTGTAGCACTGGGCTAGCAGGACTCCGGTAAACCAGGCTGTAGCGGGCTAACAGGACTCCGGTACTCAATGCGTGACATTTCCCCGAAGGGACAGACACCGGAACGAGGAAGGACACATGCCGGCCAGCCTAAGTGTTCCAGAGCAGTAGCAAGCTACCATGGCTCAGCGGTAACACCAGGAGACATTTCCCGGTAAGAGAGGCTACTAAATATAAACAACTAGATAGTCAGATCCCACACATACCAAGCATTTCAATCATACACACAATATGCTCGATATGTGCAAATACAACGAAGCATCACAACATGACTCTACGACACAAGTACTTTATTTAAGGCTCAGAGAGCCATACATAACATACACAAAGGTACGGGTCACACGACCCAGCATTCAAGTCATACAGTCATACAAACCAGCAGCGGAAGTAACTTGTCTGAGTACAGACAACTAGAAAGATAAAAGAGGCTTGGAAAGCCTAGCTATACTATGTGGTCCTTCACAAGCTCAGGATCACCACCTGGGCCTTTAGCCTACTCGTTGATGTCAACGTCTACGTAGAACCCATCAGAAGGGGTTGCAGCGTCTTCTGTAAAATGTAAATTATAGCAACATGAGTACAAAGGTACTCAGCAAGACTTACATCAGAACCTACATACATGCATATTATCAAGAAGGGTTGGTGGAGTTATTGCAGCAAGCCAGCTTTGACTCTTGGCTAGGCTAACCTACGAGACTCCAACTTGAAATGGTTTTGCGCACACGAGTCGACTACTCACCACTTCAATACACTACCGAGGATCCACCTCCGTCTCCCTACGGTAGAGCCATCCTCGGCACTCACACTTATCTTGAGGCTTTTAGCAGTTTCCATTTACTTGTCTATGAACTGTATAGGCAACCAAGTAGTCCTTTACCGCGGACGCGGCTATTCGAATAGATCATGATAACCCTGCAGGGGTGTACTTCTTCATACATGTTTCCACCACTTAGCGTCTGCACACGACATGTGCTCGGCAGACTTCAAGCGAAAGCCGACGTGGGTGTAGACCACGACCTACCTAAACACCTAAGCCTCTAGTCCAGGTTTATCGCCTATCCAGGTTCCATCCGCAGGGAGTCCGGCCGAGGTTTCCCATACGGCCCCGAATGATGTGAACAGGGTTCCCGAGATACCTAACGGGTATTCGGTACACCCGGCCACGTACCTACCGCATCACAGCCCACCCCTACGGTCAGTGCTGTCCACGGCCTCCAGTAGGCTACAAACACCAAAAACTACTTGCAACTCCTGGACAGAGAGCTAGGGTGAATAAGAAGTCGAGCGGGGTCATATTTCAGGGCCCAATGCATGGTAGTAGCTGTATCTTAAATCACACATACAGATCTCAGTGCTTAAGGTCGGCTTCAATGAAACAACCCACCATGTACTCCTACATGGCCTCTCATCGATACCTTTACCAAATCGTGTTCACCACACCACTCTCATTACCGACATAAACATTTCACTCTAGCCCATCACCCAGATGAACCAGACCTGACACGACTCTAAGCATAGCAGGCATAGCAAGGTAGGAACAACACATACATATGGCTCAATCAACTCCTACACATGCTAGTGGGTTTCATCTAGTTACTGTGGCAATGACAGGTCATGCAGAGGAAGTGGGTTCAACTACCGTAGCACACAGCAGTTTGAAACGCGTTGTCTTAATGCAGTAAAAGAGAGCAGGAGCGAGAACATGGGATTGTATCGATATGATCAAATGGTTGGTTGCTTGCCTGATGGTTCGATGCACTGATACGGTTCTTCGTTAGGGTAATCACGGTACTCCTCGGGGGCAGATCCTGCCGCAAGAACACCGATATACAACCATCACCAAACAAGGTGCAACAATATGATGCATGCATGAAACATAGCAATATGAGTGTGTTGGGCTAATGCAACTAAGACCAGAAGGGTTTGAACCAATTTGAATCAAAGATTCAAATTTCAAACTCAAACATGGCCCTTTAAAGTGTTTTTCCTTGTTCTGCATTAAACATCAAGTTAACTTGTTTAGTCATGCATGAAAATAGTACAGATCGATAGATTGGATTTTTCTGATCATTTTTCATATATAATTTATCTGATTTGGAGTTACAGAATAAAAGTTATGAATTTTTGAAGTTTAAATTATATTCTGGAATTTCCTATATTAGAATAATTCCAGAAAATCAATTATTGCGTCAGCCTGACGTCAGTGTGACGTCAGCAGGTCAACGGAACACGTCAGGGTCAAACCTGACAGTGGGTCCCGCATGTCAGGGTGATTATTTTAATTAAAGTTTAATTAAAACTAAACATGTTTAATTAACAGGGCTGGGCCCCACCTGTCATTGACTCTGGGGAGTCAACCAGGGCCCACCCGTGGTCAAACCCGGGTCGGCTGCACCGGAGCGGAGCAGAGCCACGGAGGGCACCGGAGCGGAGCTGAGGTCGAGCCGCAGCTCTTGGTGGAGTCCGTTGGGGTCGGGGTGGCCGGAGTTGGCGCCGGCGACGACTTTGGCGGCCACCGGAGTTCGGCCAAAGTCGAACTTGTCGCTAGGGGGATCGGTGAGGTGCGGTGAGTGCACGGTTGGGCCTAACGCAGCTTGGTGAGTGCGTTGGACACCGCGGGTTGGCCGGAGGATGGCCGGAGGCACGTCGGTGACGAGATCCGCGGCGGTGCGTGCGTGTGATCTTCGTGCGGTGGCTACACGGCTCGGGAATGAGAGAGAGAGGGTCGAAGGGGTAGCTAGGCTCACAGCGCTCCCGTAGAGGCCACCGGCGGGGTCGGGGACGAGCTGAGGCGGCGACGGCGTTGAAGGGGATCTCCGGCGACGGCGAGCTCGGGCGAGGTCGGTGCGGTGGTCTCGGGCCGCTCGAGCACACGGGGCTCGGCTAGCTCGATGAAGTGGACGGCGGCGAAGCTCCTGGACACGGCGGCACGGCGTGGGGTTGACGGAGGGCGTGGCTATGGCGAGGGGGTGGCGGCGATGGCGTCGGCCATGGCGTGGGAGAGCGAGGGAGAGGAGCTGGAGAGGAGAGGGGGTGTCTGGGGGTTTCGGGGGAGAGAGGGAGGCCGGTTCACGGCGTTAGCCGGGCGAGGGAGGCGGCGAGGCGGCGAGCAGGTGCGTGGCACCCATGCGGTGCTCGTTGTCGAGCACCTGCCTGCCTGCCTGGCCGGCAAGTAGCTCGCTGGCGCGGTGCTAGGCTGGGCCGGCAGGTGGGCCGGGTGCTGGGCGACAGGTAAGCCTTTTCCATTTCTTCTGTTTTCTGTTTTTTTAATACTTCTGCAACTTTGTTGAATTAAATAAAATACTTAGGCAACTCCAAAAATCACCAAACTACTCCTGGTCCATAGTTGGATTATTTCCAACATGAAACATTTTAGTTTGGAGTTATTTGAGCATTTAAATATTTTATATAATTTTAAATGCCCAAATTCAAATATTTATGAGTTAATTCAAAAACCCTAAGATGGCCTAGGAAAATGTGCATCACTTTTGGTAGAGGTTCTGAACCAAGACAAAAATGATGGGCATTTTAGAAGGGCATTTCAGGTTCATTGAAAAAGTTTTTAGTAAACCCTAATTGGTTTCAGAGGGGACTGGGGGTTCTGTCATCCCCATTTCAGGTTTCTGATGAAAAAGTAAACATGATGCAACACTCTAATGCATGGCTAACTAGGATGTGACAACTCACCCCCACTCAAAAGAATCTCGTCCCGAGATTTGGGTTCCTCCGGAAAGAAGGCGGGATACTCAAGTCGAAGACGATCCTCCCTTTCCCAAGTTGCTTCATCCTCAGAATGGTGCGACCATTGAACTTTGAGAAACTTGATATTATGATGTCGAGTGGTACGCTCGGCTTGATCGAGTATACGAATGGGGTACTCTCGATATGTAAGATTATCTTGGAGATCAAGCGTTTCGTGGTCCACTCCACGGATAGGATCCGAGAAGCAACGCCTGAGTTGAGAAACGTGGAAGACATCATGGACTCTGGAGAGGTGCGGAGGTAGTTCCAACTGGTAGGCAACTTCTCCTCGTTTGGCGAGAATGCGAAAGGTCCAATGTAACGAGGAGCCAATTTGCCTTTGATACCGAAACGATGGGTTCCCTTCAGAGGGGTAACCCGAAGGTAAGCCTTCTCGTCAACCTCGAAAGTCATAGCCTTATGTTTTCGGTCATATTGACTCTTTTGAAGGGATTGGGCTGTTTTCAACTTTTCACGAACGATGCGAACTTGCTCTTCTGCTTCTTGAATCATGTCCGGGCCAAAGAATTGTCTTTCCCCGGTCTCTGACCAGTTAAGGGGTGTTCGACACCGTCGTCCATAGAGAACTTCAAAAGGGGCTTTACCCAAGCTAGATTGATAGCTGTTGTTGTAAGCGAATTCGGCAAATGGAAGGCACTTCTCCCAATCCATTCCGAATGAGATAACAGAGGCTCGAAGCATGTCTTCTTGAATCTGGTTGACGCGTTCCACTTGACCACTCGACTGAGGGTGGAAAGCGGTGCTAAAGGAGAGACGGGTTCCCATAGCATTTTGGAAACTTTCCCAAAATCGAGAGGTGAAAAGACTTCCTCGATCCGAATTAATTTCCAAAGGAACACCATGGAGAGACACTATCCGGGAGATGTATAAGTCTGCCAATTGACTAGCGGTTATACTCTCACGAACATGTAGGAAATGGGCTACTTTGGAAAGGCGATCGACAACGACGAAGATAGCATTATTCCCTCTCTTGGTCCTGGGAAAACCGGTAATGAAATCCATACCAATTTTATCCCATTTCCATTCAGGAATAGCTAAGGGTTGAAGGGTGCCAGCAGGCCGTTGATGCTCTGCTTTTACTCGACGACAGACGTCACAATTAGCAATATACTGAGCAATTTCTCTCTTCATCCTAGTCCACCAGAACCTCTGGCGTAGGTCCTGATACATCTTAGTACTACCGGGATGAATGGTGAGAGGAGATTCATGAGCCTCCTTAAGGATTAACTGCCGTAGATGCTGGTTCTTGGGAACCACTAGACGGTTCTCAAAGTACACAACACCATGATCATTTGTAGAGAAACAACTAGCACCTCCGCTAGCAATGTTCTCTTTGATTTTAGATATTCCCTTATCTCGCTTCTGGGCAGCGATGATTTGATCCGTAAGAGTAGGTTTCGCCACCAAGGTGGAAAGAAATCCTTGAGGAACAATGTGAAGGTTAAGCTTCCGAAATTCCTCATGGAGAAGCGGTTGACTTTGTTGTAACATCAGGTTGTTACAATAAGATTTACGACTTAGCGCATCAGCCATGACGTTGGCTTTCCCTGGGGTGTAAGTTATTCCTAAGTCGAAATCTGTGATCAAATCAACCCAACGTCTTTGCCTGAGATTCAAATCCGGTTGGGTGAAAATGTACTTCAGACTTTGGTGATCAGTGAATATTTCGCAACGGTTACCGAGGAGGTAATGTCGCCAGGTCTTAAGTGCATAGACTACGGCTGCAAGCTCTAGATCATGAGTAGGATAATTCTCCTCATGTGGGTGCAATTGCCGTGAAGCGTAGGCAATTACGTGTCGATCTTGCATGAGAATGCAACCTAGTCCTTGTCGCGAGGCGTCGCAGTAGATAACAAAGTCCTTGGAGAAGTCTGGCGGTACCAGTACGGGAGCAGAAGTCAGGCGTCTTTTCAGTTCCTGAAAGCTGTGCTCACATTGTGGAGTCCATTCGAACTTCTTATCTTTCTTGAGGAGTTCGGTCAGAGGTTTGGCAACTTCGGAGAAGTTCTCGACAAAGCGACGACAATAGCTCGCTAAGCCCAGAAAACTCCGAACTTGCTTGACCGATTCAGGTGGAGTCCAATTAAGGACGGCTTGAACTCGCTCAGGGTTAACAGCAATACCTTTACCAGATATTACATGACCCAGATAGGTCACTTCCGACAACCAGAATTCACATTTGGAAAACTTGGCATAAAGGCGGTGCTCTCGAAGTTTCTTCAACACTAGCCTTAGATGTTCGGCATGTTCTTCCTCGTTCTTGGAGTAGATGAGTATATCATCGAGATAAACTACGACGAATTTATCCAAATACTCCATGAAGATTGAGTTCATTAACCGAGAAAAGGTGGCTGGGGCGTTGGTTAAACCGAAGGACATAATGGTGTACTCGTATTGGCCATAACGAGTAACAAAGGCCATTTTAGGGATGTCCCCGTTTCTGATTTTAATTTGATGGTAGCCCAACCTCAAATCCATTTTGGAGAAGATTGAGGATCTAGCGAGCTGATCATACAGGTCGTTGATCCTGGGGAGCGGATATTTGTTCTTGATTGTGACCAAATTGACAGGTCGATAATCTACAACCATCCGGTCCGTACCATCCTTCTTCTTGATGAAGAGGACGGGGCAAGCCCACGGAGATGAACTAGGTCGGATGAAACCCTTTTTCAAGGACTCGTCGAGTTGTTTCTTAAGCTCGGCTAGTTCTAGTGGTGCCATCTTATAGGGTCTTCTAGCAATCGGAACGGTTCCTGGAATGAGGTCTATTACGAACTCAACATCCCTGTCAGGTGGAACACCTGGCAATTCCTCTGGGAAGACATCCGGGAAGTCACGGACTACCGGAACGTCCTCAAGGTCTGGCAAAGGGCTGGCATTAAGAGAATATAATTGTCGCTTGGCTAATCGGGTCAAGACATTGACTATCTTCCCCGAAGGATGAGTGAGTTGAACAGTCCTAGAAAAGCAATCAATTTTGGCATGATGAGCTGACATCCAGTCCATACCCAAAATGATATTAATATCTGAAAATTTGAGAGCTATCAAAGATGCAAGGAAAACAAGTCTGTCGACTTGGATTTCATTTCCATAACTTACCCTGGAGGTTTGCCATCTAGAACCAGGAGTAGAAATTTCCATAGTGGATGGCATGTCACAGAATGCGGTGTTATGCAAGCGAGCATAGTTCTCGGATATAAATGAATGAGAGGCTCCTGTATCGAAAAGAACAGATGCCGGGTGGCAATTAACAAGGAGCGTACCGAGAACGACGTTGGGATCTTCTTGAGCTTCTTCGGCAGAGATATAGTTGACATGGCCACGTGAGGCGGTGGCCGGCTTGGCGTGGAACACTTTCCCTGTTGGCTTGCCACGGCCAACAGCTTTAGCAGATTGGTTGGGGTTGGTCTAGGGACACTCACGCATATAGTGGCCAGATTCCCCACACTTGAAACAAGTCACGGAACTGGTACGTGGAGGAGCATTGTTGGTTGGACCCCCATAGGGCTTGGCTGGAGCAGACTGTTGAACAGGGCGAGGCGCCTGGAAAGATGGCCTCGGTGTGAACCTGGGTGGCAGGGCGGTGTTGGGCACCCACACGCGGCGCTTCTGAGGACCAGCACCGGATGAGGAACCCATGTCACGGCCATGCTTGCGTGTTGCGTCATAATCAGTCTGACCAGTTTCAGCACTGATGGCCTTGTTAACAAGCTTCTGAAAAGATGTGCACTCATGCAGACGGAGGTCGCGGCGAAGCTCAGGACTAAGTCCCTTACGGAACCTTGCTTGCTTCTTGGCATCAGTAGAAACTTCCTCAGTTGCATATCGTGCGAGGTTACCAAACTCCCTGCTGTAAGCATCCACAGAGAGTCGGCCTTGGGTGAAATTGCAAAATTCCTCACGTTTACGGTCCATGAGACCCTCCGGAATGTGATGTTCACGGAAAGCCTCACTGAATTCAGCCCAAGTAGTGACATGGCCCGCTGGGCGCATAGCTCCATAATTCTCCCACCATAGACTGGCGGGGCCTTCAAGATGATATGCAGCAAAGGTGACCTTGTCAGCCTCAGCTACTAGCGCGGAACGCAGCTTGTGAGAGATACTGCAAAGCCAATCATCAGCGTCGAGAGGCTCGACGGAGTGATGGAACGTGGGTGGATGTAATTTGATAAAATCACTGAGTGACACCACGTTAGTCCTCTGATGGTGTGCTGTGTTCTGTTCAATACGCTCCAACAAACGGTTGGTCTCCCGCTTGTTTCTCTCAGCTTCCATCATAACCTCGGCTAGGGAAGGAGGATGAGGCAGATTTGCATCCCTGACTTCACTGCCTTCGGCCTGCTCTTGAGGAGCAGGGTTAGTGCGCGTGTTGACCATCCTAGGTAAACAAGACAATGATTCAGTCAGAATGATAAAATTCCGACATAGGATACAAAATGTAAGGAATAACTCGAAATGCAAGATGATCATCCGTATGACATGGTAGATACAGAAACTGCTTCTTTATTCCATCGTCATACACACCATACAGGGTTTAGTACAAGACCAAACAAAGTACTATTACGGTGAAAAGAGGATTACATCTCATCGGAGGCATCCCAAGCTCCTATACCTTATTTTTCTACACCTCCAGAAAGAGTACAAACTAGGTCATATCCCACGAGTCACGCGGGACGATAGACGACACAGATAGTGCGGACTAGTGATACTACCACTAACTCAGACCGATCCGTAGTAGTCCTCGTAGAAGTCACCTCCATAGCCTGGAAGCTCAACATGATCATCCGGAAACAGACGATCTCGCAGAGCTTGTGGACCATAGGGGCTAGGATGAGGTCTTGGACCAACAGACGGTGGCCTGCGGGGACCGCGAGGTGGGGTGATGCCTCCTACATCACGCCAACCCATCACGTCTGGCAGAGCAGATCTCACAGGATAGAGATCGCGCATATCAGAATATCCAGCTTGCACCGCCGGTGCAAACCGAGTCAATGTGGCCCAGTGGTCAGCACGGGTATTGAAGAGCTCTAACCTCAAGGCCCGATTTTCACGGTCCTTATCCTCGAGCATCTCAGCAGTGGTGCGAGTCCGTGAATCCTCCTGAATGGGGTCAGCATAGATAGCCTGGAGATACCCTTGTGCTCCCGGAAGTGATCTTGGCATATACCAGAAATCAGAGTCCCGAAATAGACCAGATCTGACTCGCATGATGGTCATCATAGAGTAGGCGGCGTCCCGCACAACCATCTCAATAGTAACCCCGAGTCCATAGGAGCAGTGAAGGGGCTCGGTGGACCCAGGATAAGATGGAAATATCCTGACAGTGCAGAGATACTGGCTTTGATTAAAGTCTCGGAATTGCTCTTCGACCGTGTACTCAGGATACCAACGGTATCCAGCCTCAGTCATTACCCTGACCAACATGGCAGTATGGCCGGGTACATCTAGGCATCGAGTCAGGTGAACCACTTGATTGAGGTCGCGAGTGGCCATCTGAAAGCACAATCATAATGCAAAGGCATTAGAATTTCTAGCAAAATTTCGGCAGCATAACAGCTATAAATGCTCAAGAAGGATTTTGAGACATTTGACAAAGGATTACATACACACTCATCATCATCATATCAAGTTCTGAGTCCATCCTAGCAACATAATGTGGTAGTAGAATTGAACTAGGCTTGTATTCATCAAACTTATAAGGTACTACTGATTAGTAACACGTGATCCTGATAGAGAGAATAGATCCTAATTCCTTAACCCCCGGTGGAAGAATAGACTGACTCAGATCAGAATGTCATTAGATAAAGGAGTAAAAAGAGCCTTACGTTCCAACCCACAAACAATTCCCCTACATATAACTAAAGAATTTCTAGACTCAACATCGACCAGTTTGGCTTGGAGAACCTACAGGCAGTCCGGCTCTGATGCCAACGCTGTCAGGACCCCGACTCGATGTCACATCGATCTAGCCGGTAACACCTCATATCACTTTGCGGCCTCACGCACGGTATCCCCACGGGTGTCGCCTTACCTTTGCCCGGGACCGTTTGCGCCTTTTGGCTCACGTATATGATAGTGTCGCTAGCATCCATATGATAAGGAGCCCGGGCTGACATGACTAATCGTAAACCCAAAGTGGCACAGACTTACAGGGACAGGCATCCATGACCCAGCTTCGAACGTGTCGGTCATCAGCAAGTGGGTCCGAGCTGTAGCACTGGGCTAGCAGGACTCCGGTAAACCGGGCTGTAGCGGGCTAACAGGACTCCGGTACTCAATGCGTGACATTTCCCCGAAGGGACAGACACCGGAACGAGGAAGGACACATGCCGGCCAGCCTAAGTGTTCCAGAGCAGTAGCAAGCTACCATGGCTCAGCGGTAACACCAGGAGACATTTCCCGGTAAGAGAGGCTACTAAAGATAAACAACTAGATAGTCAGATCCCACACATACCAAGCATTTCAATCATACACACAATATGCTCGATATGTGCAAATACAACGAAGCATCACAACATGACTCTACGACACAAGTACTTTATTTAAGGCTCAGAGAGCCATACATAACATACACAAAGGTACGGGTCACACGACCCAGCATTCAAGTCATACAGTCATACAAACCAGCAGCGGAAGTAACTTGTCTGAGTACAGACAACTAGAAAGATAAAAGAGGCTTGGAAAGCCTAGCTATACTACGTGGTCCTTCACAAGCTCAGGATCACCACCTGGGCCTTTAGCCTACTCGTTGATGTCAACGTCTACGTAGAACCCATCAGAAGGGGTTGCAGCGTCTTCTGTAAAATGTAAATTATAGCAACATGAGTACAAAGGTACTCAGCAAGACTTACATCAGAACCTACATACATGCATATTATCAAGAAGGGTTGGTGGAGTTATTGCAGCAAGCCAGCTTTGACTCTTGGCTAGGCTAACCTACGAGACTCCAACTTGAAATGGTTTTGCGCACACGAGTCCACTACTCACCACTTCAATACACTACCGAGGATCCACCTCCGTCTCCCTACGGTAGAGCAATCCTCGGCACTCACACTTATCTTGAGGCTTTTAGCAGTTTCGATTTACTTGTCTATGAACTGTATAGGCAACCAAGTAGTCCTTTACCGCGGACGCGGCTATTCGAATAGATCATGATAACCCTGCAGGGGTGTACTTCTTCATACATGTTTCCACCACTTAGCGTCTGCACACGACATGTGCTCGGCAGACTTCAAGCGAAAGCCGACGTGGGTGTAGACCACGACCTACCTAAACACCTAAGCCTCTAGTCCAGGTTTATCGCCTATCCAGGTTCCATCCACAGGGAGTCCGGCCGAGGTTTCCCATACGGCCCCGAACGATGTGAACAGGGTTCCCGAGATACCTAACGGGTATTCGGTACACCCGGCCACGTACCTACCGCATCACAGCCCACCCCTACGGTCAGCGCTGTCCACGGCCTCCAGTAGGCTACAAACACCAGAAACTACTTGCAACTCCTGGACAGAGAGCTAGGGTGAATAAGAAGTCGAGCGGGGTCATATTTCAGGGCCCAATGCATGGTAGTAGCTGATTCTTAAATCACACATACAGATCTCAGTGCTTAAGGTCGGCTTCAATGAAACAACCCACCATGTACTCCTACATGGCCTCTCATCGATACCTTTACCAAATCGTGTTCACCACACCACTCTCATTACCGACATAATCATTTCACTCTAGCCCATCACCCAGATGAACCAGACCTGACACAACTCTAAGCATAGCAGGCATAGCAAGGTAGGAACAACACATACATATGGCTCAATCAACTCCTACACATGCTAGTGGGTTTCATCTAGTTACTGTGGCAATGACAGGTCATGCAGAGGAAGTGGGTTCAACTACCGTAGCACACAGCAGTTTGAAACGCGTTGTCTTAATGCAGTAAAAGAGAGCAGGAGCGAGAACATGGGATTGTATCGATATGATCAAATGGTTGGTTGCTTGCCTGATGGTTCGATGCACTGATACGGTTCTTCGTTAGGGTAATCACGGTACTCCTCGGGGGCAGATCCTGCCGCAAGAACACCGATATACAACCATCACCAAACAAGGTGCAACAATATGATGCATGCATGAAACATAGCAATATGAGTGTGTTGGGCTAATGCAACTAAGACCAGAAGGGTTTGAACCAATTTGAATCAAAGATTCAAATTTCAAACTCAAACATGGCCCTTTAAAGTGTTTTTCCTTGTTCTGCATTAAACATCAAGTTAACTTGTTTAGTCATGCATGAAAATAGTACAGATGGATAGATTGGATTTTTCTGATCATTGTTCATATATAATTTATCTGATTTGGAGTTACAGAATAAAAGTTATGAATTTTTGAAGTTTAAATTATATTCTGGAATTTCCTATATTAGAATAATTCCAGAAAATCAATTATTGCGTCAGCCTGACGTCAGTGTGACGTCAGCAGGTCAACGGAACACGTCAGGGTCAAACCTGACAGTGGGTCCCGCATGTCAGGGTGATTATTTTAATTAAAGTTTAATTAAAACTAAACCTGTTTAATTAACAGGGCTGGGCCCCACCTGTCATTGACTCTCGGGAGTCAACCAGGGCCCACCCGTGGTCAAACCCGGGTCGGCTGCACCGGCGTTTAGGCGCCGGCGAGCCCGACGCGGCGGCGGAAGTGATTTTTGCCGTTCCTGCAACCAAACGAGCCGCGGAGGGCACCGGAGCGGAGCTGAGGTCGAGCCGCAGCTCTTGGTGGAGTCCGTTGGGGTCGGGGTGGCCGGAGTTGGCGCCGGCGATGACTTTGGCGGCCACCGGAGTTCGGCCAAAGTCGAACTTGTCGCTAGGGGGATCGGTGAGGTGCGGGGAGTGCACGGTTGGGCCTAACGCAGCTTGGTGAGTGCGTTGGACACCGCGGGTTGGCCGGAGGATGGCCGGAGGCACGTCGGCGACGAGATCCGCGGCGGTGCGTGCGTGTGATCTTCGTGCGGTGGCTACACGGCTCGGGAATGAGAGAGAGAGAGGGTCGGAGGGGTAGCTAGGCTCACAGCGCTCCCGTAGAGGCCACCGGCGGGGTCGGGGACGAGCTGAGGCGGCGACGGCGTTGAAGGGGATCTCCGGCGACGGCGAGCTCGGGCGAGGTCGGTGCGGTGGTCTCGGGCCGCTCGAGCACACGGGGCTCGGCTAGCTCGATGAAGTGGACGGCGGCGAAGCTCCTGGACACGGCGGCACGGCGTGGGGTTGACGGAGGGCGTGGCTATGGCGAGGGGGTGGCGGCGATGGC
>NC_041391.1:433830196-433842015 GCF_002162155.2 Triticum dicoccoides | reverse complement strand
GAGAGGAGCTGGAGAGGAGAGGGGGTGTCTGGGGGGTTCGGGGGAGAGAGGGAGGCCGGTTCACGGCGTTAGCCGGGCGAGGGAGGCGGCGAGGCGGCGAGCAGGTGCGTGGCACCCATGCGTTGCTCGCCGTCGAGCACCTGCCTGCCTGCCTGGCCGGCAAGCAGCTCGCTGGCGCGGTGCTGGGCTGGGCCGGCAGGTGGGCCGGGTGCTGGGCGACAGGTAAGCCTTTTCCATTTCTTCTGTTTTCTGTTTTTTTTAATACTTCTGCAACTTTGTTGAATTAAATAAAATACTTAGGCAACTCCAAAAATCACCAAACTACTCCTGGTCCATAGTTGGATTATTTCCAACATGAAACATTTTAGTTTGGAGTTATTTGAGCATTTAAATATTTTATATAATTTTAAATGCCCAAATTCAAATATTTATGAGTTAATTCAAAAACCCTAAGATGGCCTAGGAAAATGTGCATCACTTTTGGCAGAGGTTCTGAACCAAGACAAAAATGATGGGCATTTTAGAAGGGCATTTCAGGTTCATTGAAAAAGTTTTTAGTAAACCCTAATTGGTTTCAGAGGGGACTGGGGGTTCTGTCATCCCCATTTCAGGTTTCTGATGAAAAAGTAAACATGATGCAACACTCTAATGCATGGCTAACTAGGATGTGACATGAGGTCTCTTGACGTAGATGTTTTGACTTTCCTCTCCTCAAATTTCACTAAATTTTTTTAGGATCACGCGGGTATCTTGGAATCGTTCCGATGGTTTTGTGACGAGAACATTGTTCTTGGTGCCTCCTGTCTTTTATGTGGCATTGACCCGGGGAGTTGAGCTCCGAGGTGTTGTCGTCATAATTTTATCGTTGCAGTTCTGGAATACCTGAGTTTTGCCGACATCGAAAATCTCTTTTATGCAGTTGTTGGTGAGATAACCTCGACGCCACTCAGTACTGGGGCGGGAGTTCGGGAGTATTACCATAACTCGTATAACGGATGCTTTTCGAAGGTTGAGGTACACGATTTCCGAAGGTTTCTTGGTTATGTGTTGACGGATGGATACAGCTGGATGTAGGGATTGTTAGTTTGGGTGAGATATATTGCTCCCCTGTATCCCCAACACCAGATGGCATAACCAGAAAGTTTCGGGAGTTTTATAGGTGGGAATTCAAGTAGCTCCTAGAATATCTTTCTGATAGATGTATGGTATGAGATTGGGTAAATCTCTATCATATATGTTTGTTTCCGGCTTATTCTGCAAGCCAAATCCTTTGTTTTGTTTTGAGTTGTGGTATTCGAGTTGCTTCGATGTCAAGTGTTGATACCTTTCCTAAATGGTTTTCTCATATTGCTATGTGAATACTAATCCTTCTTGATCCCATCATTCTCCCCATCCACAAGATCAATTCTAAGTTTTCTCAACGGTGTTTGTTTCGTTCATCCCAAGTTGTCTTTGTTTTCCCCACCCTCCCACCCTTTTCTTCAAGGACTCATATATTTTAATCATGTATCCATTTATTCATGTGAAGTCACTTCACTCTTTTCAATCAATGTTCTTACCCGGTGATTATCATGAAGTTGGCCAGGAGTTTCAAGTTTATCATTCTTCGTCTCTTTTCTTCTTCGGTGGATTAATTTCAAGCTTCGGTGTTGATCATATCTCTTCCTTTTGTTTCACATATCTTCCCATGTGAATTTCTTATCCAAGGCTGTCTTATTTATTCACCTCTCACAGTTCATATCCGGAGTGTTAGATCATATCTCACAAGGCTCGTCTTTTCATTCAAGATCCGTTCAAGTTACTTCGAGGTTTTTCTCTCATTCAAGCTTTAATTCTACCGGTGTAACCTCTATTTCAAGCAATCCTTCAACGATGTTTCTTTTTAGTGAGCCCTAACCCACAGGTCTTTTTCCAGGATCTTACCTGACTCTTCTAATTTATCCGAACCAATTCCCAAAGTCTTTAAAAGTTTGATGTAAGAATGAATTATCATCAATCAACTGTCTTTCTCCATGATCTTTCAAATTCTTTCATTGTAGGTTCAACCTTTCAAATTGTCATTCCGGAGTGCCTCAACAATTCATGGTGGTTCTCATCAACATTCTCAACATTTCAAGACCGAAGAAGGATTTCTCCTAAATCTTGGTCCGTTCTCTTGAAGATTCATAGTTCAAGCTTGCCGCTATCCTCTCATTATTGTTTTTCGATTGTGAGAGTTCTAATCACCCATCCGGAGAAATTCAGGAGTCTTTTCAGTTTCATTCTCCGGAGCCAATCATCTCAGAATTATTCATTCTCAGCTTTCAACTCTCGTTCTTGAATTCTTCCGGTGCATCGTCCAAATACCCTCTAATCAGTTCATGATCTCTTCGTCCTCATGTATCTAAATCCCCTCAAGTATCTTCATTCGTTTTCCAATTCTTCCCGGTGAATTGTGCCTTTGCTACTTTCATTTTCAATTCTTACGGTGGTTCTTTCAATATTTCTCTTCCGTTGTTATCATATCAGTTAATTCGTTCTTTCTGAATTGTACCAGTGGTTTGTTCAAGTTTTCCCATGTTTGCGCCATATCTATCTTAATCCTTTCTACGAGAATAAGTAGTATGCCAAATCCATTGCTTGCCATCAATTTAATTGGTGAAGGATGAGCATAATGTAATTCTTATTCTTGTTTCATCGAGTAAATTCAATTCCTTATTCCGGAGGTTCATCAAAATTCTTGATTTCATTTGTTCTTCTTTCTTTCAGGAGTTCCAAGTTTTTCCGCATTATCTTGTCGCGAAGCTCCATCTAAATCATCGCAAGGCTTCACTTTGTGTTTTCAACTTATGTTTCTTTCTATCATCCTTTTATTATCGGAGTTCTTCATGGAGGCTCAACATGGTGGTTCATCAAGGATTCCTTTCATTCTCGATTTGTTCTTCAAGATTTCTGACGGAGTTAAGATCCGCCAAGCTATACTAAAAAAATAAACATGGTGCCCAACACATGTTTTTTTTCTGAGGAGTTCAAGTATTCTTCTTCTTGCATTTCAAAGTGCTATTCTTTCTACCTTATCTTTTCAGGTGGTGTTATATCATTCTTGACAATTTCCATTCATGTTTCGCGATTCACATGTTGTCAAGAATGAGGTATTTTAAATCCATCAATCTCTTTGTTGGAGTTATCTTGTGTCACATTTCACCTAAAGCCTTCCCTAAGGAATGTTGCTATTGTGGTGCTTATCAATGATCCAAGTTTTCTCCTATCCTCTCGGGAAAAGCAGTTTTCATCTCTTCGTTGATTTCAGGCAAGCATTTGTTTTCGGTAGTGGCAGAATTTCACCTCAATTTTGAGAAGTTTTCCATAAGCCCACTACAAGCTTATTCATTTTGTTGTTGGTTTTTCCCAACAACCTCGTTGTAACCTTCTTGGAAGGGTGCTTTCCAAGCTCATTTGTGGCAGAAGTTGGCATTTTCTTCTTCATTCTTTTATTTCAATGATCTATCTTCTATTCTTTCTTCCGGAGGCATTGTGATGTTGCTCTTTTCACTCATCATCTCGAATTGTGAGGATCATGTTCTTTTCTTGCTTATCCATTTAACCGGAGTGTTGTGTTCTCATTCAAGTTCTTTCATCTTATCAAGTTTTGCATCTCTTTTCAACCGGAGTGTTGTCCAAATTTGATCTTCCTTGTTCCTTGTTTATCTCGTTTTAACTAGAGTGGTTTCAATTCCTTCTTGTCCATTGTACTCGTCATTCATCGCTTTGCATCCTTCAAGGTTCACATGGTGTTCCTTGTTTCTATTTTCTACCGCAGTGCTCTCAATTGTGTTCAACTCCGTTGTGTTCTTTCTTTCAACTTTTCAACCTCTCAAGGTTCCTTGGTTTCACTCATTGGTCGAAGAAGCAACTTAGTTTTACCTCTTCTCTTCCTCTTCCGTTTCTCTCCGGTGCCATCCTAGATCTCGGGACGAGACCCTCTTGTAGTGGTGGAGTGTTGTAACGCCCCGAGACCGACGCTCCAGAAGACTTCCAGCTATTCCGAGTTTCGCCGTGTGTATCTTTTGTGCTTGCTCTTTTATTTTTGCATTGCATCATGTCATCATGCCAGCATGTCATTTAATTTTTAAAACTCATCTAAATAAATCGTATGGATTTTTTGATCCATTTAAATCGAGGGAATTCACTTGTGATTTCTCTTTATAACATATTAAAGCCTCTCAATAATATTAGGGAGCTATATTAAATATTTCTTTATTTTGGAATTCACCATAACACACTTGCAAATAATCTCAATGCCTTTGTTATCTCAATTCTTGGTCTCCGACTTGTCCTCTTATTCTTTTATCATTTTATCGAGGCTCTTCCTAAAATGTTCAACATTTTCAGAAACTTCGGATCCCTACTCCTTGTGCAAACCATTCGAATTAAATTCAAATGTAAACCTTGCAATCTTGCCCACTCCATTTTTCTCGGAACAAGCACATTTTTGTGAGTTCGGGAAAACTATCTGCGTGTCCAACTTCTTCCCCTAACCCTCTCTTTCTTTTATTTCTTATCTCTGTTTTCTTTTTTTCTTTTGAGGGAGAGAGAGAGAGCCCAGCCAGGCCTCTTAGGCCCGACCAACTAAGCCGGCCCAAGGCCCAGCCGCGCCCCGTTAACCCTAGCCTCCCCTCCGCTCGAGCTCGATCCCCATCGCACGCACACCCACATCGCCCGATCCCCATCCTCCTTGTTCACCACCTCGCGCCGCCACTCACACACACGCACATCGCCAGGGAGAGCCCTGCTCGATCCCCCCTCCTCTCCTCGCGTCGCCTCTCCACCGCGCCATCGCCTCTCCACCGCGCCATCGCCTCGCGCCTCCACCTCCTCGCCGGCCGCCCGCAGCTCGCCACGCCCTGCTTCTTCTCCCTCACTCGACCCCCTCGGCCTCCTCCACCCCGTCGTCGTTCAGAGCCGCGCCCGTCCCTGTGCACTGGCGCCATGGCCAGCACCACCGCCTCGCACCCGACCCCTCTCAGCCTCCTGCGCGCCTCCCTCTCTAGCACTAGGCCGCGACCACGCCTCCTCGCCGAATCCTTGTTGCCCGAGCTCCTGGAGCCTGAGCCGTCCTTTTCGGCCAACTCTGAGGCCCTGGCCCGACACCCACGCCTCTGCTGCTTCGTCGCCCTCCTGCGCCTCCCGCGAACCCGCCCGCCTCCTTGACCTCCAGGCCACCCCGTCGCGCCCTTCTCTTTGCTGAGGCAGCCACCGGCGCCCCAAGCGCCTGCCTCTGCCATGGCCTTCCTCCTCTCGTGCCTGCAGCGACGCTGCCCTGCTGCAGCTGCTCTTCCTGCACGCTTCCTTCCTCGCCGAGCCCCGTGGCGTGGCCCTTCTTCGGCAACTAGCGCCCCTCCATGGACGACCACCACTACCTGTGCACACCTCTGGATTCGTCCTAGTCCGATGATGTTTTTGTACAACTACGCTGCGGAGACCAAGACCACCAAGTCCGCACGGGAGCCCGAACGACTACTTCCACGACGATGCGAGTACAAGTACCCTCTTTGTGGTTTTCGCCAAGTACCACGACGCCCAGAGCCCTCGGATCCATGAAGTCCAACAACGACTGTGTGAAACTACCGGCGACGCCGAACATCTACGGGTTGTGTACGACTACTTCCACTACGGACATGTACCACTACTTCCTCTACCGATGACTCGAACGTCTACGACCCGTGAACAACTACCGTCGCCAAGATCGCGAGTACCTCTATCGTCGCCGTGTACGACTACTTCCACGACGTCCGTGAACAACTACTTCCACTACGACCGCTGCGAGAACGACTACTTCCTCTACATCGTGCCGAACCTGAACCGCTCCGAAATGCACGCTTCAAAGGTATAATCCCGAGATGACGACCGCCCGTGAACGAATGCTTATGTGTTGTATGAGATGCTCGTGTTTGCACCGTGATCGAGTTGTCGCTTGCGATGCCCCTCTTTTGCCTAGCCACCGTCATGTGGGACCCCCGGTATCCGGGATCACCCCCACCATCTTTGCATGTTCTGTACATCCACACTTCCTTTTGCACCGGTACCTCCATGGGTTATCGGGACCGGAATGTTGCCGTGGCACCATTTCCGTTTCACCGCCGTGGCACCTTTTTCCTTCCGCCATGGCGACAAATGCCTCGTATCATGCTCATGTCAACATTTTCATAAAATTGCATAAACCTTGATTATGGCATCCGCATCATGTTAACAACAATTAAAATGCTTAAAATTGTGTTTGCTTTAAACTATTAAATGACATGGGGACTTTCCGGAATTGTTGTTTGTTGTTCCGGCCTCATTTAAACTTGCCTAAATAGTTAGTTCAATTATGTTTCACCTCTTTCCATGTTTGACAACATTTAATATTGTTGGTTAGCCTAAACGAGAGAGAACTAAATATTTGAATGTGGTGTTTTGTCAATATGCAACTCGTTGCATATTGAGCTCCACTTAACTTGCAGTATTGTTTGTTGCACTTTGCCATGCCCCATGCCTCTTTAAACTGGACATGCATCATACTTGTTTGTGCATCATGACATGTTTATGCTTGTGTGTTTACCATATTGTTTGCTTCTTTCCGGTTTGCTTCTCTCGTTAGCTTTAGTTTCATTCCGAAGTTGTGAGGATTTGTTCGACTACGTTCGTTTGTCTTCTTCATGGACTCGTTTTTCTTCCTTGCGGGATTTCAGGCAAGATGACCATTACCCTTGATATCACTTCTATCTTTGCTTGCTAGTTTCTCCGTTCTATCGCTATGCTGCGCTACCTATCACTTGTTTACCATGCCTCCCATATTGCCATGTCAGCCTCTAACCTTTTTCACCCTTCCTAGCAAACCGTTGTTTGGCTATGTTACCGCTTTTGCCCAGCCCATCTTATAGCGTTGTTAGTTGCAGGTGAAGTTGAAGATTTCTCCATGGTGGACAGGATTATGATTGGGATATCACAATATCTCTTATATTATTAATGCATCTATATATTTGGTAAAGGATGGAAGACTCGGCCTTTTGCCTGGTGTTTTGTTCCACTCTTGCCGCCCTAGTTTCTGTCATACCGGTGTTATGTTCCCGGATTTTGCGTTCCTTATGCGGTTGGGTGATTTATGGGACCCCCTTGATAGTTCGCTTTGAATAAAACTCCTCCAGCAAGGCCCAACCTTGGTTTTAACATTTGCCACCTAAGCCTTTTTCCCTTGGGTTTTGTAGACTCAAGGGTCATCTTTATTTTACCCCCCCCGGGCCAGTGCTCGTCGTGAGTGTTGGTCCAACCTGTCAACCGCCGGTGGCCACCAGGGGAAACTCTAGGCTAGCCTACCGGAAGTTTGGACAATCCGGTGTGCCCTGAGAACGAGATATGTGCAGCTCCTATCAGGATTTGTCGGCACAGCGGGAGGCTTTGCTGGTCTTGTTTTACCATTGTCGAAATGTCTTGTAAACCAGGATTCTGAGTCTGATCAGGTCTTCCTGGGAGAAGGTATATCCTTCGTTGATCACGAGAGCTTATCATGGGCTAAGTTGGGACACCCCTGCAGGGTATAAACTTTCGAAAGCCGTGCCTACGGTTATAGGCAGATGGGAATTTGTTAATGTCCGGTTGTAGATAACTTGATGCCAGATCCGAATTAAAACGCATCAACCGCGTGTGTAGCCGTGATGGTCTCTTTTCGGCAGAGTCCGGGAAGTGAACACGGTTTTTGGGTTATGTTTGACGTAAGTAGGAGTTCAGGATCACTTCTTGATCATTGCTAGCTTCACGACTATTCCGTTTGCTCTCTTCTCGCTCTTATTTGCGTATGTCAGCCACCATATATGCTTAGTCGCTGCTGCGACCTCACCACTTTACCACTTCCTACCCTTAAGCTTAAATAGTCTTGATCTCGCGGGTTTTGAGATTGCTGAGTCCTCGTGACTCACCAGATACTATCACAACAGTTGCAGGTGCCGATGATACCAGTGCAGATGATGCAACCGAGCTCAGATGGGAGCTCAACGAAGATCTTAGTTGTTGCTATGTTTTGTTTCCTGTTGATCAGTAGTGGAGCCCAGTTGGGACGATCGGGGATCTAGCAGTTGGGTTATCTTCTTTTCTTTTGGCTTCGTCCGTAGTCGGACTATATATGTGTACTCTGAATGATGTATGATTTATTATATGTTCATTGTGTGAAGGGGCGATTGTAAGCCAACTCTTTATCCCATTCTTGTTCATTACATGGGATTGTGTGAAGATGACCCTTCTTGCGACAAAACCACAATGCGGTTATGCCTCTAAGTCGTGCTTTGACACGTGGGAGATATAGCCTCATCGTGGGTGTTACAGGCTTACAGCTGGGTCCACGGCCGCACACAAGGAAATGCCTCCTTATTATGCGCAAAATAATGATTCCTCCACCTGACATCTGGGACCCACCGGAAGGGCCTCTGTATTTCACGAAAAAAACGGGCCCCCCGCTGACAGGTCGGACCCACCAGCTATCTTCGCACGCAAGGAAGTGCCTCTTTATTACGCACAAAAAATGAATACTCCCCCGGCCAGCTGGAACCCAGCATAGTGGGAGGCTGACTTGTGGGCCTACCAAGTTGACGGGGATGGAAGGCTTTGTCAACTTGGTCAATATGAACGATTCTAGATCCTGTTACCATATGATGTTCATCCAACAGCCGTAGTGTTTCTTCAACCTCTGCTCTTCTTGCTCCAGCCGCCCAAACCAGCGCCGGTTGTGCCACGTGCTCCTGCCTCCCGTGGCCGGTTGTGATGCCGTGGAGGCCTCACCGCCCCCTACTACTCGCACCGCTGGCCAGGCCATCCCTCTACTCACCCACACCCCCTGTTATTCTGCGGCGATGGCAGCCTCACACCATAGCCAAACTAGTGAACCCTCGCACTCCTCTCCGCGTGGGCATCCACTGCCTCGTCTTCCCCGGCTCTGCGTCGTCCCCTTCCTAGGCCTCGCCATCGTCCACCACCCTGGTGCTCTCGGTGCGGCGTGGTCAACGTGGTCAAGGAAGGACTTCCATCGGACGTGGACTGTACGTGGAGAGGCTGACAGCTGGGTCCATGGCCGCAGCAAGGAAGTGCCTCCTTATTACGCGGAAAATAATGATTCCTCCACCTAACTGCAGGGACCCACCGGATGGGCCACCGTATTTCGTGAAAAAACGTTTCCCCCCTGACTGTTGGGACCTACCAGCTACATCTTCGCACGCAAGGAAGTGCATCCATATTACGGGCAAAAAAATGATTCGCCCCCTGACTGCTGGGACCCACTAGATACATCTTCGCACGCAAGGAAGTGCGTTTGGGCAAAAAAAACGATTTGCCCCCCTGACTGCTGGGACTCACCAGCTACATCTTCGCATGCAAGGAAGTGCCTGACAGTCGGGACCCACCTAGTCGAAGCGTACGTAGCGTTGTCATTCTGGTCACGTATGTGTATGTACATACTGGTGGATGTAGAGGCACGCACGTGGCATGTACACATGCGTAAAGTGGCTAGTGTGCAAGAAAGAAAATACGGCCATGTACGTACATATGGGTGGGGTCTCGAACGCCTACTCGCTCATACGTACGGCCAGGGCTCATGTACATGGTTGGGTCGGAACAGAGAAACAGCGTCGTCGTCGTGTTCATGGGGAGCCAACCGGCTAGGTCGGAATGGAATGTGTCGTCATGTTCATCGGGAGGGCTTGCACGGAACAGGCAATGGAAACGAGGCCTGGCGTACCGCAAAATGGAGGAAACGGCCTTGTGTTCGACCGACCACATTCGAAACGGGATCCTGTTCATCGGTAGGGGTCTGGCATACCGCAAAACGGAGGAAACGGACTTGTGTTGGACCTCCTACGGCCGAAACGGGGTCCTGTTGATCGGGAGGGGTGTGGCGTACCGCAAAACGGAGGAAACGGACTTGTGTTGGAGCGCTATGGTCTAAACGGGGGTCCTGTTCGTCGGGAGGGGTGTGGCGTACCGCAAAACGGGACTCCACGGGATATTGTTCATCTCCACCGTCGACCTCCTCCAACCTCCATGGGCTACTGTTCATCCACCGTCGACCTCCTCCAGCTTCCATCTGCGACTGTTCATCCACGGGCTCCTGTTCATCCAGCCTCCACCGCGCGCTACTCCACCGGCTACTGTTCAACCACCCGTCCATGGGCTACTGTTCATCCACCCCTCCACCATCTACTATTCATCCAGCCCTCCACGGGGTCGTCCTGTTCATCTAGCCATCCACGGGGCCCTGTTCATCCAACCCCAACCGGCTCGATCGATCGGGGTCCTGTTCATCCAGAGGCAACACCACGGGGTCCTATTCATCCACCCCCACTACTCACTGTTCATCCACCCCCCCACAACGCTCACTGTTCATCCAGAGGCAGCATCGATCGGCTTGAGTTAGCAGCAGCAGCGCAGGAATCGCTTGATCGTGTTCAGTTAACAGCCATTGATCGATTGCTCGGGTTCAGTAATGCGTAGCCTGCAGTGCAATCGCTCGGGTTCAGTTAGAGCCGAACGCCTCGCTCGGTTTCAGTTAGAGCCACCGCCTCACACACACGCGTACATGTATGAGAGAAACGCGCATCGCCCGGCCCCCGACCACCCACCGTAATCGGGAACTCGTCGAAATTTTCCTCACCCTCGCTTCTACCACGGTTTTTTCCATCATGGACGGCCCAAAGAATGTCTTCCAACTGCGTCTTCGGCCCGCCCTGGACAAAAAGCCCATTTTCTATCATGATTTTTTGTCATAGAAGTAGGAGCCCACCACATCTATGATGATACCGGGTTTTGTCACAATTATCGTCATAGAAGTGTCATAAGTATGACAGAATTTTTTTTCGTTCGGCCCAAAATGTCACGGATGTGTCTATTTTTGTAGTGATGTTTTTATCCATGAAATTATTTGAGTCTTCCTTGATCTCTTATATGTGTTATTGATTATAGCCTTGTATTTCTTTTCTGATATTTGGGTTTTCTTTGGCAACTTGATCTATTTGTCTTGCAATGGGAAGAGATGCTTTGTGATGGGTTCGATCTTACGGTGCTTGATACCAGTGAAAAAAGGGAAACAAAACGTATGTATCATTGCTATTGAGGATAACAAGATGGGGTCTATTTCTACATAAATAGATCTTGTCTGCATCATGTCATCGTTCTTATTGCATTACTCCGTTTCTCCATGAACTTAATACGCTAGATGCATGCTGGATAGCGGTCGATGTGTGGAGTAATAGTAGTAGATGCAGGCACGAGTCGGTCTACTAATCTTGGACATGATGCCTATATAATGATCATTGCCTAGATATCATCATGATTATTTGAAGTTCTATCAATTGCCCAACAGCAATTGTTTTCCCACCGTTTGCTATTTTTCTTGAGAGAAGCCACTAGTGAAACCTACGCCCCCCGGGTCTCTTTTCATCATATTTGCCTTTGCGATCTATTTTCCTTTGCATTTATTTTCAGATCTATTAAAACAAAAATACAAAAATACGTTGCTGCAATTCATTTGTTCCGCGATCTATTTATCCTATCTACCACTTTTACCTCACGTTATTTGCCTATCTTGAGGCGTCGTACCCGGAAGGGATTGACAACCCCTTTAACACGTCGGGTTGCAAGTATTTGTTATTTGTGTGAAGGTGTTGTTTACGTGGTGTGAGGAGGTTCTCCTACTGGTTCGATAACCTTGGTCTCATCACTGGGGGAAATACCACCTGTCGCTATACTGCATCATCCCTTCCTCTTTGGGGAAATACCGACATAGTTCTAGCAGACATCAGCTCCCTTTTGGGAATGTG
>NC_041391.1:433807506-433829854 GCF_002162155.2 Triticum dicoccoides | reverse complement strand
GCACTGCTTTTGGCCCCCATGTTCAGCTGACGGGGTTCATCATCGTCCTCACTTGGATGTCCCTTTCCCTTGTGTTCGGTATTTAACTTACCGGTCGGTTTGAAAACCCAACAATTTTTGTTGGTGTGGTTAGCAAGCTTGTTGGGTGTGCCATGAATCTGATAGGGCCTCTCAAGGATTTTGTCCAAGTTGGATGGACCGTCCCTGTTGCCTTTGAAAGGTTTCTTCCGTTGACTGGATTTAGAACCACCGAATCTGGCATTGACTGTCGTATCATTTGTGTCGTCATTATTGCTCTAACATTTGATTTTATTGTAGCGTGGTTTATCGTTCCCATCCCTAGACTCAGAAGTGCTAGGGCGATGTTGCTTCTACGAGCCAACCAGCTATCTTCACCCGCACAGAAATGGGTCATGAGTGCAGTTAAGGCTGCCATGGTCTTCAACTTTTCCTGCACGAGGAGTCGGGTGAGCCATTCGCCACAAACTCTATGTTTGAAGGCCGCCAAGGCTTCGGCGTCTGGACAGTCCATGATTTGGTTCTTTTTAGTTAGGAACCAATTCCAAAGCTTGCGAGCCGATTCGCCAGGTTACTGGATTATGTGACTTAGGTCATCAACATCCGGTGGCTGGACATAAGTGCCCTGAAAGTTGGCCCAAAAAGCATCTTATAAGTCTTCCCAGGTTCCAATGGAGTTCTATGGGAGTCTGATCATCCAGTGTTGTGCTAGTCCTTTCAGCTTTAGAGGAAGATATTTAATGGCGTGAAGGTCATCTCCATGAGCCATATGAATGTGGAGAAGAAAATCTTTGATCCAGACGGCCGAATCTGTCGTTCCATCGTACTACTCGATGTTGACGGGTTTGAACCCTTCCAGAAACTGGTGTTGCATTACCTCATCGGTAAAGCACATAGGGTGTGCGGCGCCTCTATACCATGCAACATCACAGGGGAGATTGGATGATATATGAGTTTGGTGCAGGTCCCGAATCTTGTAATGTTCATTACACCGGGCTTCATAGCCGTTATCTTGCGCCGAGGCACATCCTCTTGATCCATAGATCGATCTGGTCTGACCAGCTTTATTGGGTAGGTCCTGATGTAAATCATATGTATAGCCCGCAACTGTTGTTTCCTTGCCTCTTCGGCGAGGGGGTGCGGGCTGGTGTTCGGCTTGATGTGCCGTTTTGTCCCGTCCACGTGGTGGTCGGTCTGGCTGATCTGCATAATTATATTTTGAAGGTATTGGCTCAAGGGCTTCATCGTTGAATTGTGGCAGCAGCTTGCGCTTGGGGTTACTTTTTACTGGTCGCTCGGGGCCTTACTCCTCGGTGGCCAGGACCTTGATCCACCTTTCGTTGAGTGTATCATGTTCAGCTTTGAGCTGCTGCTGTTTCTGTTTCAGGCTCTGCGCGGTGACGATGAGCTGTCGCTTGAAGCGTTCTTGTTCGAGAGGTTCCTCTGGGACAATAAAATCTTCGTCACCAAGGCTAACATCCTCTTTGGAGACTGGCATATAGTTGCTATCCTCCGAATCCTCATGATCGGCATGTTCGGGGCTATATTGACCCTCTTCCCTCTCATCCTATTCGGATGTGGGCTCGATGGGGGTGTTCGGGGTCTTCAGCATTATCTGGGTGTCATTATCTCCGGTGCCGGTATTACTGTCCCTTGCCCGATGTGATCGTGTGCGGTGCCGCTGGCGCCGGCGCTTTGGTGGCTCGTCGACGGGCTTGTCTTTGTCTTCGGCGTCCTCGTCGTCCTTTTTTTCAGGAGTGTCCACCATGTATACGTCATAGGTTGAAGTGGTCGTCCAACACCCTGTGATGGGTGGGACTTGGCCTGATTCGTCGTCGGCATCATCGTCCATAACGTCGATGACTTTGGTCGCGTAGTCTAGCATGTTCGTTAAATCCTCGACAGTGGCTATTAAGTGGGTGGTGGGCGGGTCATAGAATTCCCCGCTCTCAGCCCCCAACCCATGATGGGTGCAGTTCGGAGGCAAAGCTTCCATAGTGGCGAAAGTTGTACCGGAGTCTGTGGATCTGCAGGGCTGAGCTTGATGATAGACACTTGATCGGGCCCGATCGACGCCGACCTTGATAGTTCGGACTTGCCATCCAGAGGCGAGTGCAAGATCGCATTTGGGTCTCTGGTCGGAAGTTCCATGATCCCCCCGTTTTTGAATGATACGACCTGCTCTAGATCTAAGGCCGAGGCAGACGTGAGTGTTGACCCCTGGACATGATCTATGAGCGGATCCGAAGAGCTTCCTTCATGAGGGCGGAGGCGGCGACCGAGGCCGCGAACCCTTCAAAGATCATATCTCTTTGGATATCAGCGACGTAGTTCAGTTTTCCAAACCTGATTTGGTGGCCGTGGGCGTAACTGTCGACCTGCTCAAGGTGGATGGTCGAGTTGGCACAAAGCACGAAGCCGCCGAACACAAATACCTGTCCGAGGAGAAACATTTCCCTAGACACAATGTCATCATCGGTGAAGAGGCGAGCCATCAATCCTTCTGTTGACAATACAGCGGAGCTCTCAATGAAAGCACTAATGTCAGTGTCAAAACTGACAGATCTCGGGTAGGGGGGCCCAAGCTGTATGTCTGAGGATCGATGGTTACAATAATCAAAGGGACACAGTGTTTACTCAGGTCCGGGCCCTCTTAATGGAGGTAAAACCCTACTCCTGCTTGATTATATTTGATGGGTATAGGGGTTAGAATAGTTGATCTACCTCGAGATCGTAATGGCTAAACCCTAACCTGGCTAGCCTATCAATGTTATGATCCTGCCTTCGGTCTAAATGCTCCGGTTTATATAGATACCGGAGGGGCCAAGGGTTGTACAAAGTCAGTTTTACAGAAAGGAAATAGTATATCCGGACACCTAAACTTGCTGTTCACGCATACGGGAGTCCCAACCAGAAATGGGAGGTGGTCTTCTTTGTATCTTGATAGCCCATTAGTCCGTCCGACATCTAATAGACTGGATGCTCGAGGACCTCTTAGTCCAGGACTCCCTCACTAAACTTCGTGCTTACATGGCTGGAGGAAAAAAATGCATTCTCGATAGTGGATGTACTGATCATATGACCGGAGACGAGGACATGTTCCGTGAGCTTGCTAAGAACGACGGCTCATGCAAGTATGTAACTTTTGGAGAAAACTCCAAGGGTAAGGTACTTGGCCTTGGTAAGGTGGCAATTTCCAATGATAGCTCTATCCAAAATGTTATGCTCGTTGAATCTCTTGGCTACAATCTCCTTTCCGTATCTAGATTAGCCGACTTTGGTTTCAATGTTTTATTTCCTGAAGTAGATTGCCAAGTGTTTCATAGAGATAATCATAATATGGTCTTTACCAGTATTCCTAGAGGTGATCTATACATTGTTGATTTCACTAAGAGAGCTCAACCTCGTACTTGCTTAGTTGCTAAATCTTCTAAAGGTTGGTTATGGCATAGAAGCTTAGGTCATGCGGGCATGCGAAATCTTGATAAGCTTATTAAAGGTGATCATATCTTTGGTGTGAAAGATGTCATATTTGACAAGGATAGACTTTTTAGTGCTATTCAAGCAGGAAAACAGGTTGGAGTAAGTCAACCCGTGAAGAACATCATGACCACGAGAAGACCGCTTGAGCTACTTCATATGGATCTTTTCGGTCCCAATGCCTACAAGAGTCTCGGTGGTAACTCATTTGGTTTGGTCATTGTTGACGACTTTTCAACATTCATGTGGGTGTTCTTTCTTGATGACAAATCGCAGGTCCAAAAGATCTTCAAGAACTTCGCTAAGAAGGCCCAAAACCAATTTGAAGTGAGGATCAAGAAGGTTCGAAGGGACAATGGAACGAAGTTCAAGAATGCCAATGTGGATACCTTTCTTGACGTAGAAGGGATTTCACATGAGTTCTCAGCTACATACATGCCTCAACAAAACGGAGTTGTTGAGAGGAAGAACCGAACACTTATTGAGATGGCAAGAATGATGATTGATGAATACAAGACGCCAAGACACTTTTGGGCGGAAGCGGTTGAGAAAGCTTGTCATGCTACGAATCGACTATATCTTCACAAGCTTCTCGGCAAGACTGCATACGAGCTTCTCACCGGTAACAAACCCCAAGTTGGATACTTTCAAGTATTTGGCTCAAAGTGTTACATTATGGACAAGCATCATCATTCAAAATTTGCTCGTAAATCTCATGAAGGTTTCCTACTCAGTTACGTATCAAACTCTCACACTTACCGTGTCTACAACAATTTCACCCGAAAGGTTGAAGAGATGGTAGATGTGAAGTTTGATGAATCTAATGGCTCGCAGGTAGATAAATTGCCAATTAATGTAGGAGACAAAGATCCTTCATAAGCAATCCAGGATTTGTCCATTGGCAAGATTCGCCCAACAGAGGTGAAGGAGAGTACTTCGTCTATTCAAGTGGAAGCCTCAACTTCACATCAAGGTGAACTACAAGTTGACTTGGAGGCATCCACAAGTGGAACACATCAAGAAGGAGGAAATGAGGAAGTGCAACAAGATGAACCACCTCGACCTCCCTCTCCAACTCCGCAAGAGAATGACAACGCCAACAACAATGAAGGAGAAGAAGAAGAAGAAGAAGAAGAAGAAGAAAATGAAGAGGATGTTCCACCCCAACCCAAACAAAATCTCTCATGAGTTAGAGCAAGAGTCACAATAGACCATCCCATCGAACAAATCTTCGATGACATTCAAACCAGGAGAATCACTCGCTCCAAAACTCGTTTGGATAACTTCTGTGAACACTACTCATTTATTTCTAGTGTTGAACCTATGAAGGTAGAAGAAGCTCTTGAGGATCCGAATTGGGTAAATGCTATGCATGAAGAGCTACACAACTTCGAGAGGAATCAAGTGTGGATATTGGTTGAAAAGCCCAACGACAATCACAATGTCATTGGAACCAAATGGGTGTTTCAGAATAAGCAAGATGAAGATGGACAAGTTATATGCAACAAGGACCGTCTCGTCGCCCAAGGCTACACTCAAGTCGAAGGTATGGACTATGGTGAGACATATGCCCCCGTTGCTAGACTTGAGTCCATACGCATCTTACTCGCTTATGCCAATCACCATGATATCACTTTATACCAAATGGACATTAAAAGTGCTTTAGTAAATGGAGAAATTGAGGAGGAAGTTTATGTTAAACAACCTCCCGGCTTTGTTAATCCCAAGAAACCTAATCATGTCTAAAAACTTCATAATGCTCTTTATGGTCTTAAACAAGCCCTAGAGCTTGGTATAAATGCTTGACTAAGTTTCTTATTGAAAAAGGCTTTGAAATTGGGAATACTGGTTCTACACTTTTTACTAAAAGGTTTAATGGTGAATTATTTGTGTGCCAAATTTATGTGGATGATATCATATTTGGTTCTACTAACCCCCATTTTATTGAGAAGTTTGGAAGGCTAATGTCGTAGAAGTTCGAGATGCCTATGATGAGTGAACTCAAATTTTTTGCTTGGTTTCCAAATCAAGCAAACTAAGGAAGGTACCTTTGTTTCCCAAACAAAGTATACCAAGGATCTCTTTAAGAAGTTCAACATGCAAGAAAGCAAAGGTACAAAAACACCCATGCCTACTAGTGGACATCTTGACTTGACTAAGGATGGCAAACCGGTTAAACAAAAGGTTTACCGCTCTATGATTGGTTCATTTTTATATCTATGGGCCTCCCGTCCCGATATTATGCTAAGTGCGATATCAAGCGGCTCCTAAAGAGTGTCACCTTAAGGCTGTGAAAATGATAGTGAGATACTTAATTCATACACCAAACTTTGGCATTTGGTATCCTAAGAGGTCATCTATTGATCTTGTTGGCTACTCTGATTCAGACTATGCCGGTGACAAGGTTGATAGAAAGTCCACTTTGGGTACTTGTCAATTTCTTGGTAGATCCTTGTATCTTGGTCCTCCAAGAAACAAAACTCGATATCCTTATCCACTGCCGAAGCAGGACATATTGCTGCCGAATCATGTTGTGCTCAATTACTTTGGATGACCCAAACTCTTAAGAATTATGGGATACATGTGAAGCATGTTCCATTGCTTTGTGACAATGAAAGTTCTATTAAGATTGCTCACAATACCGTGCAACATTATCGAACTAAGCACATTGAAGTTCGTCATCATTTCATTCGCGATCATGTTGCTAAAGGAGACATCAATCTCAAGATTGTTCATACCGACAAGCAATTGGCAGATATATTCACCAAACCACTTGATGAGAAAGTATATTGCCATTTGAGAGGTGAATTGAATACCATTGATGTCTCAAACTTGGAATAGTGGCTTCATTTGGATACATGCAAGGCATGAGCCTTTTATGACTAATCCTGATATTTCTCTTATGTCTTGGATCTATACTTGTACCCTTACATGTTATCTAACACTTGTAGGTACTTGGATGAGCTTCAATCTAGGAAATTGCAAGTCACTCAAATCCCAAACAATTTCCACATCACCAAGTTCCTATTATTTCAGATGTTGATCTCAAGGAAACATGAATTCACTATACATATCCTTTGACTACTTCCATATGCAACTTTCATGATTGTAAATTTGGATACACAAGTGCTCTTCCTTGCAAGATTAACCCATGTAGGAAGATGAACTCAAACTACTAGTGGTGCTCCCAACTCTTGATGGACAACATCAACCTTGAGCATCCGACACAAGTTTGACTACATGATCAAGATCAACACCACACCCAAGGTATGTCATTCCATCTTAGAGAAGCTTTACTCCAAGACATGAGATAAAGCAACTCAACAAGATGTGGATACATCAAAATGCTTAAACGAAAAATGGTAACCCCATTTTGAGCTTAAACGATGAGTATGACCTACGATCAAGTGCTATCACTTGACTCCTCAGTCAATATACTTTAACATAGGTGACTTTGTCGCCGACCTTTTCTAGATGAAGTTCTCTAGTGTTATTTTGCTCAGTTGATTTTTCCATTTGTATGTTTTTCTTGCCATTTTGTCTCCCTCTAAAACACACAAAAAAACCTTCATCTAGATTTATTTTACAATTTCTATTTTTCATTTACGATTCTGTTGCAAATTTATTGCAAATCTTTCAAAAAAATCCTTGCAAATCCTTGTGAGATTTCATTTGCCAAGTGAGCTGAGTTGACAAAATCTCTACTCTACGTTGAACTCGGCCCTCCGATCCAAACCTATCGGCTCGACTGAAATACAAGGATTCCTGGTATATAGTTCATCGGTACAACCGACACGGACTAGCTCAGTCTCATCGATAAGAACCTTCTGTGACTCTGTCATCTGGGAGTCACCAATGGAAAAACAAATCAGCGTAACCAATTTCAACTCTGAGAAAATGTTTTGCCATTTCTTACTGCCTATTTTCCTTCAGCTCCACTCAATGATTCTTCCCTCTATTAGCATCCTAAGCTACATGTTGCTTTGTAGTGACTCTCAAGGACCAAACCCTACAAAAAATACACTTCCATGATGATACGTGTTTGTCACAGTAGGTCACGTTTTTTGTCATGCATGTACATCCGTGACGATTTTATGACAGAATCAAGATAGTCATACCTGTGCTGTCGTAGAAGTGTTCCATGACATTACCAAAATTATCATCACGGATGTGTCCACTTCCATGATGATAAATTGCGCGTCATGGAAGTGCTTTCTTCAAGGGTGACCGACATGTGGCATCCACCGTAATGGGTCACCATTAAGCTATCGGGTCTGGTTTTGGATCCGATAACCCGCTAACAGCCACGACCAATGGGGATTTTCCACGTGTAAATTTCTCATTGGCCGGAGGAACCACGTGTCAGCTCACCGTTGGGACAGATGTCATCCACTCATTGGACCGAAGGCGCCTATGATACGTCGACACGTGGCACGGACCAACAGAGGCCCATTCCTGTGAAAAGGCCAGACCATTTAACTTGGTCAAAAGGTAGCGGGCCGGCCCACGGAAAGCCTGTTAATGGCCTGTTCGCATAGCCCATTTACAGCCCGTTACGGCCTATCCGAATTATACCGAGTAGCATCATCTGGGCTGTCCAATATGATTCCAGCCCATTTTAACTTCCGGCCTAGTATGGCCCATGAGGTCTTTTGACCCATATGAGGCCCTTTCTAACTCTTGGCCCATTAACGGCCCGTGGTGACACTGGCCCGTAATGAACAGTGTATCACTTTATACCCATTAACGGCCCATTATTCCATTGGGCCGTTTCTAGCCCATGTTATCTTTCGGCCTTCTCAGGGCCCATTTATTCTTGGGCTCATTTTGAGCATTCGGTTACTTACGGCCCGTTACTGTCCCTTTCTGCTTTTGGGCCAAATTTAGCCCGTGGTTATAGTCGGTCCGTTTGTGCCCGTTAATCCGTTGGGCCGTTTTCATAGCGTCATCAAATATGGCCGATTAATGACAACCCATTATGGTCAGCCCATGAATGGGTGATTACAACTCTTGCCCATTTACGGCCCATAACACGGTATGTTATTGGCCCATGTTTGGCCAATCAGTCATACGACCCGTAGAAGGCCCATTGATGATACGACCCGTAGAAGGCCCATTGTTTCTACGGCCCGTAGAAGGCTCATTGTTTCTACGACCCGTAGGTGGCTCAGGGTCACTACGGTAAATATGTAGCCCATGGTTATTGTGGCCTAGTTTTTAAAAATAGGTTATTGCGGCCACTAGCAAACCGCAGAAAAAGAACTGCACTGACTACAAGCAACCAAATAAACAAGACACCAAGGAAATAAATAAGCAAGCAACTTACGCTACGCTATCATGACAATTACACATATTACATCCACTAGGCATCAAAGTTTGCCACCAGTGCAAATATAGGGAACAAAGCAACATATCACATACACTGGTTGTCAAAGTTGGCGACCAGTGCAAATAAACGCCGCAACAAAACAAGTCCATAACTGAAACCACTTTAGAAGAGCTCAAGAAACAATATCCTGGGTACCCATAATGCTGGCAAGATGCTTAGCAATCTTATTAACTTTCTCTTGTTTGGCGCTTAAATCCTCCAGCACTTGTTGTTGCAGTAGAAAGTATGCATGTGAATTCTGTAGGGACTTCCTGAGTCCTTCGGCTTCCTGTCGCATAACATCTAATCGATGGCTTTCAACTTGAAGTTGAGACTCAAGAAGCTGAATTGATTCGGGCAGCAAGTTCGAAGAGCTGGTGCGAGTAGTAGTAGCCAGTAACTGGAACACTACATCAAGACATGACTTTGGGTTTGTCTTACTGTCTTCAATATAGTTTTTATCAGCTTTCTTGGAGACCAAGAGGGATGTCTCACTATCTTGAACCTTATCTATGTTACTTCATTTACCATTGCATAACGGGGTACTCTTCTCCAATATTTTATCTGCATTCCAAACGAGAAACAAGCAGACACATCACAGGTTTACTATGTTGTATATGAAACTCATTTTGGTAAACCAGTTCAGTAGTAACATGGACAGGATAACAGCATGAAACAAACATATATCTATGTAGTATGGTCACTTTATGGTCTATATCATTCTAGTTTATGTTGCCAAATCAAGATAAAGACAGTTCAAATCATATCTATTTAAGACAAAGCAACATGGACAGAATATAAGTGTGGGAAACTACACAGCAATAACAACATTTGTAATGTGCATGGCACGAGAACATAACTATTTATTCAATTGAAACTGAAATCAACATAGAGCAAGTTACAACAGCAAACACGTTAAAGAAACAGGTTTAAAACATACCTGTTGCGCCATTGGAGTTTCAATTGCATCCTTCAAATTTGAAATTAGTTGGTATGAGTAAATACAGTGATGCAAGAGCAAAGGAGTATGAACCACAGCTTCGGAACCTGACCTGAGAACAATTCTTCTTCTGCTTTAAACGTTGACTTGGGGTTCGAAGTGGTGGTCCTCGTGCTTTGGGCACTGTAGTTGCCTTAATAACTGCTCGTGTTTGGGTGCTCTATGGTGGAGACGGTGTTGTGTCAACTGGAACTGGGTTACTATCTTCTGGGGTTGGTGAGGGAGTCCTGGATTAGGGGGTGTCCGGATAGCCGAACTATGACCTTTGGCCGGACTCCTGGACTATGAAGATACAAGATTGAAGACTTCGTCCCGTGTCCGGATGGGACTTTCCTTGGCATAAAAGGCAAGCTGGCGACATAGATGTGTAGATCTCCTACCATTGTAACCGACTCTGTGTAACCCTAACCCTCTTCGGTGCCTATATAAACCGAAGGGTTTTAGTCCGTAGGACGAACAACAACCATACCATAGGCTAGCTTCTAGGGTTTAGCCTCTCTGGTCTCGTGGTAGATCTACTCTTGTACTACGCATATCATCAATATTAATCAACCAGGAGTAGGGTTTTACCTCCATCGAGAGGGCCCGAACCTGGGTAAACACATCGTGTCCCTTGTCTCCTGTTACCATCCGCCTAGACGCACAGTTCGGGACCCCCTACCCAAGATCCGCCGGTTTTGACACCGACATTGGTGCTTTCATTGAGAGTTCCTCTGTGTCGTCATCTTTAGGCCCGATGGCTCCTCCGATCATCAACAACGATGCAGTCCAAGGTGAGACTTTTCTCCCCGGACATATCTTCATATTCGGCGGCTTTGCACTGCGGGCCAATTCGCTTGGCCATCTGGAGCAGATCGACAGCTACGCCCCTGGCCATCAGGTCAGATTTGGAAGTTTGAACTATATGGCTGACGTCCGCGGAGACTTGATCTTCGACGGGTTCGAGCCACAGCCAAGCGCGCCGCACTGTCATGATGGGCATGATCTAGCTCTGCCGCCGGATAGTGCCCTGGAGGCCGCACCAGTGTCAGCTCCGACCCTTAGCTCGAAGCCAACTGCGCCGATCGAGGATGGGTGGCTAGACACCACCGCAGGGGCTGCTATCTCTATGGTGATCGAGCCAAACACCAACCCTGTGCTTTGTGAAGCTCGTGACTCCAAGGTGCCGGACTCCTCTCCGGACTCCGAACCTTCCGCGCCCCTGCCAATCGAATCCGATTGCGCGCCGATCATGGAGTTCACTGCCGCAGACATCTTTCAGCACTCGCCCTTTGGCGACATCCTGAATTCGCTAAAGTCTCTCTCTTTATCAGGAGAGCCCTAGCCGGATTATGGTCAGGAAGGTTGGGATGCAGACGATGAAGAAATTCAAAGCCCACACACCACCCACTTCGTAGCCACTATCGATGATTTAACCGACATGCTCGACTTCGACTCCGAAGACATCGACGGTATGGACGACGATGCAGGAGACAACCAAGAACCAGCGCCTACAGGGCACTGGAAGGCCACCTCATCATACGATATATACATGGTGGACATCCCAAAAGATGGGAATGGCGATGGAACAACGGAGGATGACCCCTCCAAGAAACAACCTAAGCGTCGGCATCAGCGGCGCCGCTCTAAATCCCGCCACAGCAAAAACGGTGATTCCGGCATGGGAGACAATAACACCCCGGAAAGTGCCGAAGACAACCCCCTCCAGCAGGATTCAGTGCAGGAGGATGGGGAAGCTAGTCCTCATGAGAGAGCGGCAGACAGAGAGGTACAGGACGATAATTACATGCCTCCCTCCGAAGACGAGGCAAGCCTCGATGACGACGAATTTGTCGTGCCTGAGGATCCCGTCGAACAGGAGCGTTTCAAACGCAGGCTTATGGCCATGGCAAGCAGCCTGAAGAAAAAGTAGCAACAGCTTAGAGCTGACCAAGACTTGCTAGCTGACAGATGGACTGAAGTCCTTGCGGCCGAAGAGTATGAACTCGAACGCCCCTCCAGGAGCTACCCAAAACGCAGGCTGCAACCCCTATTAGAGGAGGAAGCACCCAAACCTACATCACCAGTGCATGATGCGGCCGACCGGCCACCTCATGGCCATGATAGAGAGGCCTCTCAGCCCTCCACTCAAGCCGCACCCCGGCGTCGCTCAAAAAGTACCAAGCCACGGGAAAATGCGCCAGACGTGCGAGATATATTGGAGGACAAGGCAAGGCAAATAAGATCGATCTATGGATCGCGTGGGCGCCACACTACACGTGACGATAACCGTCATGCCAGATACAGCAAATCCAGCCGAGCCTAACACAGCAGACAAAGCTCATTTGAGCTATGTCATGATATAGCCCAGTACAGGGGCACCGCACACCCACTATGCTTCACAGATGAAGTAATGGATCACCAAATCCCCGAGGGTTTCAAACCCATAAACATCGAATCATACAATGGCACAACAGATCCTGCGGTATGGATCGAGGACTACCTCCTTCATATCCACATGGCCCGCGGTGATTATCTACATGCCATCAATACCTCCCACTCAAGCTTAAAGGACCAGCTCAACATTGGCTTAACAGCTTGCCAGCAGAGTCAATTGGTTGTTGGGAAGACCTGGAAGCCGCATTCCTCGACAACTTCCAGGGAACCTATGTGCGAACACCAGACGCCGATGACCTAAACCACATAATTCAGCAGCCAGAGGAATCGGCTAGACAATTCTGGACAAGGTTCCTAACCAAGAAAAATCAAATCGTCGACTGTCCGGATGCAGAGGCCCTTGCAGCCTTCAAACATAACATCCGCGACGAGTGGCTTGCCCAGCACCTAGGACAGGAAAAGCCGAAATCCATGGCAGCCCTCACAACACTCATGACCCGCTTTTGCACGGGAGAGGACAGCTGGCTAGCTCGTAGTAACAACATGACCAAGAGCCCTAGTAATTCAGATACCAAGGACAGTAACGGCAGGTCGCGTCGCAACAAGCACAAGCACCGCATTAATGGCGATAATGCTGAGGATACGGCAGTAAATGCCGGATTCAGAGGCTCTAAACCCAGTCAACGGAAAAAGGCATTCAAAAGAAATACTCTGGGCCCGTCCAATTTGGACCGAATACTCGATCGCTCGTGCCAGATAGACGGCACCCCCTAAATACCAGCCAACCACACCAACAGGGATTGTTGGGTGTTCAAGCAGGAAGGCAAGTTAAATGTCGAAAACAATGACAAGGGGCTGCATAGCGACGACGAGGAGGAGCTCCGGCCGCCGAACAATAGAGGACAGAAGGGCTTCCCCCTACAAGTGCGAACGGTGAATATGATATACGCAACCCACATACCCAAAAGGGAGCGGAAGCATGCACTAAGGGACGTATATGCGATGGAGCCAGTCGCCCCAAAGTTCAATCCGTGGTCCTCCTACCCGATCACTTTTGATCGAAGGGACCACCCCACTAGCATCCGCCATGGCGGATTCGCGCATTGGTTCTAGACCCAATCGTTGACGGATTTCACCTCACTAGAGTCCTGATGGACGGCGGCAACAACCTGAACCTGCTTTATCAAGATACAGTGCACAAAATGGGCATAGACCCCTCAAGGATTAAACCCACAAAGACGAACTTTAAAGGCGTCATACCAGGTGTAGAGGCCAACTGTACAGGCTTAGTTACACTTGAAGTGGTCTTCGGATCCCCGGATAACTTCCGAAGCGAAGAATTAATCTTCGACATAGTCCCGTTCCGCAGCGGCTATCACGCACTGCTTGGACGAACTGCATTTGTAAAGTTCAATGCGGTGCCGCACTATGCATACCACAAGCTCAAGATGCCAGGCCCTCGAGGAGTCATTACGGTCAACGGAAACACCAAACACTCTCTCCAAACGGAGGAGCATACGTCGGCCCTTGCGGCGAAAGTAAAAAGCAGGCTCTCAAGGCAATTCTCGAGTCCGGCTATTCAACGTCCGGACACCGTCAAGCGCACCCGGAGTAACCTACAACAAGACCGCCTAGCACGTTCCGAGCATGCATAGCAATGCGGCCCCAACCCCAGCCCTCGCGAAATTGCGAAACCAGTACTACGCGTACATAATTACGCTTTGGAAATACCATGGGCATAGGGGGAGGGGCACGACCATGGCAGGCCCAGAATGCGGCTCAACCGCACCAGGGGCTCCCGATTGTGTCATTCTTTTTTCTCTTACTTTCAGGACTCCTTTCTCAAGAAGCCCTATCTGGCAGTAGAATCGGGGAACACACGATGCAACAGCCAAGGAAGCAGAAAGCTACGTCGAGTGTCCAGGTGGTCTCTATAACGAGCGGTATACTTGTTTCACATATCATCCCGCAGCTCGCCCCTAGAGGGGGACATGTCAAATAGTCCCGTCCATTGCTTATCGCACTATTTGTATCGTTCTGCTTTTACCGCGGCCTTTTTGAAAAAAACAATACATAGCTTCTGCCTATTATTGCATTCCTTTTTTTTATCTATATATGTTCACTTATGACATGTTGCACCCGTACACTTTGGTACGGCCAAATACACCAGGGGCTTAAGTACCCCAAAATATGGTGTGATAAGTCCGAACACTTTCACAAGTTCGGCACCCCGAACTTATAGCATTATATGCATCGGCTCCGAATCATGTCTTGGGTCAATAGTTGGGTTTGCCCGGCTCCCATGTTTTGGTACCTTACGTTCCGTTATATTGGCTAAGGTAGCGCTGGGAGAACCACTGCGATTGTGCCCCGGTTGAGCTGGGTTAAGCACCTCAGTGGAGAAAGCTAAAACTGACCGTCATGATAGGGCGAGAGCCGGTCGCCGTTCGAGAGGTTTTCGAGTCCCTAAAGACTTATGCCGCTTAGAGCGAGGAGTCGGCTTTGTCCGGCCTAGGCGTGGATAGCGCCCCGAACTCGGTCTTCCGAATACCAGGGGCTTCGCCAAAATTTAAAATTATAGAATTCTATGGCTAAGTGAGAGTGTTCAAGCATTATAGTCCGGTTGCCTCGTTCGTTGCGTTGAGCGCCTCCCTCGAAGGACCCAACAATGGGAAAAAGAGCGCTCAAGTTTGTCACGAACACCCCAGCACTCGTGGCATGGGGGCAGAAGCCGACGACTCGCCATCTCTCAAATTTAATAAACGGCCGCACAGAAGGTAATATTTTAAATTCACAAGTGTTGCTTAGCACATATGAACAAGTTTTCAGTGTACAGGATAACAAATGCGAGTTTACTCAAAAATTACATCTTTGGAGCATTCACCCGCTATAAGGCGGACACCCTTCAGGACACCCTCATAATACATCTCGGGCTTGCGATACTCCTTGCCCGACGGTAGTCTGTCCGTCACAAGCTTCTCAGCGTCCATCTTGCCCCAGTGCACTTTAGCACGGGCAAGGGCCCTACGGGCACCTTCGATGCAGACAGAGCGCTTGACGACTTCAATCCATGGACAGGCGTCCACCAGCCGCCTCACCAGCCCGAAGTAGCTCCCAGGCATGGCTTCCTTAGGCCACAGCCGAACTATGAGGCCCTTCATGGCCTGTTCGGCCACCTTATGGAGCTCGACCAGCTGCTTTAGCTGGTCGCTCAAGGGCATCGGCTGTCCGGCCTCAGCATACTGAGACCAGAACACCTTCTCCATCGAGCTCCCCTCCTCGGCTCGGTAGAACGCGGCAGCATCGGACACACTGCGGGGCAGATCTGCGAATGCTCCTGGAGAGCTCCGGATTCGGGTAAGTAACAAGTAATTCACTTTCACATGCCTGCTTTGCATAAAGAATGCCTTACCCGCCGCTATCTTTTTCATTGCCTCAATTTCCTAGAGGACTTTTTGCTCTTCGGCCTTAGCGGCTTTGGCGCTCTCAAGGGCCGAGGCGAGCTCGGACTCTCGAGTCTTTGAGTCACGCTCCAATCTCTCGTGTTTTTCCACGAGAGCCTGGAGCTCTTGCCGCATCTCCGCCACCCGCGCCTCCTACTTCTCTCGCTCGGTGCGCTCCGCGGCCGCATTGCTTTTGGCCTTGGACACCGCTTCCTTCAGGGTCGCCACCTTGTTCGTGGCCCCTGCAATACTCATGTTATTCTTGTCATTTTTTTCAACCACATATTTTATATACTTTCATAAGGTATTACTTACCTTCCTTGTCCACGAGTTGCTTCTTGGCAAGGCCGAGCTCGTTCTCGGACCGCTCGAGGCTCTGCTTCAATGCATTGACCTCTGCAGTCAGTGCGGCAAAGGTCAGAAGCACAGCCTGCATTTCCATATTGACATACTTATGTTAGACTCCTGCGTACATCTTTTTAGATCCTCAGTTCAACTTTTCTTTCCGAACACCAAACAGAGCATCAGGGGCTACTGTCTATGCGGTAATATTTTTACATATCTTAAATACATACCTCAAAGCCTGTTAGAAGGCTGGCACAGGCTTCAGTCAGCCCGCTCTTAGCGGACTGAACTTTCTGGATCACCACACTCATAACAGTGCGGTGCTCCTCGTTGATGGAGGCGCCGTTAAGCGCCTCTAGCAAATTATCCGGTGCCTCCGGTTGGACGGAGGTCACCGGTGTCACAGTCTTGCCCTTCTTACGAAGGGGCCGCCTGCCGGACTCCGCAACTACTGAAGGTTCCGGTGCGGAGTCCAGCCCAGGGCCGGACTTAGAGCCCTTCGCCTGGAGTCCGGGAGTTTGCCTTGCGGCGCCTCCTGGACCACCTCCTCCTGGCTGGGCCCCTTTTGGGACCCCACCTCGGCATCATCCGCAGCGCGAGGGGAGGAGGCAGCCGGAAGTGAGGTGCTATTCATGTTCGACGAATCTAGGGAGCCGCTTGTTGAAGCGTCGAGCCCGTCCTTGGGTGGGCTGCAGGGTTATATTCGGCGTTAGGAGATTCTGCGCGACAAATGAAATGCCATGAGTTATTCTGTATCCGGACACTTACCATTTCGCCAGGGGCTTAGCCCTCGGTGGCCACTCCTCCTCGCCGTCGTCGGCGTTGGTGGAGTAGTCCGTAGGGAGGGTCCTTCCCTTCTTGGACCCTCCGGCCTCCCCAGTTGGGGTGGCCTTCCTTTTCTTCTCTCCCCCCGCTGGGGGAGAGGCCTCTTTTTCCTCCTCCTCGTCTTCGCGGAGGAGTCCGCCTCGAAGTCATTGGACGATGAGTCCGACAACACCTGGCGCCGGGAACTCCTTCGAGTTCCCGTGGCCTTCTTCTTGGCCTTCTTCTCCGGCACCACGTGAGGTGCCGGAACCAGCATCCCCATCAATCGGGCGTCCGCTGGGTCTTCTGGCAAGGGAGCCGGACAGTCAACCTGCCCGGACGTCTTCTGCCAATCCTGTCAAAGGAAAGGGAGTTTAGATCCCGCATAGAGTCAAACTATGAAAAACAAGTGTCCTGTAAAGGGTAAAATAGCTTACCTCACTGGCTTGACGCTGCGAGCTAAATCCGCGATCTTTGGTAGCGGATGCGGGAGCCTCGGCGCCCTTTAACAACACCTTCCAGGCATCTTCGTACGTAGTGTCGAAGAGCCTTCTCAAGGTTTGGTGTTGTGCCAGATCAAACTCCCACAAGTTGAAGGCCCGTTGTTGGCACGGGAGGATCCGGCGGATGAGCATGACCTGGACTACGTTGACTAGCTTGAGCTTCTTGTTCACCAGATTTTGGACGCAGGTTTGGAGTCCGGTCAGCTCTTCCGAATTATCCCATGTCAGGCCCGTCTCTTTCCAAGAGGTGAGCCGTCTAGGGAAGCCAGATCGGAATTTGGGGGCCGCTGCCCATTTAGGGTCACACGGCTCGGTGATGTAGAACCACCCCGATTGCCACCCCTTTATGGTCTCCACGAAGGAGCCCTCGAGCCATAGGACGTTGGGCATCTTGCCCACCATGGCACCTCCGCACTCCGCTTGGCGGCCGCCCACTACCTTCGGCTTGACATTGAAGGTCTTCAGCCATAAGCCGAAGTGGGGCTGGATGCAGAGGAAGGCCTCGCGCACGACGATGAACTTCGAGATGTTGAGGATGAAATTCGGGGCCAGATCGTGGAAATCCAGGCCGTAGTAGAACATGAGCCCTCGGACAAATGGGTGAAGTGGAAAACCTAGTCCGCGGAGGAAGTGGGTGAGGAACACCACCCTCTCATGGGGCCTGGGGGGTGGGGATGAGCTGCCCCTTGTTGGGAAGCCGATGCGCGATGTCGTTGGACAAGTATCCGGCCTTCCGCAGCTTTTTGATGTGCCCCTCCATGACGGAGGAGGCCATCCACTTGCCTCCCGCTCCGGACATGGCTGGAGAAGGTTGAGGTGGGATGTGCGGACTTGGGCGCTGGAGCTCGAGTGCGCGGAAATGGATGAGCAAAGGAGGAAGAAGGCATAAGTAAAAAGGTGGATCCTTATCCCCTTATATGGGCGGATGAAGCTATGCGTCCCCACCAGCCTGGTAAAAGTCGCTTATCTCCCAAGCGTCGTAATCAATGGCGCGGTTGGGTTACCCATGCCCGTATTGATGAGAATCCCGGAATAAGGGGACACGATCTCTGCTTTGACAAGACATACCAAGGAAACCACCTCGCTAAACGCGCTGAGGTGGGATAGTAAAATGATTCGAATAAAGGCTTGGCCGTGTTGTGATGTCACACCATGAAATACGTCAGCAGATTGAATTTGTGTAAATATTATTCTCTCTACGGTGGTATGTGGAACTTATTTTGTAGAGCCGGACACTATCCTTGTGTTCAAAATCTTCTATGAAGTATTCGGAGGAGGAACCCTCCTTGCAATGCCGAAGACAATATGCGTGCCGGACTCGTCATCATTGAAGCCTGGTTCAGGGGCTACTGAGGGAGTCCTGGATTAGAGGGTGTCCGGATAGCCGAACTATCACCTTTGGCCGGACTCCTGGACTATGAAGATACAAGATTGAAGACTTCGTCCCGTGTCCGGATGGGACTTTCCTTGGCATGGAAGGCAAGCTTGGCGATACAGATGCGTAGATCTCCTACCATTGTAACCGACTCTGTGTAACCCTAACCCACTTCGGTGCCTATATAAACCGAAGGGTTTTAGTCCGTAGGACGAACAACAACCATACCATAGGCTAGTTTCTAGGGTTTAGCCTCTCTGATCTCGTGGTAGATCTACTCTTGTACTACCCATATCATCAATATTAATCAAGCAGGAGTAGGGTTTTACCTCCATCGAGAGGGCCCGAACCTGGGTAAAAACATCATGTCCCTTGTCTCATGTTACCATCCGCCTAGACGCACAGTTCGGGATCCCCTACCCGAGATCCGCCGGTTTTGACACCGACAGTTGGGGTTAGAAGGGATGTAGCTAGTTCTCTGTCCAACTGGGTAGGGGTACAATCTGCGTGAGTCTGGGTTATGTGTGGTGGTCTGGTTCTTGGGCAAGTAGGACCGTGGTTCTATCTGCATCGACCGGTAGCATGATCTTTTGTGAAGACCATGTTTTTACTCCCACAGATACTGCCATCACCCCCTCCAATTAAAATGGCTGATAAACAAGAAAATTAATTGAATGTAAAGACATTGTAAGATATACAGGTGCAATGGATAGTAGGGAAGAAAATAGGGCATCAAATAATTCACATTTATGTTGTCTAACCAAACAGAATAGCATGACATAATTTCACATATATGATGGCTAATTAAACAGGATAGCATGACACAATTTCACATGTATGATGGCTAACTAAACAGGATAGAATGACATACTTCAAAATATGATGACTATGTAAATAGGATGACATGATATAACTATACGATGTGTCTATTAAAGTGGTTGGCATGCCATAATTCACAAACATGTCATTGATGGAAACATGATGGTATGATATAATTCATAGATAGAATGACATAATTCAAAATACGATGACTATGTAAACAGGATGAGATGATATAACTATATTATGTATTTATAAAATGGGTTGGCATGCCATAATTCAGATACATGTTGTCTATGTAAACATCATGGCATGATATAATTCAAATATATGATTTATATAGTAAGCAAGTGAGCAGAGGGAAATCACATATATGATGTTTCAACTAAGGAGATGGCATTCAATATTGTGTATATGATGTAAAAACTAAGCATGCAATACAACATATGCATGATATGAGTAATATAACCATGCCAAGTTTGAGCATACACCTCAGGGGGATAATAGGACTGGTGATCTGCCTCTGAATCCTCCTCTGAGGAGCTATCTGTAACGAACAAGATATCTGCTTCAGCGGGTAGCATTGTTTGCTCTGAAGACCTTGTTTTCACTCCAGATTTCTCCATCACCAATTCAAATGGTTGATACACAGGAAGAGCAGTTGAATATACAAACATTGTTGACAAATGCAATGAGAAATACAAAAAAAGGACGGCATGATATATTCACACATATGACGCTTATCTAAACAACATGGCATTGTAGCGACCCGACCTCAGATGGTCAAGTCTCTGTGCTTCCGCGTCATCCCTGGATCGGTAATGCTGACACACACAGTACTCGAAGGATTTATAACAGAGTAGCAATCACACACTTATTACATCGAATGTCTCAAAATAGAACTTATTACAATAATATGGCTTAAGGCCATCTAATACGATAACAGCGGAAGACTTGGAAGATAAAGTGAGTCCATCAACTCCAACGGCATAGTTGAGCTGCACGGCAACGACCTACCGAACCTTACTCCTCGTCTGAAAAGTTTGCAACATAGTACGTTGCAGCCTGAGAACGGGTCAGCACATGGAATATGCTGGCAATGTAACACAATAGAGCAATAACAGAATAATGCTACCACTACATGCATATTTGGCTAGTGGAAAGCTCTATGGTTACAGTATTTGCGAAAAGCCAATTTTTCCCTACAACAAAGGAATATATTTTTAATTTAACTATCATGGTGGTTGAAACATCATTGAGAAGGTATAACCCCAACTCAATCCCAATTAAGATAATTAACAACCCAGCAATATTAATTTAGAGTGATGAGATACATGTGAATACTCAAGTACTAGATACTCAGAATTGTCCATAACCGGGGACACGGCTAACCATGATTAGATTGTACACTCTGCAGAGGTTTGCGCACTTTTCCCCACAAGACTCGATTGCCTCCATTGGTTTCTCGCACTGCATGGTGTTTGAGAAACGGATGACCGAGACACAGTCTTTCAGAAACATTAACTCTGTACTCCGGGTAGACCATACCAAACCTACAAAACCCACTATCTGCTGATCTACCTCTTCAAGAGCTTCACGTAACTTACTCAACTATGCTAGAGCACATAATAGCTTGTGGCTGCACACGGAAGTTTCTAGCATGAATAGACTCAGTTCCCTTTGAGCCTGGGTGGCGGTCCATAGGAAGATCACACGGTAACCCCGGGATTTCCAAAAAAATACAGGCAACACTGGATACCCCAGGTGCCTCAATCCACTCAGATGTGTATTTAAGTTGCCACCTTAAGTTGAACCATTAAGTAAACAATCTCACATCTGTCATGAAATACACTCAACCCAATCCACGTCTATGAGCATAGCATGGCAATATAAGCATAACGTAGAAGTAACTCCCAAGGTTTGAATGCAGGACAATAGGTTCCTACCTCATCAACTACTTCCCAATACCCGCAAGTTAATGACATCCTAACCATGCAATGTTTGAGGGTTGAAACTAATGCATAAAAATTGGGTATGAAAAGAGTATGATCAAAGTGTTACTTGCCTTGCTGACGATCCGTGAATCCTAGAGACTCGTAGTAACACGCTTCGCACTCCGGGAATTCTATCACAAACAAACAATAACTTACATAAGCAACTTGCAAGATGCACAAGTAAAACTCCAAATAAAAGAGGTTGACTAGAGAGTTCAACTTAAGAACTCTGGTTCACAAAAAGAAACAAACCAAACGGAACAACGAAACTCAAACGGCAAAAGAAACAAGATCCGGTTACTAATCTGAACTAGGGTCAAATTTTACAGAGACAAAAACTTGTTTGAGTTGATTATTCGGAAAGAGGATTTCGAGATGAAACTCCAGGCGCTTGAATCGCCTGATTCCGATAAACGAGCGAAAAGTTAAACTGGTTCGAACATCGGATCGGAAATCGTGATCAGAATAATCGCGGAATAAATCCGATAAAAAGAAAAAACGACGAACGGCTAAACGAACGAACGTTCGTTAGCAGAAACTAAACGACGAACACGTTCGTTAAAACGAACGAACGAGCGAACGCTCGCTAAGTAAATAAACCGGGGAAATAAAACCGATCTAAAAAACGAACTAGGGTTTTCTACAAAAAAAAACAAAGGGGTTTTTATTCAAAAAAAACCGGCGGCGGGGCGGCTACCTCTGGCGAGGTCGTCCGGCGGGGCGGGCGGCTCCGGCGGGGCTCGGCGAGGGCGGCGGGTGGCGGCGGCAGCTAGAGGCGGTGGCGGCGCTAGGGCGGCGGCGATGACTCAGGGGCGGCGGCGGC
>NC_041391.1:433798776-433806897 GCF_002162155.2 Triticum dicoccoides | reverse complement strand
GGTGGGCGGCGGTGGTGATGGTTTAGAGGGGGGGCGGCGACTATTTATAGGTTGGGGGCAGCTCCGACTTGGGGGAGGGGCAAGGCGGCGGCGGCGATGTCCGCATCGAACACGGCGGCGGCGACGCGGGGAAGGCGGCGGCGCGGCTCGGGCGGCTAGGCCGGCCTGCTCGGCTGGGCCCTTGGCCCAGTCGGGCGCGGTTCCTTTTTTTTAAAACGTTCCGCAGACTTAGAAAAATCCTAGAAAAATAAATAAAAATCTAAAAATTCCAAAACAAGTTTTCTCCGTCTAAATGGAATATTTAGAACGAGATGAACTTTTCTTGGCCCCTAAAATGCAAATTTTTAAAACATGCAAATTTTTCTAGGGCAATTAAAATTCCAAATAAAAACATATAAAAACCAAATAATGATTTTATCATTTTTCCTCTGATATTTCAATTATTTTTGGAGAAGTCATATTATCTCCTCTCATTTTTTATTTAAAATGAAATATTTTCCGGAGAGAAAATAATTAAAATCAAAAATCCTCGTCTTCATTATTTGATAAAAATCAAATATGAAAATCGGAAAATCCCCAACTCTCTCCGAGGGTCCTTGAGTTGCTTAGGATTTCGAGGATTGCAAACGAAAATGCAACAAAATATGATATGCATGGATGACCTATGTATAACATGCCAAATTGAAAATTTGGGATGTTACAAACCTACCCCCTTAAGATGAATCTCGCCCTCGAGATTCGGGTTGGATAGAAAATAGGTGCGGATGGTCCTTGCGAATATCCTCTTCTCGCTCCCAGGTGGCTTCCTCCTCGGTATGGTGACTCCACTGAACTTTGCAAAACTTGATAACCTTGTTGCGAGTGACTCGACTGTCAAAATCAAGAATCTTTATTGGCTTCTCCTCATAGGTCAGATTACTATCCAGCTGAATCGCCTCCAAAGGCACTGTATCATTTAACGGTATATCGGCCATCTCAGCATGGCACTTCTTCAGCTGCGATACGTGAAACACATCGTGAACTCCTGATAATCCTTCAGGTAACTCCAGCTTGTAGGCAACTTCTCCCATCCGTTCCAAAACATGATACGGTCCTACAAATCTTGGGGCTAACTTTCCCTTAACTCCAAAACGTTTTACTCCCCTCAAGGGTGATACTCGCAGATAGGCTCGGTCTCCAATTTCATAGGTTACTTCCTTCGTTTTGAATCTACATAACTCTTCTGTCTGGACTAAGCAATCTTTAGTCTGTCTCTGATCAGTTTAACCTTCTCTTCTGATTCCTTGATCAAATCTGGTCCAAACAACTGACGGTCTCCTACCTCATCCCACATCAATGGTGTTCTACATCTGCGTCCATACAGAGCTTCGAACGGTGCCATCTTCAAACTGGCCTGATAGCTGTTGTTATAGGAGAACTCTGCGTACGGCAAATTGTCATCCCAACTAGATCCATAATCTAGCGCACATGCTCTCAACATGTCCTCCAGAATCTGATTGACTCTCTCTGTCTATCCATCCGTCTGCGGGTGAAAGGCGGTACTGAACTCCAATCTGGTACCCAAAGTCTGGTGTAGTTGATGCCAAAACTTTGAAGTAAACTGTGTTCCTCTATCTGATACGATGCTCCTCGGAACTCGATGCAAACATACGATTCTGGACATATATATCTTGGCCAACTTTGCACTTGTAAGTTGTTTTCACTGGGATGAAGTGAGCTAATTTGGTCAGACGATCCACAACTACCCATACTGAATCATATCTTGCCTTGGTTCTGGGTAATCCGGTAATAAAGTCCATGCCAAGTTTGTCCCACTTCCATTCGGATATTGGCATAGGCTGTAATAGTCCTGCTGGCTTCTGATGGTCTGCCTTCACTCTCTGACATACATCACATACGGCTACATACTCGGCAATATCTTTCTTCATACCAGTCCACCAGAAATGTTCCTTTAAGTCCAAATACATCTTGGTGTTTCCGGGGTGAATCGAGTATGGTGAGTCATGGGCCTCCTGAAGTATTAACTTCCTGATCTTCGAATTGTTGGGCACATAAATCCGGTCCTCAAACCACAAGGTATCGTGTTCATCCTCGCGAAAACCTTTGGCCTTACCTTCGCCCATCTTCTCCTTTATCTCAGCAATCTCTTTGTCCTCCTTCTGAGCTTCTCGAATCTTGTCCAACAACGTCGACTGAACCTCCATTGTTGCAAGAAAACCTCTTGGAACAATCTCCAATCGAAGTTCCATGATCTCCGCTAACTCCTTTGGCAATCCTTTGCTTTCAAGGATATTAGCATAACTATTCCGGCTCAAAGCGTCTGCTACAACGTTGGCCTTTCCTGGATGATAGTGTAGCTTCATATCATAGCCCTTTATAAGTTCCAGCCATCTCCTCTGTCTGAGGTTCAACTCCTTCTGTGTGAAAATGTATTTCAAGCTCTTATGATTCGTGTACACATCACAACGGTTTCCAATAAGGTAATGTCTCCAGGTCTTCAACGCATGCACTACGGCTGCTAACTCCAAATCATGCATGGCATAGTTCAACTCATGTGGTTTCAGTTGTCGTGAAGTATACGAAACAACTTTTCCGTCCTGCATAAGCACACATCCAAGTCCCAAGCGAGAGGCGTCACAATACACTTGGAACTCCTTGTGTATATCTAGTAATGTCAGCACTGGGGCTGTAGTCAACCATTTCTTCAACTCCTGAAAGCTTGTCTCGCAATCCTCTGTCCATTTGAACTTAGTATCCTTTTTTAGCAATTCAGTCATTGGCTTAGCAATCTTGGAAAAATTCTCAATGAATCTCCAATAATATCCTGCCAGTCCAAGGAAACTGCGGATCTCGCCAACTGAAGTGGGTGCCAACCATTCAGTGACTGACTGAACCTTACTGGGATCTACTGCTATACCCTCTCCTGATATAACATGCCCAAGAAATCCAACTTCCTTCAACCAAAACTCGCACTTGCTGAATTTGGTGTATAACTGGTGTTCCCTGAGTTTCTCGAGAACCAAGCGCAAGTGTTCCGCGTGCTCCTCTTCGTTCTTCGAGTATATCATAATATCATCAATAAATACCACAACAAACTTGTCCAAATACTCCATGAACACCTTGTTCATCATACTCATGAAATAGGCAGGGGCGTTAGTCAGTCCAAATGACATGACCGTATACTCATATAACCCATACCGTGTGGTAAACGCTGTCTTTGGTATATCCTTCTCTCAGATCTTCAGCTGATGGTATCCTGATCGTAGATCAATCTTCGAAAACACCTTAGCTCCTTGCAACTGATCAAACAGATCATTTATCATCGGTAAGGGGTACTTGTTCTTTATCATTACTTCATTCAGAGCTCGGTAATCAACAACCATCCTCAGGGATTCATCCTTCTTCTCCACCAAAAGTACTGGAGCTCCCCAAGGTGATGAACTCCTATGAATGTAACCTTTCTCCAATAACTCCTTGATCCGCTTCTTAATTTCCTCCAGATCATTTGCGGGCATCCGATAGGGTCTCTTGGATATTGGCCCTGTACCTGGCAATAGCTCTATCCAAAACTCGATGTCTCGATCCGGCGGCATGCCTGGTAACTCTTCGGGGAAAACATCCGGAAAATCCTTTACTACAGGTACTTCCTCCTGTACAACTCCCGTGAGGGCATTCACTTGGCTCCTCCTAGGCACATGCCTAGATACATACTTAATCCCTTTTCCCTCCGGGGTGGTAAGATAAATTGACTTGCTAGCACAGTCAATACTTCCTCCATACTTTGACATCCAGTCCATACCTAATATCACATCCAATCCTTGCGACTCCAAGATGATTAGGTCAGACGGAAAAACATGCGTGCCAATGATTAGGGGTATCTGGGTGCACCATCTGCTAGCCATGTACTCCGCTCCAGGCGAGCTTACTAAAAGAGGGGTCCTAAGGGTTTGGGTTGGTAACTTAAACTTTTCCACAAATTCCCTTGATATGTATGAATGCGATGCACCAGTATCGAAAAGAACAAGAGCGGTAAATGAATGAACCAAAAACTTACCTATTACCGTGTCCGGCTGCTCTTCAACTTCCTCCACGTTAACGTGGTTCACTTGTCCTTTGTTGAATGGTTTGGGCTTCTTTCCAGCGCTCCCATTTCCGCTTCCATTCTTTCCTTCAGGATAGTCATTGGCATAGTGCCCTGTCTTCCCGCACTTAAAGCAAATAACTTGGCTTAAGTCCCTCTTGGCGGGTGTAGATGGGTTAGAGCGATTCTGATTATTGTTGGCTCCGTTCCCATTCCCGTTCTTCGCACCATTATGGTTATGCGATCCTCCTCCAGTATGGTTATGACCTCCATGGTTATGAACAAGTCCTCCCGAGTTCGGGGTCAAGCGAGGCTTTTGGTGAGCTCCTGAGTTGTATTTCCCTTGTCCATACTTCCTCTTACGGCTCTCAATTTGCTGCTGCTTTCCTTCAATCATTAGGGCCTTATCTACCAACTCCTGGTAGTTGTTGAAAGTTGCCACCATCAACTGCATACTCATCTCATCATTCAGCCCTTCCATAAACTTCTCCTGCTTCGCGGCATCTGTAGCCACATCATCAGGGGCATAGCGTGATAACTTGCTAAACTCATCCACGTACTGGCCAACAGTACGGTTCCCCTGGCGTAAATTACGAAACTCCCGCTTCTTCATCTGCATAGCTCCAGTGGAAACATGGGCAGTACGAAAAGCCTGCTGAAACTGGGCCCATGTGACAGTGTCGATAGGATAGGTGGTTGTGAAGTTCTCCCACCATGCTGCTGCAGGTCCGTCCAGTTGGTGTGTGGCAAAACGCACCTTCTCCGCATCTGTGCATCCTGCGGTGGTTAACTCCCTTCCAATACGGCGTAGCCAATCATCAACAACTATTGGCTCGGTGCTACTGGAGAACACCGGCGGTTGTAGCCTTAGGAAACGGGCTAGATTGTCCACTGGTGGCAGGTTGTTGTTGGCATTGTTGTTGTTGGCATTGCCCTGATTCTGAACTAGCAATTGCATCAAGGCATTCTGCTGCTGGATCAACTGGGTGATCTCCGGCAGGAAAACAAAATCGGGGTCTCTTCTCGGAGGCATCTGATGGGTTTAGATGGAAGAGATTAGAATAAAAAAAGATCTAGGGGAGAAACACTACCCATATGCATATGAGGCAAACACAAACATTCATTCAATCAATCAAGCAAGGGCATACAAAACGGTCTAGGACTATCACAAAGGTTCTCAACTACTACTAGTTACATGGGGGAAAATACTACTATTATATGGTGGTCATCTAGAAATTTTGATCAGTGGAAGACTCCATGATGTCTGCTCCAGCTTCATCTTCGTAGTCATCATCACTTGGATCAGAATCGGTGTCATCGATGATGATGTAGTTGTCCAGACAAGTGGGATCTTCTTCCTCTTCTTTCGGGGCTGGTCCTCCCATGAAGACTCCGATCTTCTTGACTAGGTCGTCATTCTTCTCCAGTAGGGTCTTGATTTCCTCCTCATATCCATCACGTGTAAACTTGAGTTCTTCCTCCAGCTCGATGATCCTAGTTTTCGCCTTCTTCATCTCCATCATATCTGCACACATCTGGTTCTCCTGACGTCGAATGTGCTGGTTTAGCTCCTGGATAAAAGCTGCGACAGATCTATCCTTCCTGGTGCTAATCATCTCCCATTGTTCATCTCGGCACCCACATATTTGATATGTGGTGTCCTTAAGCTCCCTGTTATAGACTTCTCCAATGCGTCCCATGGTAATATGAGCTGCCATACTCTTGCTAAGGCTCCAGATGGGTGCTTCGAAAGAAAACTCTATGGGTTTGGAAGTTGGCGAGAACATCCTTCCTAGAACTTGTACTTGAATCATCCAGCGCTCTTCTTCTGGTAAAGTGGCGTTGTACGTCCCGGTGAAGCTTGGTATTCCAATATTCAAGTACCTAGTGACTTCCTTCAAGTGGCGTCCAAAAGGTGTGTCTTCATCCGGTTGCGTGAACTTGTTCTTCTTCTCCGTCATCCTAAAGAGTGGAAAATGGAGAGGAGTCAGAAATGAGTAGAGAAGAGTGACCTAGGGTTTATCTTAGTGGCCGTGTCCTACACTTAGCGTGTGCTCTGATACCATCTTGTAGCCACCCGACCTCAGATGGTCAAGTCTGTGCTTCCGTGTCATCCCTGGATCGGTAATGCTGACACACACAGTACTCGAAGGATTTATAACAGAGTAGCAATCACACACTTATTACATCGAATGTCTCAAAATAGAACTTATTACAATAATATGGCTTAAGGCCATCTAATACGATAACAACAGGAGACTTGGAAGATAAAGTGAGTCAACTCCAACGGCATAGCTGAGCTGCACGGCAACGACCTACCGAACCTTACTCCTTGTCTGAAAAGTCTGCAACATAATACGTTGCAGCCCGAGAATGGGTCAGCACATGGAATATGCTGGCAATATAACACAATAGAGAAATAACAGAATAATGCTACCACTACATGCATATTTGGCTGGTGGAAATCTCTCTGGTTACAGTTTTTGCGAAAAGCCAAATTTTTCCTACAACAAAGGAATATATTTTTAATTTAACTATCATGGTGGTTGAAACATCATTGAGAAGGTATAACCCCAACTCAATCCCAATTAAGATAATTAACAACCCAGCAATATTAATTTAGAGTGATGAGATACATGTGAATACTCAAGTACTAGATACTCAGAATTGTCCATAATCAGGGACACGGCTAACCATGATTAGATTGTACACTCTGCAGAGGTTTGCACACTTTTCCCCACAAGACTCGATCACCTCCGTTGGTTTCTCGCACTGCATGGTGTTTGAGAAACGGATGATCGAGACACAGTCTTTTAGAAACATTAACTCTCTACTCCGGGTAGACCATACCAAACCTACAAAATGCACTACCTGCTGATCTACCTCTTCAAGAGCTTCACGTAACTTACTCAACTATGCTAGAGCCCATAATAGCTTGTGGCTGCACACGGAAGTTTCTAGCATGAATAGACTCAGTTCCCTTTGAGCCTGGGTGGCGGTCCATAGGAAGATCACGCGGTAACCCCGGGATTTCCAAAAAAATACAGGCAACACTGGATACCCCAGGTGCCTCAATCCACCCAGATGTGTATTTAAGTTGCCACCTTAAGTTGAGCCATTAAGTAAACAATATCACATCTGTCATGGAATACACTCAACCCAATCCACGTCTACGAGCATAGCATGGCAATATAAGCATAACGTAGAAGTAACTCCCAAGGTTTGAATGCAGGACAATAGGTTCCTACCTCATCAACTACTTCCCAATACCCACAAGTTAATGACATCCTAACCATGTAATGTTTGAGGGTTGAAACTAATGCATAAAAACTGGGTATGAAAGAGTATGATCAAAGTGTTACTTGCCTTGCTGACGATCCGTGAATCCTAGAGACTCGTAGTAACATGCTTCGCACTCCGGGAATTCTATCACAAACAAACAGTAACTTACATAAGAAACTAGCAAGATGCACAAGTAAAACTCCAAATAAAAGAGGTTGACCGGAGAGTTCAACTTAAGAACTCCGGTTCACAAAAAGAAACAAACCAAACGAACAACGAAACTCAAACGGCAAAAGAAACAAGATCCGGTTACTAATCTGAACTAGGGTCAAATTTTACAGAGACAAAAACTTGTTTGAGTTGATTATTCGGAAAGAGGGTTTCGAGATGAAACTCCAGGCGCTTGAATCGCCTGATTCCGATAAACGAGCGAAAAGTTAAACTGGTTCGAACATCGGATCAGAAATCGCGATCAGAATAATCGCAGAATAAATCCGATAAAAAGAAAAAATGACGAACGGCTAAACGAACGAGCGTTCGTTAGCAGAAACTAAACGACGAACACGTTCGTTAAAACGAACGAACGAGCGAACGCTCGCTAAGTAAATAAACCGAGGAAATAAAACCGATCTAAAAAAATGAACTAGGGTTTTCTCCAGAAAAACAAAGGGGTTTTTATTCAAAAAAAAAGGCGGCGGGGCGGCTACCTCCGGCGAGGTCGTACGGCAGGGCGGGCGGCTCCGGCGGGGCTCGGCGAG
>NC_041391.1:433726375-433798220 GCF_002162155.2 Triticum dicoccoides | reverse complement strand
GGGCTCCGGGGTGGGCGGCGGTGGTGATGGTTTAGAGGGGGCGGCGGCTATTTATAGGTTGGGGGGGCTCCGACTTGGGGGAGGGGCAAGGCGGCGGCGGCAGTGTCCGCATCAAACACGGCGGCGGCGACGCGGGGAAGGCGGCGGCGCGGCTCGGGCGGCTGGGCCGGCCTGCTCGGCTGGGCCCTTGGCCCAGTCGAGCGCGGTTCCTCTTTTTTTTAAACGTTCCGTAGACTTAGAAAAATCCTAGAAAAATAAATAAAAATCTAAAAATTCCAAAACAAGTTTTTTCCGTCTAAATGGAATATTTAGAACGAGATGAACTTTTCTTGGCCCCTAAAATGCAAATTTTTAAAACATGCAAATTTTTCTAGGGCAATTAAAATTCCAAATAAACACATATAAAAAACAAATAATCATTTTAACATTTTTCCTCCGATATTTCAATTATTTTTGGAGAAGTCATATTATCTCCTCTCATTTTTTATTTAAAATGAAATATTTTTCGGAGAGAAAATAATTAAAATCAAAAATCCTCGTCTTCATTATTTGATAAAAATCAAATATGAAAATCAGAAAATCCCCAACTCTCTCCGAGGGTCCTTGAGTTGCTTAGGATTTCGAGGATTGCAAACGAAAATGCAATAAAATATGATATGCATGGATGACCTATGTATAACATGCCAAATTGAAAATTTGGGATGTTACAGGCATTGCATAATTCACATATATAATGCCTTGCAACAAGATAGCATTGCATAATTCACATATATAATGTCTTGCAACAAGATGACATTGCATAATTCCCATATATGCTAATTAGACACTAAATAGGCGGCATTCACACAAAGCATGTCTAAACTAAGCAAATGACATAGCAATGCAAGACACCATACACACGATATGAGCAACATAACCCTGCCAAGTTAGAGCATGCTCCTCGGGGGGGATAGGACTGGTCATCTGTCTCTGAATCCTCCTCTGAGGAGCTAATAGCATTATTTGCTCTGAAGACCTTGTTTCCACTCCAGGTTTTTCTATGACCGTGTCGAATGGTTGATGCACAGGAAGAGTAATTGAATGTAATAAAATTGTTGACAAATGTAATACGTAATAAAAAATGATGGCATGACATAATTGAAGGAAGTATGCCCTAGAGGCAATAGTAAAGTTATTATTTATTTCCTTATTTCATGATAAATGTTTATTATTCATGCTAGAATTGTATTAACCGGAAACATAATACATGTGTGAATACATAGACAAACATAGTGTCACTAGTATGCCTCTACTTGACTAGCTCGTTTATCAAAGATGGTTATGTTTCCTAGCCATGGACAAAAGAGTTGTCATTTGATTAATGGGATCACATCATTAGGAGAATGATGTGATTGACATGACCCATTCCGTTAGCCTAGCACTTGATCGTTTAGTATGTTGCTATTGCTTTCTTCATGACTTATACATGTTCCTGTAACTATGAGAATTATGCAACTCCCGTTTACCGGAGGAACACTTTGGGTACTACCAAACGTCACAACATAACTGGGTGATTATAAAGGAGTACTACAGGTGTCTCCGAAGGTACATGTTGAGTTGGCGTATTTCAAGATTAGGTTTTGTCACTCCGATTGTCGGAGAGGTATCTCTGGGCCCTCTCGGTAATGCACATCTTTATAAGCCTTGCAAGCAATGTGACCAAATGAGTTGGTTACAGAATGATGCATTACGGAACGAGTAAAGAGACTTTCCGGTAGCGAGATTGATCTAGGTATTGGATACCGATGATCAAATCTCGGGCAAGTAACATACCGATGACAAAGGGAACAACGTATGTTGTTATGCGGTTTGACCGATAAAGATCTTCGTAGAATATGTAGGAACCAATATGGGCATCCAGGTTCCGCTATTGGTTATTGACCGAGAATAGTTCTAGGTCATGTCTACATAGTTCTTGAACCCATAGGCTCCGCACGCTTAACGTTACGATGACAGTTATATTATGAGTTTATGAGTTTTGATGTACCAAAGGAGTTCGGAGTCCCGGATGAGATCAGGGACATGACGAGGAGTCTCGAAATGGTCGAGACATAAAGATCGATATATTGGACGACTATATTCGGAGTTCGGAAAGGTTCCGAGTGATTCGGGTATTTTTTGGAGTACCGGAGAGTTACGGGAATTCGCCGGGAGAAGTATTGGGCCTTATTGAGCCATACGGGAAAGAGAGAGGGGCTGCCTAGGGCAGGCCGCACGCCCACCCAAGGCCTAGTCCGAATTGGACTAGGGGGAGGGGCCGCACCCCCTCCTTCCTTCCCTTCTCTCTTCCCTTTCCTTCTCTCCTACTCCTACTACATGGAAGGTCTCCTAGTTGGACTAGGAAAGGAGGGAGTCCTACTCCCGTTGGGAATAGGACTCCTCCCTGGCGCGCCCTCCCTTGGCCGGCCGCCCGCTCCCCCTTGCTCCTTTATATACGGGGGCAGGGGGACACCCCATAACACACAAGTTGATCTATGGATCGTTCCTTAGCCGTGTGCGGTGCCCCCCTCCACCATATTCCACCTCGGTCATATCGTCGCGGAGTTTAGGCGAAGCCCTGCGCCGGTAGAACATCATCATCGTCACCACGCCGTCGTGCTGACGGAACTCATCCCCGATGCTTTGCTGGATTGGAGCCCGGGGAACGTCATCGAGCTGAACGTGTGCTGAACACGGAGGTGCCGTACGTTCGGTGCTTGGATCGGTCGAATCGTGAAGACGTACGACTACATCAACCGTGTTGTCATAACGCTTCCGCTTACGGTCTACGAGGCTACGTGGACAATACTCTCCCCTCTCGTTGCTATACCATCGCCATGATCTTGCGTGTGCGTAGGAAATTTTTGAAATTACTGCATTCCCCAACAATAATACACATATAAGATGACTGGCTAACCAGGGTGGCATTGCAAAATTCCCATAAATGATGTCTGGCTAAACAAGATGGCATTGCATGATTCACATATACGATAAAGAAACTAAACAGATGACATTCACACAAAGCATGTCTAAACTAAGCAGATGACATATTTGATGTATAAAGTAAGCAATGCAAGGCACCATATGCATGATATTACCAACATCAGCATGCCAAGTTAGAGCGAAGACCTCAGGGGGTAAATAGGAGTGGTCTTCTCCTTCTGAATCCCCCTTAGAACAGTTATCTTCCTCTTGATTACAATCCGAAACGGGTGGAGGGGGGTTGCCTTTGCGCCCACCATGGAGCAACGTCTGCATGAAATTTTATTGCCACACAAGGCTCGTCTCTTTTGCTCTACATATTCAGTTCCATTGTGTACAATAACTGACATGCATAGGAATAAAACATAGTGAGATTATGTAAGGAGTGCATGCACAAGTCCAGAGTGATGGTAGCAAACTGTGAATAGACCCAAAACCAATGATAGCAGGCAGATAATAGCTTTAGTTAAAAATACAGATAATGGCTCCTTTAATGTTTGTTTGCACCCAACATGAAACTCATAGTAGACACCTCAGATTAACCAGATAGTATTGATTGATGCCCTAATATGTACCCCATAACCATTTAAAAACTCAAGTTTTAGCATTAGTTTGGACCTGACTCGGAATCTAATAGGTGAACAGGACGATAAAGTAGCATGTCATCATATTAAGTGATGCATAACGTAAGCAGACACGGAAGAGTGCGACCTCTCTTGAGGACCTGTGTAGTCCTCAAGGTCATCTGCTCAGTTGATGATGGTAATGAAGTTGTCGTGGCTGCCGGCGACGGGGAAGAAGATCTGAGGCGGCGAAAGACAGTCTGGAGAGCGGGTCCCTGGTGTGGTGAACCCTTCCATCATTGGAGCAGCTGAGCTGGGGTGGAACACAGCACAGCAGGAGCAGGAACTCATAGTAGACACATATCTGTAACAGAAGTAATTGTGTAAGGGCTTGTTTGAATTTGAGGATTCTAACAATGCAGGGATAGGAAATACACAGGAATAGGATAGGAATGCGCGTGCAAAATAGAGAATCTAAAAAAACAGGATTTCTCCAATCTGGGTGTTTGGTTCACAAGAATTGGAAGATCACAGTGTGCAAAGAAGCATGGGGAGATTAAGTCAAACCACAAGAAAATGTACGGTTATAATGCTATTATGCTACTATCTCTTAGTCGTGTGCTTCATGAATAGGAATTTGAAAAGGAGGACAGGTGGATATTAAAATTCCTACGGTTTTTCTTTCAAGGAGACACTAAAGGAACAAATCCTACATTTTTCCTTTGCTCCATTCCTTTGAACCAAATGCATGAATAGTAGTACCATAGGAAACTTTCCAATTCCTATGTTTTTTCTTCACTTTTCCTTTCAAGCATTGGCGGTTCTAGTAGGCAGGCTTGAGCAGGGAAAAGCCTACACTCAAAAAATGTTTTTGTGCTACTTCTACTACTTTGGACCCAGACCATTGTCCTACTAGCTCAACTCCTAGGCCCATCTACAAATGCACAACTCAAACGCACAGAGATAAATAATGATGGCGTTCAAGAGAGTCCATCGCGGATAGCTAAGTTGCTTGGTACCTCACTGGTTGTCATATAGTAGGAGAAACTAATCATATTTCATGTTACTACATGTGCTCGGTGGACAATATATATAACATGTAGAGTAAAAAAGCGATGCAACAAGTGTACAACCTCTTTGGCGAAGCCATGTCGATCTCAGCGTGATTGGGTTGGTTGATGAGGATGCTCCATCTGATTTGGCTGTCAGAGGAGGGGAACAAGATCTTAGGCGTCTGGAGATGGAGCCCGGGTTACCGCTCTGCTGTGATGGAGGGTTTCATCATTGGAGCAGCTCCAGTGAGTTGTACGACGGCGAGACTGAAGCAGGACAAGAGCAACGTTAACCTGAGTGGAATACTAATAGAATCTCCAATAGATGAAGTAAAATACATAACCACAAAGTGCTAGATGTAAAATACATCAGCCGCCCATCTCTGAACTTAACTGTCGAAACTGAATTTAACTGTCGAAATTGAATTTAACTATCGAAACTAAATTTTGCTGTCGAAACTGACTTTTATTGTCGAAACTAAACACACTAGTAGTAGAAAAGAAGTACTAGTAGCAGCAGCAGTGCCTGGAGCAGCAGCGCGTGTGAGAGCCGGGGCAGCTGGTTGTGTAGCAGCATCTCGGGTAGCAGCTATAGGGGCTCGAGGGAGAGTAGGATCTGCTGCTCATGCATCAGCAGCGCACGCAAGAGTAGAGCAGTAGCGCAAGCAAGAGCAAGAGCAAGAGCCGCAACGCAAGCAAGAGCAAGAGCAAGAGCAGCAGCGCGAGCAAGACCAAGAGCAAGAGCAGACCAGGCAGGGGACCGAGAGCAAGAGCAGAGCAACAATGCGAGTGAGAGCCAAAGCAGCAGCAGCAGCTCCTACTAATGTGGACGTCACCGTCGAGGGAGCGACACCGTGGAGGAAGTGGCCGGCGATGCCACCGTGGATGGAGCCACTCCATGTCGGCTCGGGACCGAGCGCCGGCAGCACTGTGAGATCGAATCAAGAAGAAAATGTGACGATTAGTGTAGAACCTCTTTGGTGGCATCGATTAGGCCTTAACTTCATCCAAGGAATCGATGATGATGATGCTCTTCTCGTGGTGCAGGTGAAGACAGCGGTGTGGGAATGGAGGTGGCACGAAAGACGAGGGGAACGTTGGGGTAGCTCCTGGGAGGTGGAGGACGGGGTGGCTGAACCGACGGGACGACGAGATAGACGATGGATCCTCATCCGGTGCGGTCAATGAGGGACGTCGAGGTGTTGCTGTGGACAACGTCGTCGGGGATGAGGCTCCGGCTGGGTGACGGACGGAGGAGGGTGTGGGGCTTCACGGGTTTTGATGGCCTTGGTGGACGAATGGGTCGGTGGATGGGATGGGAGGGGGAACCATGGCTTAGGGACGCGCTGTAGGGTAAGTTATGAAAGTACCCCCACCGATTTGAGCTAGGGGGTTCTTTCGGTTCAGGGGTATCATGGGCATTTCGCATGTCGAGATTTCGCGGGAGGTGGGAGTTTTCGCGTGCGTTGTAATTTTGGGATAGCAAGGCGCGGGTTGAGATGGAGGGAGTTTTAGAAGAACAACGAGACATATCTTAAATATTTCGGGGTAACAAGCGCGGGTTGAAGAGGCGGGAGTTTCGCAGCACGATAGACAGAGATGCTAGCTTGAAATTTCGGCATAACAAGGTCGGCTTGAAATTTCGGGAGAATAAGCTTAACGTGTACAAAAAAAGACAATTCGCACCTCATCACTAGAAAGTGCCATGTCCCATTTTACTATATTACTAGAAATGCATTCAAATACAACAAAAAAACTAAAAAAACGGGACAACGAACATAACGTGTACAGTACCAAATCAATTTGCACTTCCCTCAACAATAAAAAACAATTGATGTCGTCTAGCATATGGACTAAATTTGAGTACATTTTCCCTGTTAATGGGACTGTACTCAGGTTAGTTATACAACCATCTAAATATTATCTTCACAACACATGACATGAATATAGGAGTAGTAAATTCCTATATAAATACGAACTACATGTACATATGATCTCAAATTCAAATATATATATCCATTTTATGTTGAATTCAAATCATAGTACATGTACTCTAGCTAGATGTTTGGAATCTAAACCATGTAGAATACTATGTACAATGTGTTCAACATGCACAACACACACACAAACACCATTTAGACTAGTAAGGTACACGTGCATTGCACGCATGAGGTTTGGCAACCAAATTACGAATAAATACCACATTATAGCATGTAAGCTTTGAGTCATATATGCATGATGTAGATGTGCGTTTAATTCTTATAGTTCATCTCATTCAAAATCATCTAGTTTTTATAAGAAAGCTAATCTATTTTAAGATTCATGGAATTATGCATTGTAAAGCATAAAAAAAAACAAATAATGTCAAATCATGTAGAAAAACATTTGGGCAATTATGATACAGAAGATTCTATAACAAAGAAGATGTGCTTGTGTTTTGAGGTTTGTGCATTATGCTTAAGTTCAACCATGGAGTCTTCTAGGTTGTACATGTGGCAAAATCTGGTGGAATGTAGATGATATCCAATGACCTGTAGTGCTCGAATTTTCCATCTCTGCACCATCGGGTTGGCTTCATCCAACGACCATCTTTAAAAGTTAAAGTTATTCGCACACTATATAAAACATATATAATATAATATATAGGGGTATAGATATAGATATGTGATGCGAAAGCCACCCATGATCTCCAATTTGAATAGTGTGTCCATGCACGGATGCAATGTTGCCAAATAGTGTCTGCCATCGGTATCTCAAATTCAAATCAGTCTGACCTTGTTCAATGTGTATACAGTATATCATGCTCGTTTCCAAATCACACCGCGCATATCTCAGTTATATCCATGCATGCATGGGTTTCAAACATCATCATCTCTTATTCAAATATTTGAATTCAACTTTACATTGATTATGACCTCGCCTACTCTTTTACACCCACACAATCGTCTTCTCTTTATAATTGTACCACTAACTTTCTCTCGTGCATGCATGCACACACACTACCAATCGGCATTATCCATCGCACACATGTAATCTTTTTCTTCAGGTCGGTCTCCCATGCATGCACACACACACACCTCCTCCTCTTCATCATATTGGGCGTTCTTTATCTCCCCCTCTATGTGTGTGTATATATATAGCTAGGTCTTTCCCAGTTTTCCGCACAAACCGATCAATCTATATATAGTGAGGTCTCACCCTCTTTCCCACGTACACATCGATCAATCTATAGATCTCTATATAGGATTACATAGCTAATACACCCACATGAATTATATATTCCATGCCTTCGCTTCATCTCTCAGACGCGCGCATAGTGGCGAAGACAGGGGGCGGCAAGGGCCTAGCCCCCCCCCCTTAACATGACTATATATTGAGGCTAATACGAATGTGATCAGTAGATCAATTGCTGGTAAAATGGTTTAAGTTGATTAATTGGCCCTCCTCATAAAGGATTAGCAATGCTTGGCCCCCTAGCTCATTTATTTTCCATGGCTCCGCCACTGCGTGCAACAGCGCACGTTCTCGCCCCCTCTCTTTAGATATCGATCTCGCACTTGTGCACTCCATCATAGCTAGTCTCCCTCCACTTGGCCCCTCACACCATCTTCTACCCCCCCCTGGATTTTTCCACATGTACAATCTAGAAAACTCCATGGCTGAACTAAGCATAATGCACAAACCTCAAAACACAAGTGCTTCTCCTTTGTTCTAGAATCTTCCGTATCATAACTGCCCAAACTTTTTTTCTAGTTGAATTTCCATGATTTGTTTTTACTTTATGCTTTACAATGCACAATTCCATGAATCATAAAATATATTAAGGGCTTATTTGATTCAAAGGATTCTCAAAGGAATTTTGGAGGATTCTAAGCCTTACGAATTTTTCCTATCTTGGTTGTTTGATTCGTAGGATTGTAAACCATAGGAATTTTTCCATAGGATTGATTTGAACTAGATTTCATAGGAAACTTTCCATCCACTCAAACCTCTTTGAAAGAATCCTACGTTTTTTTCTATGCACAATCAAACACTCGTACAATCCTGTAGGATTCAAGACGACATTCCACTCTAATCCAATGTTTTTCCTATTCCCGCATTTTGGGAATCCTATGAATCAAAGAGGCCCTAACTTTTTTTATAAAAACTAATTAATTTTGAATGAGATGAACTTTAAGAATTAAAAGAACGTCTACATCACGCATATATGACTCAAAGCTTCCATCCTATAGTGTGGTACTTATTCATAATTTGGTTGCCAAATCTGATGTGTGCAATGCACGTGTACCTGACTAGTACTTCCAGTATGTGCAAAACACGTAAATTAGAATTCCAATGGCACGCTACACAGTGTCTCTCTTTCAGTTCATGAAGCCACGTGGCACATGTGGAGGCGTTTTCGCGACCTCCTTGTGTGGATTGATCACAATGACATGCTGCTGGTTCCAGAAGAATGTACTCGTCCTCTCTCAAGCACACTGGCAGTACATGCACTAAGCGAAGATGTGCACGCACGCACATGCGGGTGCACGGTGGGACACATTTTTGTACGAAGATCCAAACCATGTGATAATTTGACGCGTGTAAAGTCCTTCACTTCATTGATGGTCAATTAATGCAGCGCGTGTAAATTGAGTGGACGTGAGGGAGGAAGTAGTTGAGAAAGGCATTACTACTCCACTACGTGCATGCGAGTAGTTAAATCATGGGTTGCTACTTCCATTGGTCTCCTTCGTATTTTGTGCCAATTTTTGACCACATTTTTAAGTACTAACATAATATTTATGCATGTCATAAAAAGTGGCACAAAAAAGGGGGCCAATAAACCAGGACGCAAGCAGCATGATCAATTTTTGCTAGGGCTACTGTTGGTGGCCTTTGTATTTAAATATGGACGGAGTGGAGTAGTATTATCTTTATCTTAGCCTCGTAGGGCTCTCCTAGCGCCTAGGCTCGCCTCCCTGCCTTGCCCACCGGATCCCGCCATGGAGGACTCTGCCATGGATAATCCCTTAGATCCTAGGATCGCGCGGGCTGCCCTCTCGCTGCGGCCCGCAGCACTGCCGCTATTGAGCGAAACCCACATGGGTTTTAATGGGGATCCATTGCTCTAGAATCACAGATCGGTGGCGCCAGAGGACATGCCAGGGCTGCGTATCAGGTGGTGGGCAGCAAGGGCAAATCGGATCGAGGAAGCGTCGCATTGATTGGAGAGAAGTTTGAAGGAGATGCGCCTGGCGCAACACAAGGCAGAGGCGCAAGTCGATCTCAGGGGAGAGATGCTGAGGGATGTCAGCATCTAGCAGCGTCGCATTGATTTTGAGCTAGGGCTAATGGTAGAGATCATATTCAGAGTCAACTGCGGAGGAAAGAATGTGCATGCCTGCGGAATGGCATGAGCAGCCGGTGCAACTGTTCAAATGGATGGTAGGAGAAGCCAAATCACGGGACTAGCTATGGTGCCGCCGCTGGGCATGCATCATAGGCGAGGTGAGCTACCCTCCTTCCGCGCTGGCGATGCAGTGACCTACACGGTTGCTGCTGCAGTGAACTTGCGGTGCCATGGCGGTTCGCAACCGTGACAATCACTCCATCTATATGTATTGTGTTCCTGTGAAAATACTTGGTCGTTTGGAAAAAGATGGTAATTGATTTATCACTAGTTTTGAATGCTTGGTCGTGACAATCACCCGAAGCCACAACCAGAAATCTCCATCGCGTAATACTTACGGTCGGTCGCACCAATAGACAGTCGGTCGGACCCGCGACATGCATCGGCTTGGTTTGACATGTATGACCAGTTACATCACTAACTTGTGCGACCGTATTTGAGCAGTAGTACTTGAAATTTGTGTTCTAGGAAACTCCCCGGGAGCCGTTTCGGGCCTCAAAACCAAAACCATCAATTAATCTTTAGCTTGTTCCCATCACATTCCAAAGTGTATAGTATAATTATAAGTGCAAAACTGCTCACACCTAGTAGTACGTATCAACCCTGAATGTGTTCCCACTATGCAGGTTTTAGTACTAGTGCTAGTACTAGGTTATAAAAAGGGGAACTAGTACCTAGCCGAAAATCACTCTACCTCTTCCTCCTCATAAGTCTTCCTTGTTCGTCCGTCCTTGCCATGGCCGGTGTGCAGAGCTCTAGGTCGAGAACTACTCATAACAAGGTAGCGGCAATCAAGGCCACGGAAAAAAATAGGGCTCGCTGCCTGGCAGAGACAGGCGAGGGATCCCAGGAGCACCCTAGCCACACGGGCGACGGCTCCCAGGAGCGCCCTAACTGCGGAGGCGTACATGCCGAGCTGACGGCGCTGGAGTCGTTATCACTCGACAACATGCCCGATCAGCTCAATAAGCAGGAGGAGTTCATCGACGGCTTGTTGGAGCTGCTGAAGGAGAGCCTCGGCGACATGCCCGCTGAGCTCAATGAGCAAGGGGAGTTGACCGCCGTCTTGGTGATGTTGCTGAAGAAGAGCATTGTGTTGGATAAGATTCGACCAGCAAAATCCTGCAACTTTAGGGGGACAAGGCGAATCTGTGCCACGATCTCGACCTGCTGAAGGAGGAGAACACTGTCTGGAAGAAGCTGCATGAGAAGAGTAGTTCCGCGATGAAGGTGTTGCAGGCCCTTGTCATGGAACATAAGGAGGAGTTGGCGAAGCTCCGCATCGAGCACCCGACTGCTATCAAGGTACGTAATGCGGCCGTGGAACAGATGATGAAGGCTCATGTCGAGAAATCCCGCGTCATGGATAGAATGAAGAAGATGGCGGAGGAGACGCGCAAGGAGATGGAGGTCGTGGAGGTGATGAATAAGCAGTTACAACTCAGCGGCCAGCAACCCTTCATGTACTAGTAGAGAGCAGTGCCCAGACTTGTGTGTGCGTCTTCCTTATTTTTTGGGGGTGATAATCTTCCTTCTTCTTTTGCTCCTGTGTTTCTTCTTTTGCTTTGGGTGTTTGGCCGCATGTGTCACGTCCTCTGCGAGGCAGGAATAGAACAATGCTAACGATGATCGGTGTCGTGGGATCTATGACTAGCAAATTAGATCATTTTTATCGCCATAACGCACTTGGCTACCGTGTTTCGTGCTCCTCTGTCGTACTAGTACTCCAGTAGAAAAATTGAGTACACCGCAGGGTTCTTCGCTCCTCCTCAAGTCGTCGGCAACATTTATACGAGCAGTCAAATCACAAGGCCCCACCTTCCAGCAGTAATGAGCCGTCAAATCACGAAGGCCCTCGCCTCTCATGAAACCGACCAAGCGAGACTGCCCCGTCCTGTAGGGTTTTAAAAAATATATACTTTTGTACAGTAGTAGTATCGATGGATTGCACCATGGAGCAAAACTAACAAGATGAAATTAAAGAAAAAAGGCGATACATATAGAGAGCGCTCGTCACCAAATTATGCATATAGTACTATTGAAAAAGCTAGTATGTGCTTAAATGGGGTGCTAAATTCTTATTAAAGAAATTAGCATGCTTATTTAATTCTTGGGTTCTTATTATTTATGCCACTAGTTGTGTAGCGCTACTCAGTTTTGCCATTAGAAGTTACAACTACTCAAAAATGCCATCGATCCGTGAGATACTTTCTCAAAAATGCAATTAGATATCTCAAAAATGCCATCTATCCGTTAGATGTTTGCTCAAAAATGCCATTAGACATTTTTATTTTCATGTCAAACCCGCTGACCATGTTATATGACAAAATAAGCCGATTCTCACAATGATAAGTGTGGCCCCACTTGTTAGGAGTAACCAAGCGAATAATTTTACAGGAAAATAAGAACGCTGTTGGGATCAAGTATGCCCTACACTTTATTGTACTGTAGTGAGACAGAGGGTGAGCTTGCATGTTGGTCCATAGGTATTTATGTCATTATAAGATGGCAAACGAGATTTGAGTCACAATAATGGTGTCCAACACAACACACCCATCAAATAAAACTAAGCACCCTGAAATTCTTTGACAACTAAACTGCTGGCTATATGATGTTGGCCATATATATTGTACATAGATAATGTGAAGAAACGAGTGGTAGTACTATACAAACTAAAAGATGAACTATAAGAAATACTAGTATGTACATACTAAAGAGTTAAAGTAACGAGAAGGAACATAACATAGTTCTCCTGGGGGCTCAGCACAACACACCCCTCAAATAAGATTAAGCACCCCTGAAATTAAACTAAGTAACTAATCTGGTAGGCACTGCATTAGAACCACCATGAGCAACGACACTGCCACCTTACTCGGACTCCTCGTCCACATGCTCGACTTCGTCCTTGTCCCTCTTCCTCTTGGCCGATACTTCTTTGCTTGAACCCCACACTTGGATCTTGCTCTTCATCCAACCCTTGTAGATATTGAAACAAAGGTAGGCATCCATTGTAGCATAGTGGATGTAGTCTATATCTAGTACATTCCACTGCCATGCACGATGAAACTTGGGCGGCGGTTTCTTCAGTTTACCATATGGAGGATGAACCATGGCTCCTGCTAGGGTCAGCATTGAAGGCTGAGCACGGGAGGGCACCAGCCCATTCTTCTGGAGGTCAAAGGGCTCACCTACAACAAGGCCTATTAGACCCAGGACTGTTCTATCATTTGTAAAGTCTACATTAACGAATTTGACTAGGCCGCCCACGAGGAAGTTCTTAAATTCCCCGCACTCAACGTCGGCATGGCATATGTGGTAGACCAAGCATAAGTTATGCACGCAAACCTGGATCACGGCGTGCTTCGTCTTCTCTTCCTCCTTTAGATTCTTCTCTTTGTCCAGTGTTGTGTTGTACTCAACATCTAGCCCAGCGACCAACTCATCATTTGGCTTTTCGAACATGTGTCTGAAGCAAGCAAGGCATCCTTTCACCGTCGCGGAAGAACGGGTGTAGATCACGTCGAACTCGTCGCCGATGATGGTTCTAACCTTTTACTCACCGCCGATCATGGAGATTTGGGACACCATGGATTTGGGAGGAGGGTTAGGATTAGTGGAACTGTCGTAATGTGAAAGGACGGGACGTCTAGGAGCGAACTGTCGTAATGTTAAAGGACGTCCGGGGACAAGTAGGAGTGAACTGCTAGCGGTCTTTCGATTGTAAAAATGCTGAGTGGGGTGTGTGAATGGTAGGGTAGTGGCTTGCCTGGTGGATAAATGGATTCATGCACAATACTATGGGGGCCGAATTAGATGTCATGTCTACTCAACGCACAATTAAATGGCTTCATGCATCTACGTGTTCGCACGTTAAGCGTCTTGAAAATTATAGGTGATATGAAGCTTTCCATGCTCCCATGATAGGGGCTTCCGAGAGCCCTTGGATCTAAGATCGAACGATTGCATGGTGTGATTCTAGACCTATGGGTGAATATCTTATCCTGGAGGGTTAGTCTGCAAAGTTTCAGCAACTTAGCATGCGATCGTTCGATCTCAGATCCAAGGGTTGTCAACAGCCCGTATCATGGTCGTGCCTACCACGACCATCGCCTCTCTCGCGCGGTCGCGCCCTTGAGATTTCACATGGTGCGTTAGGCTATCTGATGTTGGCATGTCATACATAGTCATCACTTAGTCACTCATACAACAAGGTTAGCTATAAGGTTGGCTATAAGAGTATTTTTTACTTCTCTCTATCTCTTTCTTTGTAGTATTTATTGCATTTGCCAAGGAGTGACCTCTTCCAATGAAATGGTGCTTAGATGAGGTGCTAAGGGCATTAAATGGCTTAGCAACTCAAGTCCCCAATGCATAGGTGCTTAGGTTTTTGTTGCTAAGGGCATCTCCAACAATTGTAAGATAGATGTTGGTAAATTTGCCACCTAGGACATAGTGATGATGTGGCAAGTAATATATGAGGAGAGAGAGCAAAGTTGTATGTAGATTAACCAACAACATTTGCACAAGCTCCAAGGTGAAATAGAGAGCAAAGTTGTATGTAGATTAACAAACAACATTTGCACAAACTCCAAGGTGAAATAGAGAGCAATCACATTTATTTTCTCACCATCTATTGGATAACTTAGATACAACCTATTGGAGTAGTTGTATGATAGCTTGTTGGTTGATGAAATGGACATTTTACCAACAAGACTAACATACAACCTGTTGGATATGCTCTAAGCTTGCTTCATTTAATTAGCTATAGACTCAAAATTGTCTATGCACCTAGGTACACGCGATTAGCACTGTTTCTTCCTAGGTTACCAAACTAGTCTCTCTCTCCTTAATTAACTTGCCACATCAGACTTTATGCTTATGTGGCAGGCTTAGCACCTATACGAGCAAGTACAATAGTGGGCTATAAGACTACTTACATGGCATTTTTGCATATGTGGAGGAGAGAGGCAAGGTAAAAGTGGAGGAGTGGGCTCTCATGCAAGAACCGGCCTCTACACATGTTCCTAGACAAAAGCATTTAATACAAGGAGAGAGATAGAGAGAAAGTGAGAAAAACCTTATAGCCAACCCCATTGTATGACTAATAAATAATAATACTAACTTTTGATGACATGGCATGTTTATATACTCATGCAGCACCAGCAGCTGGCTATACTAACCATGCTCTACATGGTGGAGCATTTGGAGAGGCACTTGTATACCATGGAGGTGGTCAAGAATTGGGAGACTCACGTCGGTCATAGCGCCGCAGTTAAAATAATAATGGCAAGTCAAATCACACGGCCCCACCTGTCATCAGCAACTCGCTGTCAAATCACACAACCCTACGTTTGCAGCAGCCTACTCCCTCATCTTCTCGCATCTCTGTTGAACTGACTAGGCAAAACTACCCCGCCTACCATGCGGGAAAATCCTCGCCTTCGACTTTTAAATAGTACACTATATTTTGTATCCATGGATGCGCCATGGAGCAAAGCCTCAAGATAACAACGGTACACATGTACGGAGCATACAGCACGCCCGTCGCGTTCGCGTCGCACCCCAGGCGGACGGTCGGTCTGGCACGCTGCTCTCCGAATTGAACGCGCGTCATATTGCGTTTCCACACACATGTGGGCCCGCAATTGAGAACTGACCATAGGCACACTCCCCGGCCCCGCAAGTCGGGTGAGTTAATAGAAGAGAGAGACAAGCGATAGTACTGGAGCAGTGTTGTACAGCCGTTGGTGCCTGGACAATCCCTGCATAACACGGAAGATCAGTTTGTCCATGCATTTGACCAGGCTCCAGCAGACATGGCTGGATTGGCTATCGTCTACATATCGGGTAGGCTGTGTTGTACAGGGCTGTAGTTCTGATGAGAAATCTAAAAAAAAGGTTTCTTGTCATCTCGCAATATTAGGTGTCATGTGCTTCGGATCACTACGAGGGTTAAACAACGACAACTGAGTTCCTCCAAGTCGCTGGCCATTGGGGGCACATGCACGAAGACTACTCGGCTGCCACCTAGGTCAAGCCGGCTATGTTAATTAGGACATCTATCGATGGACCCCTTTTCTATGAGTTTATCTTTAATTTGAGCTTTGATCCTCATCTAGTTTGTCTGTTGGGATTCATGTTGTCTCCTTGGGGAAGTGAGGTTATGGTTTCTTGTTATGTGGCATTTTTTCGTGTTATATGTTAATCCAGTGCTTCAGATCAAAATGACAACAACTGCGCCTTCAGGGAATGTGCGTGAAGACTTCTCGATAATCATAGACGAGGTCAAGCCAGCTCCGGTAGACAAAAGAAAACTACTCCACTATATAGGAAGGAGCCTCCGCGCTTGCTTGCTAGTGTTGCTCTCTTCACAATGTCTCGTCCTCTCCAGATCTAAACACGACAGCCGTGGCCACACACTCTCTCTCTCTGCTCACCGCTTGTCACAGATCCAGCAGGATCCCCTCCGCCGGGGAAGGTGAGAAGGTGCAACATTCACGCGGTCGTCCTCGGTGATGACTCTTACCCACTACCGGCACGTCCCAATCAGCGTGCCTTGCCATTCTCTCCCACGCACCACCAGCTAGGGAGGGCCTCAGACCCCTTCTTCCTCACTGCCGTAGTGTGGGCAGATCCGGCCTCCCGCCGCCCGCCTAGCGACATCTCGGCGGCCCTCGGGTATAATTCCTTTGAAACCGGCCTTTCTCTACTTACCTAGCTCCTGACGTCGCTACATTTGTATCTTTTACTATTTCTAAGGCCCCTTGTAGATAGGATCGATCGGTTGTTCGAAAGCCACCTAAATTTTTACTGTTAAGAGGTAAAAGTAGTTCATGCACTAGAATCTAGTACTACTTGGTTCAAACAAAGAAGAAAGGGGGTGGGGGTGGGGGAAGATTTGTTACCTGAATCTAGGACTTGGTCGAAAGAGGAAATAATGGGGGAGAAAAGTAGCAGAGACTGGCTTTCCAACTGGTCTCTTGGTCTAATAGGGAAATAAAGGGAAACACGGTACAGACTCAATATAAACCTGATCTATTGGTTGAGAAAGAAAGAAAGTGGGGACTAGGGGACAAGTCAACAGAGTATGTCCAGCGCTAGATTTGCTAGCCTCACACAGTATAACGTGGCTATACCAAACAAAAATGGGACCAACCCAGATATCATGTTCTAATGTTTGTTGCCCGAAACCCTCTTATGTAATGCCACTGGTAAAATGTAGCAGTCGCACTATTAAAAGTAAGGACACGTTAAACCAATGTTGTTTTCAGTGTAATGCCTCCAGTAATATGAATCAATGTCACTGTTTTTCATGTCCTGCTAAATTTCCCATTAAGATAAGTTGCTTATTTTTGTTAGAAATGCAACTGTCCTGGTCCGGCTACTCTCCCGTGCTCAAATACCAACTCTGTAGTAGATGTTAATGTAATGTTGCTGGTAAAATGAAGCAATGGAACCATTAAAGTAATGTTGTATTTAACGGTTGTCATAGTTAATCCTAATGCCCACACTAATATCTAGTAATGTTGCTGCTTTAGAAATTGCTACTGTCCTTGTAGAATTGCCATTTAGATAAGGAACATGCTTCTTTTCATTTGATGTATGTTTCATCACTTGTTAGTCACCCTCCTTTCCACCTTTTTATGCAAACAGAGATATACATTTCACGCTTGATCTTAGTTGAACTACACAAATATATCCAAATTATGTTTGAACATTCCACGAGCTTCATAACCAACCTTGATGTTGCTCAATTTTATTGCAATTAATGAAGCAGAAGCTCTATGGGTTTCGTTTTCTGATGGAAATGGAACCGGGGCTGGAGCCCTTTTCTTAAAAAAAATGTAGAAGAAGCTGCTAGCTCATGGTACATTGCTTCATTTTAGGTGAACTGCACAAAAAGGTCCCATGAATTGAATCATCCATGTTGGTGACTGGTGTCATCCCTTCTATGATGGCGTTGACTGCAGATATGGTTCCCATCATGAGGTATGTTCCTTTTTGGTCCGACCGTTTGCAAAAGATCCTGCATGTTGAGTCTACTCTTGTGCTACTGTTTTGGCACTGCCATGATAAAGTAGTAATGTTATTATTTTGCACCTTAATCTAGTGGCACTATTAATTTGAGGCAATGTTTTGGCACCGCTAGTGCCACTAATTTTTTTATATATCGAAAAAGGGGATTTCCTCCGATTTCATTAAAGAAACCCAACCATAGAGAACCATTATCCGACAACATCTCAGTGTAAACGGGCAGTTATGCAACTACTACTAGAAGGGACTGAGTTCTATTAGGAGACAAGTAGGGGACGCACCACCTGCTCGACCAAGTTTGGATTACAACCCAAATGCTATGACAGAAACATCAGGGGGAAGATAGGGACTAAAAGAGCCAGCTTCAGCATCCCAGTCTAAGCACCCTGGCCTCCATCCTCGTGACGCACGGTACACCTCATTCGCCACCTGCTCGACCCTAGTGCCTCTGATAAAATGAAGTAATAATACAGTCATAATAGAGCGAGGGACCCCTCTATCATTTCATTTCCAATGTAGATAAAGAAAGTGCTTCTCTTTCTTAGTATATGTTTCATCAACTAGTCCCATTATTAATGTTTAAGCGTTTCTGCAAACTGGGGTGCTTAATTTTAGTTGATATGCACAAAAATAGAGATTGGAATGTCTCAAGGCCCCTCCTTGTACTACCATTGTACACTGATGTTCATCACTGGAAGAAGGTGTATCGAGGAGAATTGGGTCAATTTCCAATAGGAGGCCTACTGTATGAGGCGTCGCAGGGCCCATCTCGCCCTCGCAGCATGGCATACTATGATACTATCGCAATATTTTTCTTCTATTTATTAGTGTATGTTTCATCAACTAGTGCCACTATAATGTAATCACGCTTTTTCATTATCTATGCAAACAAGGTTATTCAGCTACATTTTGGTGGAACTACACAAATGTACGGATGGAACTGGCATATATGCATAATGCGAGGTGTGCCAAGTAAAAATTAACGACACCAACCATGCTCCATGCACGCATTGGCATCCACCACCACCAGTGGGATGTGTGGCGCTCTCTGTGGACGGATCTTTCTTGGTAGCAAATCGTCTAACCAAATACTCGTAGCTTATATTGGCAATTTTCTAGGGAGTAATCTTTTCTGAAAGAAGCACCAATCTATTTTTCTTTATTTGTACACAGTGTCGCAACTTTGACCCAAAGGTCCAGAGCTATTTTAGGGTGATTGGCGTACTACTCGGAGACTGATTGTAAGCATGATTTTCATTAGCCGTCACACTGATTGAAAGCATGAGTGGATGGAAGATTAGGTTAGTACAAAGCTTACCTTAAACCTTACCGCCGCCATTGAAACGAGGCGAGCGTCGAGGGAACCGTGGAGAACAGCAGGGAATCGACGTCGCACCATCCAACCTCCGCTTGCGGTGTGAGAACGAATACTCCTGTGGCTCTGGCTGGCTCTGCACCCTCACGAATGGCACACCGTACTCGATCGATTCGTTATCCTCTGGATGCTCGACCTTTGACCTGTATGCCCACCACCTCCGCCTGACTTTCGCCTCAGGTGAATCTGTCTACTCCATCGCCCAGAGGAGATACTCGATGAACTCGAATGACTGCGGTGTGACTGCCACCGAGGAGTACATTGCCACCCTCATCGCTGACATCTCGCTCTTTCGCATACATTGCCACATGGCCCTCATCATCCTTGAAATCTCCCACTCATTGTCAAACCAAGTAAGGATCTCCTCCAACCTGGCTAAGTTTGCATGGTCGCCGTCGGCAATCTGCTTGATTTGCTACTACATCCTCTCCATAGATGTCCTTCTGAGAGGTCTCGTGCTAGCTTTGGAAGATGGGAGGAGAGACGATGGTCTTGCAATAGAGAAGAGGGAGAGGCGAGATGGTGGTTTTGCAATGGAGAAGATGGAGAGGAGAGGGGGTGGTTTTGCAATGGAGAAGAGGGAGAGGCGAGACGGTGGTTTTGGAATGGAGATGATGGAGAGGAGAGGAGGTGGTTTTCCAATGTAGAAGAGGGAGAGGAGCGTGTGGCAATGATTTAGGACTGGACGAGAGGGCCAGCGCGCTGTGACTGGATCAAAATCAAAATTAGTTTACCCTTCAATTATTAAGAAAGCGGCCCCACATGAACTACTCTCCCTTTAATTCTGGGTCATAATTGACCATGATTTCACAAATAAAATATATGTTATACAATGGAAAAATAATACAATTTGAAAGTACATTCAGATACGAACCAAACAATACAAGTTTTGGTGACATGCATTCACATTTTCCTTGTCAAATACAGTATGTGGTCAAACTTTGACCCAAAATACGCAAAACAAAAAAATACTTCCAAGACCAGCGCCGCTCCTCTCCTCTTAAACCACCGCCGCTCCTCTCCTTTTCCAATCTAAATCCAGCGCCGCTCCTCTCCTCTTCCATTTCAAAACCACCGCCCCTCCTCTCCTGTTCCAATCCAAAACCAGCACCGCTCCTCTCATGTTCTAATCCAAAACCAGCACCGCTCCTCTCCTCTTCCATTCAAAAACCACCGCCAGCGAGTGAAGGTGCTGTGGAGAAGTAGATCGATGGAGGAGTACAACCAATACGTGAGGATCGCGGACGGCGACCCTGTGAAGCTAGCTAGGATGTTGGAGATACAGTCTTGGTTTGACAACAAGGAGCAACTAGCAGCCACGGCGACATCCATGGCCAAATATCTGCAACAGAGCGAAAAGGCGGCGATACTCCCGAAGGGAGTCGTGCGGGAGTACATAGAGCTACTCCTCTGGGCCATGGAGCAAACAGATTCACCGAATCCGATCGTGAGGGAGCGGTGGTGGGAGTATCGATCCCAAATGGAGCATCCACCAGAGATTCAAGGATCGAGCATCTACAGGGTGCTATTTGTGAGGGTGTCGTGCCAGAGTGAGCCGGTGGAGTCTTCGTCGGCCGAACCCTACTGCAAGAGGAGAAAAGCAGTTGGCCCAACGATGCTTCCCCGCCATCCTCTTCCTCGCTATTCACATCATCTCACGAGGTGGCTGTCTGTCGCCGAGGAATAGGAGGAGACTTCCCCCCAGCCCAATAGTCGGGCAGGTTGTGAATTGTCAGGAGGAGCTTAGGGTTGTCAGTATTTGCAGGTTGTGAATTGTGTTTTGTGTTGTGTATTTTGGGAGTACTTTCAGATATGGATGTCTTTTGAATTTCAAATTTGCAGTATTGAGCATATGAAGTATTTTATGAACAAGAGATGTATTTTTAGCACTTACAAAAATGTAGTTTCATAGGAGTATAAAAGTGCAGACAACGTGATTCTCAGAGAAGAAACTGCAAGTTTTAGTTTCAGATAAGAAACTGCAAGTTTCAGAGGCAGAGCATTTATATTAACACACCCTTTTCAAACAGGGATAACATTATTTTGGAAGTTTTATTCATGGTCGAAAATGGAACTACCAGCCAGTTAACATCATGCTGATCAAGATTCATGCATAGCACATCTTCATATGATGCACAGTCAAAAAGATATGCTATTTTCAAAATGCCCACACAATGTCGAGTGTGTGAAAAATAGAGAAAATGAGGGACGAAGTTTTGGCAAGTGTTGGACATGGTGTGCGTAGATGACAATGGGGACCCACATGTCAATAATGGCAGAGGCAAAAAGTTTGGAGATATTTTCCCTGCATCAGGTGGAATCAAACCCGGGCGTAATAGCAGTCGGGTAGTGTCACTTGGCCACTGGGCTAGTTCAGTAGTTTCAGTAGAAATAAGGCATTTCTTCACGTGGTTTGTTCGCGTCCTACGCCTTTGTGCGCTCGCCGCAGCGCCGTTGTCTGCCATTGTGAACATGCTGAACAAACAAGAGGAATCTTGAGAGGACTGTACGTGGAGAGGCGGACAGTCGAGACCCACCAGGTCTATGGCCGTACGCAAGCAAGTGCCTCATTGAAAAAAAATACTTCCTCCTAATGCTATACTGACGCTGGGGCCCACGGGTTTGTCAACATAGTTACATTTTTTTAGGTGCTTCAACGTAGTTACTAAAGGAGATAAATTTACAACGAAGCCGAGGAGCTGGCAGGTATCATTTATTATTAGTGGGCCAGCAAGTATCAGCTAGGTTGTGGGTTGCCCCGTCTAGGCTTTGTTTTTTAACATGCACAACCCATGACATGCCGGTTTGTATTTCCTTGAGGACCTTCATATATCGACCGGCCTATGGACCTTCCATCCGAGCTTTTATTTTTCCTGAAACATCGGCAACCCAACTTATGTATTTTTTTGAAGAAAATGCGTAGGTCTGTTCTATTTTTCTGTATAAGAATAGGAATGCCAGGTCCAACTTATGTTTCCCTTCTAACTATATTATATATATTTAAATTTTTTATATGTTATTATATTTTATTGTTATTATCATCATATATTTAGAAAACAATATCCCACATCTTATTAACTTATAAAAATAATTTCTTAACAATAAAATCCTAGATTTTTTTACATCAAGGCAACGAAAATCCTGGTGATTGTGTACAAAAGCTTGGTAATATTTAAGGACCAACGTAATAATAAATCACTTATTATTTAAATATATTTATAACAAAATGCTCAGCCCCTGTTTATTTTTTGATAACATTGTTGCGCCCAACCCAACATTACAATTAGAACCAGCCCAGCAAAATCGTGTATTTCAAGAAAGTGCAAATGGCCTGTAACTTATTAGAAAAAAATAAATGGGCCGCATGGACGCTATATTATTTGTTCAGCCAGCCCAGCAAATTCGTGTATTTCGAGAAAGTGAAAATGGGTTGTAGTTTAAAAAAATGGGCCGCATGGACACTACATTATTTGTTCACCCAATCCAGCAAATGGACTGTAATTCTAAAAAGGAGATCAAATGGACTGTAAATTCTTAAAAAATGGGTTGAATATGTGCCACATTTTTGGAGGGTGAAATGTGGGCCAATAGGTCGAAGCCAACGCAAGTTGTTGTCAACTTAGTCAACAAATGATTCTTACATTCGTTAGCTGTTGGATTTACATCCAACGACCGGCATCCATCTTCAATCTCTCTTCTTCTTCCTCCAGTGCCGCTGGGACCACCTGCTCCCACCTCCTGCTGCTAGCAACACTGCTTATCATGCTTCACTGTGACGTGCTACCCCACTGCTGGCCTGGCCATCCCTCCACCCCTCCACCCCTCCTATTCTTCTCCACCGACTACCGAACCATGCCGCACTAGAACCAGTTAACCCTCGTCCACCTCTCTGTCTGCAAATCCACTCCAGCGTCTCCCCATATCCGGCTCGTTGCTATCCGGGGCCTCGCCCTCGTCCATCACCTTAGATGCGCTCGACGCAGCGTGGTCAACACACACAAAAAATTAATACTCCCCCTGCTAGCTGGAACCCGCCATAGTGGGACGCTGACTTGTGGGCCTACTAAGTTGATGGGGACGAAGGGCATTGTCATCTTAGTCAATATGAATGATTCTAGCTCCAGTGACCGTACGATGTCCATCCAACGGCCGTAGTGCTTCTTCAACCTCTGGTCTTCTTGCTCCAGCCGCCCAAACCAGCACTGGTCGTGCCACCTGCTCCTACCTCTCGTGGTCGGATGTGCTGCCGCGAAGGCCTCACCGTCCCCTACTAATCCCACCGCTGGCCAGGCCCTGCAGTGACGGCAGCCTCACACCGTAGCCGAACCAGTGAACCCTCGTACTCCTCTCTGCATGGGCATCCACTGTCGCGTCTTCCCCTTCCCAGGCCTCGTCGTCGTCCACCGCCTTGGTTCTCTTGGTGCGGCATGGTCAATGTGATCAAGGAAAAACTTCCATCGGAAGAGTATTGTACGTGGAGAGGCTGATAATTGGGTCCACGGCCGCAGCAAGGAAGTGCCTCCTTATTACACGCAAAATAATGATTCCTCCACCTGACAGCAAGGACCCACCGGACGGGCCACTGTATTTCATGGAAAAAACATTTCCCCCTGACTGCTGGGACCCTCTAGCTACATCTTCGTAGGTAAGGAAGTGGCTGCCAGTCGGGACCCACCTGGTCGAAGCGTACAAGCGTTGCCATTATGGTCGCGAACGTGTACATACATACTGGTCAATCGATCTATCTGCAGGCTGCAGCGATGAACCATGGCCGAGTAAGGAAGGGCATGTGTCGTAGTAGAGGCGTGCACGTAGCATGTACACGTACGTTGAAAGTACAAGTGCTCCCTGGGTGATTTTGGTAATTAATGTCAACATATCTCTTGTTGACTAATACTTTCATCTAGTATATTTCAGATAAGTTGAACAGTGGAGTGGCATGGACAAGAGGATGTGGAACCCCTTCAAAATGCTAATGACAAAACATTGGCTCAAGCTCTAAAGTCCAAGACTCTACTTTTCCTATTTTAGTGATCCAAGATCACATTGAGTCTATAGGAAATCCAATACTATTAGAAGGGGAAGAGGTGTTGCTTAATGTCCTTCTCACTCAAAGTGCTTTGTGATATGCTCCAAAGACCTCAACCACTTTCTCATATCCACATTTGTCCCAAAACAAAAGTCAAACTCGGCCCCACCGATTTGATGCATCCGGTGCCACCGAGTTCGTTTGACATAGCCACTGCCAGAAACCCTAATCAATGCGGTCACACCAATGGGATCTCGGTCTCACCGAGATGGACTTGCAAACTCTCTGTTGTCTATTGCAATATTTTTGGTCCCACCGACAATATGTAATCGGTCACACCGAGTTTGCCTGACTAACTCTCTGTTTTACTTATTACCAAATCGGTCTCACGGAGTTATGTAATCGGTCAAACCGAGATGAGGTTCTACCCTAACCCTTGCACATCGGTCCCACCGAGTTGATCATATCGGTCCACCGAAATTGCCTAACGGTCAGATATGTACTGAATCGGTCTGATCGAGTTTTCTAATTCGGTCCCACCGAATTTGGTACATTGTGTGTAATGGTTAGATTTTGTGCCGAGGCTATATATACCCCTCCACCCTCTCCTCATTCATGAGGAAAGCCATCAGTTCGTGCCTACACTTCCACTACCCATTTTCTGAGAGAGAGCCACCTACTCATGTGTTGAGACCAAGATATTCCAATCCAACCATATGAATCTTGATCTCTAGCCTTCCCCAAGTTGCTTTCCACTCAAATCATATTTCCACCAAATCCAATCCTATGAGAGTGAGTGGAGTGTTGGGGAGACTATCATTTGAAGCACAAGAGCAAGGAGTTCATCATCAACACACCATCTATTACCTTTTGGAGAGTGGTGTCTCCTAGATTGGTTAGGTGTCACTTGGGAGCCTCTGGTAAGATTGTGGAGTTGAACCAAGGATTTGTAAGGGCAAGGAGATCGCCTACTTCGTGAAGATCTACCCTAGTGAGGCAAGTCCTTCGTGGGTGATAGCCATGGTGGGATAGACAAGGTTGCTTATTCGCGGACCATTCGTGGGTGGAGCCCTCCGTGGACTCGCGCAACCGTTACCCTTCGTGGGATGAAGTCTCCATCAACGTGGATGTACGATAGCACCACCTATCGGAACCACGCCACAAATCATCCGTGTCTCCAATTGTGTTTGCACACTCCAATCCCCTCCGTTTACTTTCTTGCAAGTTGCATGCTTTACTTTCCGCTGATCATATACTCTTTGCATGCTTGCTTGATATTTATTGTGAATGGTTAAACTTATGCTAAATCTCCACCTAAACTTGAGAAAATTAAAAACTGCCAACTTTGTTTGTTGAGGGTCAAATCAACCCCCCCCCCTTTCTAGACACCTCTTCTCGATCCTTTCAAGTGGTATCAGAGCTTTGATCTCCATTTCTTTGGTTTAAACACCATTGGAGGAAGATGGATGAGTCTACTTTGGGGAGTCTTAGACATAGAGTGCCTATACTTGATGGAGAGTACTTTCATGAGTGGAAAAATGAGATGCTTGTGATTTTCAATGAATATCATTTGAACAAGTACATTACTAGCCCTTGTGCACCTCATGTTGATCCTATGCATCCTACTCTTGATGAGTCCATTGACTTGATTCGCAATCTTAGAACTGTTAATCTTATCACTAGAGGTTTTCCTAGAAACTTGATAGGTTGCTTGCCTACTCTTAAGTGTGCCTACACTATATGGAAATTTCTTGAGGAACTATTTCCAAATTATTTCTTGCAAAATCTAGATGAGATTCTTCATAAGTCTATTGCCTTAAGTAAGATGAATTCCAATGATCCTAAGTTTGGTGATTGTCTATTTGAGCTTACAAATCTTATGCGTGCCAAAGGAGATGTTGGAATTATTAGCAATATTATTTCTGAAGCTATTAGAATTCATAAAGAAGATCATTGTCAAACTCATTTATCTAATGAATCACCCTCTCTAGAAATTGATCCACCACATGACGATGTTGAACATGGATACTATGATGAGGATGATGATAGTGACTTTGATCTTGATGATGCAATGAGACACTTTGTTCTTATGGAAAATCTTCGGGGATACATGGCAGGAGGAAAGGAATGGGTCCTTGATAGTGGATGTACTGATCACATGACCGGAGATAAAGATATGTTTCGTGAGCTTGCTGAAAATGACGGCCCTCGAAAGTATGTCACTTTTGGTGATAACTCAAAGGGTAAGGTGGTTGGCCTTGGTAAGGTGGCCATCTCACATGGTAGCTCCATACAAAATATCATGCTCGTTGAATCTCTTGGCTATAATCTTCTTTCTATTTCTAGACTAGCTGACTTTGGCTTCAATGTTCTATTTACCAAAGTAGATTGCCAAGTGTTTCGTAGAGATAATCATAAAATGGTCATTACCGGTATACGCAAAGGTGATCTATACATTGTTGACTTCACTAAAAAGGCTCAACCTAGAACTTGCTTAATTGCTAAATCCTCTAAAGGCTGGTTGTGGCATAGACGGTTAGGTCATGTGGGCATGCGAAACCTTGACAAGCTTATTAAAGGTGATCATATCCTTGGCGTTAAAGATGCCATATTTGATAAGGATAGACTTTGTAGCGCCTGTCAAGCAGGTAAACAGGTTGGAGGAAGCCACCCCGTGAAGAACATCATGACCACAAGGAAGCCGCTCGAGCTACTTCACATGGATCTTTTTGGTCCCAACGCTTACAAAAGTCTTGGTGGAAACTCATTTGGTCTAGTTATAGTTCATGATTTTTCAATATTTACGTGGGTGTTCTTTCTCGATGATAAATCGCAGGTCCAAAAGATCTTCAAAAACTTCGCTAGGAAGGCCCAAAATCAATTTCAAGTGAAGATCAAGAAGGTCTGCAGCGACAATGAAACGGAGTTCAAGAACGCCAATGTGGAAACCTTTCTTGATGAAGAAGGGATTTCACATGAGTTCTCGGCTACGTACACACCTCAACAAAATGGAGTTGTTGAGAGGAAGAACCAGTCGCTCATTGAAATGGAGAGAATGATGCTTGATAAGTACAATATGCCAAAGCACTTTTGGGCGGAAGCGGTTGAGACAGCTTGTCATGCGACAAATCGCTTGTATCTTCACAAGCTACTCGGCAAGACGGCATACGAGCTCCTCACCGGTAACAAACCCCAAGTTGGATACTTTCGAGTATTCGGCTCAAAGTGCTACATTCTTGATAAGCATCGTCGTTCTAAATTTTCTCCTAAATCTCATGAGGGATTCCTACTTGGTTACGGCTCAAACTCTCACACTTATCGTGTCTACAACAATTTCACCCGAAAGGTTGAAGAGACGGTAGATGTGAAGTTTGATGAATCTAACGGCTCGCAAGTAGAGCACTTGCCGATTGATGTAGGAGATAAAGATCCTTAGGAAGCAATCCAAGACTTGTCTATTGGCAAGGTTCATCGAACGGAGGTGAAGGAGAGTACCTCGTCCGTCCAAGTGGAAGCTTCTACCTCATGACAAGGTGAACCAAGAGTTGATATGCAAGCATCCACAAGTGGGACACACCAAGATGAAGAAAATGAGGAAGTACACCAAGATGAACCGCATCAACCTCCTTCTCCACCACGACAAGAGAACGATACCGTCAACAATGATGAAGGCCAAGAAGAAGAGCGAGATGATGAAGAAGATGTTCCACATCGATCAAAGCAAAAGCTCTCACGAGTTCGAGCAAGAGTTGCTAGAGACCATCCCGTTAAGCAAATCTACAATGATATCCAAACCGGGAGAATCACTCGCTCTAAATCTTGTTTGGGTAACTTTTGTGAACATTATTCATTCATCTCTAGCATTGAACCCATGAAGGTTGAAGAAGAATTGGAAGATCCGGATTGGATAAATGCCATGCACGAAGAACTACACAACTTTGAGAGAAACCAATTGTGGACATTGGTCGAGAAGCCCGACAACAACCACAACATCATCCGTACCAAATGGGTGTTTCGCAACAAGCAAGATGAGATGGACAAGTAGTTCTCAACAAAGCACATCTCGTCGCCCAAGGCTACACTCAAGTCGAAGGTATGGACTATGGTGATACATATGCCCCCGTTGCTAGACTTGAGTCCATTCGCATCTTACTTGCCTATGCTAATCACCATGATATCACTTTATACCAAATGGACATTAAAACTGCTTTTCTAAATGGTGAAATTGAGGAGTAAGTTTATGTTAAACAACCTCCCGGCTTTGTTAATCCTAAGAAACCTAATCATGTTTACAAACTTCACAAATCTCTTTATGGTCTTAAACAAGTTCCTAGAGTGTGGTACAAATGCTTGACCAAGTTCCTTATTGAAAAAGGCTTTGTGATGTAGGGCGGAACCCTAGGGGCAGATCTTTCATGTTTGGAGAGGATCCCTACGAGTAACACAAAGAACGCGAGAAGGGGAACGAGGGAAATCACAGGGAAACACAAGAGGAAAACACTCAACCAACGAGAATATGATCACACATGTGCTAGATCCAAGAAACACAAAGAGATACACGGTCCAAATCCAACAAAGGACGATACAAGCGGCGGTAGTTCATCTCTGACAGGAGGTCTTGAATCCACGAGGGATCTTCCTGTAAAGGGGTCTTGAATCCATGGTGGATCTTCTTCGAAGAGGCCGCGGTCTCTCATGAGGAGGAGATACATATGGATGAGCAAAGATCTATCTCAAATGAGCTAAACCAATGCTAACCCTAAAACATAGGTGGAGGGGGAGTATATACAGTCTAAGGGCAAAGGGGTACAAGGGCTTTCGGCCCGGATACACTGCACGTAGGCAGGAGGGGCCGGATGTCCGGGCGACGGGCCAGATGTCCGGGCTTTCCCGAGACGCCGGATGTCCGGGCGTTGGGGCCGGATGTCCGGGCTAGCGAGATCCAGCTTCTGGACGTTCTGTGATGGGGCGCCGGATGTCCGGGCTGTGGCCGGATGTCCGGGCTTGCATGAGGGGCCGGATGTCTGGAGCCTGGCCGAATGTCCGGGCTGACTTGGCCGACGCTGGTGCTCTCGGGATAAAAGGGAGCCGGATTTCCGGGCGTCGGGCCGGATGTCCGGCTGCAGTAGCAGCAGACTCTTCTTCCTTCTCCTCTTCCATGCTTGGCCTCGGTCCTTTGATTCTCCCTGGTCATCTCGGTTGTACATGAGTATAGGCAAGGTCCATGCATGAGGTAGTAGCCACATCTCACATGTGGAAAGTGACTGTTCGTGTTGGAAATATGCCCTAGAGGCAATAATACAATGATTATTATTATATTTCCTTGTTCATGATAATTGTCTATGTTCATGCTATAATTGTGTTATCCGGAAATCATAATACATGTGTGAATACATAGACCATAACATGTCCCTAGTGAGCCTCTAGTTGACTAGCTCGTTGATCAAAAGATAGTCATGGTTTCCTGACTATGGACATTGGATGTCATTGATAACGGGATCACATCATTAGGACAATGATGTGATGGACAAGACCCAACCCTAAGCATAGCACAAGATCGTGTAGTTCGTTTGCTAGAGCTTTTCCAATGTCAAGTATCATTTCCTTAGACCATGAGATCGTGTAACTCCCAGATGTCGTAGGAGTGCTTTGGGTGTACCAAACGTCACAACGTAACTGGGTGACTATAAAGGTATACTACAGGTATCCCCAAAAGTATCTGTTGGGTTGACACGGATCGAGACTGGGATTTGTCACACCGTATGACGAAGAGGTATCTCTAGGCCCACTCGGTAATGCATCATCATAATGATCTCAATGTGACCAAGTGTTTTGTCATGGGATCATGCATTACGGTATGAGTAAAGTGACTTGCCGGTAACGAGATTGAACGAGGTATTGGGATACCGACGATCGAATCTTGGGCAAGTAACATACCGATTGACAAAGGGAATTGTATACGGGATTACTTGAATCCTCGACATCGTGGTTCATCCGATGAGATCATCGAGGAGCATGTGGGAGCCAACATGGGTATCCAGGTCCCGCTGTTGGTTATTGACCGGAGAGTCGTCTCGGTCATGTCTGCGTGTCTCCCGAACCCGTAGGGTCTACACACTTAAGGTTCGGTGATGCTAGGGTTGTAGAGATATTAGTATGCGGTAACCCGAAAGTTGTTCGGAATCCCGGATGAGATCCCGGACATCACGAGGAGTTCCGGAATGGTCCAGAGGTGAAGAACTGTATATAGGAAGTCCAGTTTCGGCCACCGAGAAAGTTTTGGGGGTCACCGATATTGTACCGGGACCACCGGAAGGGTCCCGGGGGTCCATCGGGTGGGGCCACCTATCCCGGAGGGCCCCGTGGGATGAAGAGGGAAGGGAACCAGCCCCTGGTGGTCTAGTGCGTCCCCCTTGGGCCTCCCCCTGCGCCTAGGGTTGGAAACCCTAGGGGTGGGGGCGCCCCACTTGGCTTGGGGGGCAAGTTCCCCCCTTGGCCGCCCCCACCCCCTTGAGATTCAATATCTAGGGGGGCGGCGCCCCCCAGGGCCCCTATATAAAGAGGGGGGAGGGAGGGCTGCGCACCCCTGCTCCTGGCGCCTCCCTCTCCCACCGTAACACCTCTCCCTCTCGCTGAGCTTGGCGAAGCCCTGCCGAGATCGCCGCTACATCCACCACCACGCCGTCGTGCTGCTGGATCTCCATCAATCTCTCCCTCCCCCTTGCTGGATCAAGAAGGAGGAGACGTCTTCCCCAACCGTACGTGTGTTGAACGCGGAGGTGCCGTCCGTTCGGCGCTAGGATCTTCGGTGATTTGGATCACGACGAGTACGAATCCCTCAACCCCGTTCTCTTGAACACTTCCGCGCGTGATCTACAAGGGTATGTAGATGCACTCCTCTCTCTCTTGTTGCTAGATGACTCCATAGATTGATCTTGGTGAAGCGTAGAAAATTTTTATTTTCTACAACGTTCCCCAACGGTGGCATCATGAGCTAGGTCTATGTGTAGTTTCTATGCACGAGTAGAACACAATCTTGTTGTGGGCGTAGATGTTGTCAATTTTCTTCCCACTACTAGTCTTATCTTGTTTTGGCGGCATCGTGGGATGAAGCAGCCCAGACCGACCTTACACGTACGCTTACGTGAGACAGGTTCCACCGACTGACATGCACTAGTTGCATAAGGTGGCTAGCGGGTGTCTGTCTCTCCCACTTTGGTCGGATCGGATTCGATGAAAAGGGTCCTTATGAGGGGTAAATAGAAATTGGCATATCACGTTGTGGTTTTACGTAGGTAAGAAACGTTCTTGCTAGAACCCTATTGCAGTCATGTAAAAACATGCAACAACAATTAGAGGACATCTAACTTGTTTTTGCAACATATGCCTTGTGATGTGATATGGCCAAAAAGGTTGTGATGAATGATATATATATGTGATGTATGAGATTGATCATGTTCTTGTAATAGGAACCACGACTTGCATGTCGATGAGTATGACAACCAGCAGGAGCCATAGGAGTTGTCTTAATTATTGTATGACCTGCGTGTCAATGAATAAACGCCATGTAATTACCGTACTTTATTGCTAAACTGTTAGCCATAGTAGTAGAAGTAATAGTTGGCGAACAACTTCATGGAGACACGATGATGGAGATCATGGTGTCATGCCGGTGACGAAGATGATCATGGCGCCTCGAAGATGGAGATCAAAGGAGCAATATGATATTGGCCATATCATGTCACTATTTGATTGCATGTGATGTTTATCATGTTTTTGCATCTTATTTGCTTAGAACAACGGTAGTAAATAATATGATCCCTCACAATAATTTCAAGAAAGTGTTCCCCCTAACTGTGCGCCATTGCGAAAGTTCGTTGTTTCGAAGCACCACGTGATGATCGGGTGTGATAGATTCCAACGTCCACATACAACGGGTGTAAGACAGATTTACACATGCAAAACACTTAGGTTGACTTGACAAGCCTAGCATGTACAGACATGGCCTTGGAACACAAGATACTGAAAGGTCGAACATGAGTCGTATGGAAGATACGATCAACATGGAGATGTTCACCGATGATGACTAGTCCGTCTCACGTGATGATCCGACACGGTCTAGTTGAGTCGGATCATGTATCACTTAGATGACTAGAGGGATGTCTAATCTGAGTGGGAGTTCATTAAATAATTTGATTAGATGAACTTAATTATCATGAACTTAGTCTAAAAACCTTTGCAAAATGTCTTGTAGATCAAATGGCCCACGCTCATGTCAACCTCAACTTCAATGCGTTCCTAGAGAAAACCAAGCTGAAAGATGATGGCAGCAACTATACGGACTGGGTCCAGAACCTGAGGATCATCCTCATAGCTGCCAAGAAAGCATATGTCCTAGAAGCACCACTAGGTGAAGCACCCATCCCAGAGAACCAAGACATTATGAACGCTTGGCAGTCACGTGTTGATGATTACTCACTCGTTCAGTGCGGCATGCTTTACAGCTTAGAACCGGGGCTCCAAAAGCGTTTTGAGCAACACAGAGCATATGAGATGTTCGAAGAGCTGAAAATGGTTTTCCAAGCTCATGCCCGGGTCGAGATATATGAAGTCTCCGACAAGTTCTACGGTTGTAAGATGGAGGAAAATAGTTCTGTCAGTGAGCACATACTCAAAATGTCTGGGTTGCACAACCGCTTGTCCCAGCTGGACATTAACCTCTCGGATGAGGCAGTCATTGACAGAATCCTTCAGTCGCTCCCACCTAGCTACAAGAGCTTTGTGATGAACTACAATATGCAGGGGATGGTGAAAACTATTCCTGAAGTATTTTCAATGCTGAAATCAGCGGAGGTGGAAATCAAAAAAGGAACATCAAGTGTTGATGGTCAATAAAACCACTAGTTTCAAGAAAGGCAAGGGTAAGAAGAACTTCAAGAAGGACGGCAAGGGAGTTGTCGCGCCCGGTAAGCCAGTTGCCGAGAAGAAGCCAAAGAATGGACCCAAACCTGAGACTGAGTGCTTTTATTGCAAGGGAAAGGGACACTGGAAGCGGAACTGCCCCAAATACTTAGTGGACAAGAAGGCCGGCAACACTAAAGGTATATGTGATATACATGTAATTGATGTGTACCTTACCAGTACTCGTAGTAGCTCCTGGGTATTTGATACCGGTGCGGTTGCTCATATTTGTAACTCAAAGAAGGAGCTGCGGAATAAGCGGAGACTGGCGAAGGACGAGGTGACGATGCGCGTCGGGAATGGTTCCAAGGTCGATGTGATCACCGTCGGCACGCTACCTCTACATTTACCTACGGGATTAGTTTTAAACCTCAATAATTGTTATTTAGTGCCAGCTTTGAGCATGAACATTGTATCTGGATCTCGTTTAATATGAGATGGCTACTCATTTAAATCCGAGAATAATGGTTGTTCTATTTATATGAGAGATATGTTTTATGGTCATGCCCCGTTGGTCAATGGTTTATTCTTAATGAATCTCGAACGTGATGTTACACATATTCATAGTGTGAATACCAAAAGATGTAAGATTGATAATGTAGTCCCACATATCTGTGGCACTGCCTCCTTGGTCACATTGGTGTCAAACGCATGAAGAAGCTCCATACAGATGGACTTTTGGAGTCTCTTGATTCCGAATCATTTGACACGTGCGAACCATGCCTCATGGGTAAAATGACCAAAACTCCGTTCTCTGGAACAATGGAGCGAGCAACCAACTTATTGGAAATTATACATACTGATGTGTGCGGTCCAATGAGCGTTGAGGCTCGCGGTGGCTATCGTTATGTTCTCACTCTCACTGATGACTTAAGTAGATATGGGTATGTCTACTTGATGAAACACAAGTCTGAGACCTTTGAAAAGTTCAAGGAATTTCAGAATGAGGTAGAGAATCAACGTGACCGAAAGATAAAGTTCTTACGAACAGATTGTGGGGGAGAATATTTAAGTCACGAATTTGGTACGCACTTAATTAAGGAAATGTGGAATCGTTTCACAACTCACGCCGCCTGGAACACCTCAGCGTAACGGTGTGTCCGAACATCGTAACCGCACTCTATTGGATATGGTGCGATCTATGATGTCACTCACCGACTTACCGCTATCATTTTGGGGATACGCTCTAGAGACAGCTACATTCACTTTAAATAGGGCACCATCGAAATCCGTTGAGACGACACCGTATGAATTATGGTTTGGGAAGAAACCTAAGCTGTTGTTTCTAAAAGTTTGGGGATGCGATGCTTAGGTCAAGAAACTTCAACCTGAAAAGCTCGAACCCAAGTCGGAAAAATGCGTCTTCATAGGATACCCTAAGGAAACCATTGGGTATACCTTCTACCTCAGATCCGAAGGCAAGATCTTTGTTTCCAAGAACGGGTCCTTTCTGGAGAAAGAGTTTCTCACGAAAGAAGTAAGTGGGAGGAAAGTGGAACTTGATGAAGTACTGCCTCTTGAACCGGTAAGTAGCGCAGCTCAGGAAGATGTTCCTGTGGTGCATGCACCGACTAGAGAGGAAATTAATGATGATGATCAAGGTACTTCGGATCAAGTTACTACTGAACTTCATAGGTCCACGAGGACACGTTCCACACGAGAGTGGTATGGCAACCCTGTGCTGGAAATCATGTTGTTAGACAACGGTGAACCTTTGAACTATGAAGAAGCAATGGCGGGCCCAAATTCCAACAAATGGCTTGAAGCCATGCAATCCGAGATAGGATCCATGTATGAAAACAAAGTATCGACTTTAACAGACTTGCCCGATGATCAGCGAGCAATAGAGAATAAATGGATCTTTAAGAAGAAGACGGACACGGATGGTAATGTTACCATCTATAAGGCTCGACTTGTCGCTAAGGGTTATCGACAAGTTCAAGGGATTGACTACGATAGGACCTTCTAACCCGTAGCAAAGCTGAAGTCCGTCTGAATCATGTTAGCAATTGCTGCATACTATGATTATGAGATATGGCAAATGGACGTCAAAACGGCATTCCTTACTGGATTTCTTAAGGAAGAATTGTATATGATGCAGCTGGAAGGTTTTGTCGATCCTAAGGATGCTAACAAGGTATGCAAGCTCCAGCGCTCCATCTATGGGCTGGTGCAAGCATCTCGGAGTTGGAACATTCACTTTAATGAAATGATCAAAGCGTTTGGGTTTATGCAGACTTATGGAGAAGCCTGCGTTTACAAGAAAGTGAGTGGGATCTCTGTAGCATTTCTCATATTATATGTGGATGACATACTTTTGATGGGAAATGATATAGAACTTTTGGACAGCATTAAGGCCTACTTGAATAAGTGTTTTTCAATGAAGGACCTTGGAGAAGCTGCTTACATATTAGGCATCAAGATCTATAGAGATAGATCGAGACGCCTCATAGGTCTTTCACAAAGCACATACCTTGATAAGATATTGAAGAAGTTCAATATGGATCAGTCCAAGAAGGGGTTCTTGCCTGTGTTGCAAGGTGTGAAATTGAGCTCAGCTCAATGTCTGACCACAGCAGAAGATAGAGAAAAGATGAGTGTCGTCCCCTATGCCTCGGCCATAGGGTCTATCATGTATGCCATGCTGTGTACCAGACCTGATGTAAACCTTGTTGTAAGTTTGGTAGGAAGGTACCAAAGTAATCCTGGCATGGAACACTGGACAGCGGTCAAGAACATCCTAAAGTACCTGAAAAGGACTAAGGATATGTTTCTCGTATATGGAGGTGACGAAGAGCTCGTCGTAAAGGGTTACGTCGATGCTAGCTTCGACACAGATCTGGATGACTCTAAGTCACAAACTGGATACGTGTATATTTTGAATGGAGGGGCAGTAAGCTGGTGTAGTTGCAAGCAAAGCATCATGGCGGGATATACATGTGAAGCGGAGTACATGGCAGCCTCGGAGGCAGCGCATGAAGCAATCTGGATGAAGGAGTTCATCACCGACCTAGGAGTCATACCCAATGCGTCGGGGCTGATCCCTCTCTTCTGTGACAACACTGGAGCTATTGCCCTTGCCAAGGAGCCCAGGTTTCACAAGAAGACCAGGCACATCAAGCGTCGCTTCAACTCCATTCGTGAAAATGTTCAAGATGGAGACATAGATATTTGCAAAGTGCATATGGATCTGATGTCGCAGATCCATTGACTAAACCTCTTCCGCAAGCAAAATATGATCAACACCAGAACTCTATGGGTGTTCGATTCATCACAATGTAACTGTAGGACCTTGAAGTATGTCTATAGGGGGGGTGATTAGACTACTTAACCAATTAAAAACTTAACCTTTTCCCAATTTTAGAGTTTGGCAGATTTTAGCTATTTTGGGACAAGTCAAGCAATCATCACAATTCAAGCAAGCATGCAAAGAGTATATGAGCAGCGGAAATTTAAGCATGCAACTTGCAAGAAAGTAAAGGGAAGGGTTTGGAGGATTCAAACGCAATTGGAGACACGGATGTTTTTGGCGTGGTTCCGGTAGGTGGTTCTATCGTACATCCACGTTGATGGAGACTTCAACCCACGAAGGGTAACAGTTGCGCGAGTCCACGGAGGGCTCCACCCACGAAGGGTCCACGAAGAAGCAACCTTGTCTATCCCACCATGGCCGTCGCCCACAAAAGACTTGCGTCACTAGCGGTAGATCTTCACGAAGTAGGCGATCTCCTTGCCCTTACAAACTCCTTGGTTCAACTCCACAATCTTGTCGGAGGCTCCCAAGTGACACCTAGCCAATCTAGGAGACACCACTCTCCAAGAAGTAACAAATGGTGTGTTGATGATGAACTCCTTGCTCTTGTGCTTCAAATGATAGTCTCCCCAACACTCAACTCTCTCTCATAGGTTTTGGATCTGGTGGAAAGAAGATTTGAGTGGAAAGCAACTTGGGGAAGGCTAGAGATCAAGATTCATATGGTAGGAATGGAATATCTTGGCCTCAACACATGAGTAGGTGGTTCTCTCTCAGAAATGGTAAGTTGGAAGTGTAGGTTTGTTCTGATGGCTCTCTCCATGAATGAAGAGGAGGTGGAGGGGTATATATAGCCTCCACACAAAATCTAACCGTTACACACAATTTACCAAACTCGGTGGGACCGATTCAACAGACTCGGTCGGACCAATTTAGTAAACCTAGTGACCGTTAGGATTTTCGGTGGGACCGACATGCAACTCGGTAGGACCGATATGGTTAGGGTTAGGGCATAACGTAATCTTGGTGAGACCGATTACACAAACTCGGTGAGACCGATTTTGGTAATAAGCTTTCCAGAGAGTTAGTCAGCTAAACTCGGTGGGACTGATTCGCTCATTTCGGTGAGACCGAAATGTTACGAAAGGGAAACAGGGAGTTTACATTGCAATCTCGGTGGGACCGATCGCTCACTTCGGTTAGACCGAAACGTTACGAAGGGAAACAGAGAGATTACAATCCCATCTTGGTGAGACCGAGCTCCCTATCGGTAGGACCGATTTGCCTAGGGTTTGTGGCAGTGGCTATGGCATCCAAACTCGGTGGCGCCGGATAGAAAGAATCAGTGGGGCCGAGTTTGACTTTAGGTTTAGGTCATTTGTGGATGTGAGAAAGTAGTTGAGGGTATTTGGAGCATATCACTAAGCACATGAATCAAGATGCTCATTAAGCAACGCCTCATCCCTCCTTGATAGTATTGGCTTTTCCTATAGACTCAATGTGATCTTGGATCACTAAAATATGAAATGAAGAGTCTTGAGCTTTTGAGCTTGAGCCAATCCTTTGTCATTAGTATTTTGAGGGATCCACTTTCATCATCCATGCCATGCCATTCATTGAGCTTTCCTGAAATAATAGTCTTGGAATAGCATTAGCTCAATGAGCTATATGTTGTTATGAATTACCAAAACCACCTAGGGATAGTTGCACTTTCAATCTCCCCCTTTTTGGTAATTGATGACAACATATAGATCAAAGCTTCGACAAATGATAATAAGATTGAAAAACATCATCGCTTTGAGAAGTATGCGATAAGCAAGAGCTCCCCCTAAATTTGTGCATAGTTTTAAGATTTGCTTTGGACTGCAAATGCACAAGGAATTAGGCTCATGGGTTACTCTTCCATGTCACATACATCTTGGTGGAGTGCTCAAAATGATAAAGATTGAATACATGCACTCATCACCAAGCAAAGTGAATGATCACATAAGGATAGGTAAGAAAATATCATCAAACATGCATAAGTGTAGCTTATGATCAAACACATGATCATCAATGTCTCACAGAAAACAGCATAGTATCTCAAGCAATCAAAAGCAAACAAAGTTTAACCACCAAAGCAAGAGAGAACAAAAGCAACTCTCTCTCTCTCGAAGCCTATGATTTATACATTTTTCTCCCCCTTTGGCAACAAGTTACCAAAAAGTTCATAGAATATGCATAGTGCTAGATCGACTCTCAGGCTTGATCTTCAGGTGGTGGTGTAGAGATGGCTCCTTGGATGAAGGCTTCAGTTGAAGTGGATAGAGCTGGAGGAGTTGGTGCTGGAGCTGGTTGCACTGGAGCTGTAGCTGGTGCGGATGATGTGGCTCCGGTGTCTGTCACATGCACTGCAGCTGACCTCTAAGCTCTAGGTACTCTGGCAACTACATTAGTGGTAGTCTTGCCCTTCCTCTCCTGCATGTCATCCTGTAGCTGCTCCACAACTGACTGAATCTCAGTTACTTTGACATCTAGATCATAGAATTTTTGTTCCATGATTCTTTCCAGGCTCTCCTGATTTTGAGTTAGGGTGGCCAACCCCTTCTCAATCCTTAGTGTTGATGCTATCAAGTAACCAAGATGCTCCTGCTTGTTCTTCAAAAAGTACTCAGATGCCTCCTCTTGTGTTGGCATCTTGGCAGCCTTCTCTCTCTTTGCTTTCTCCTTCTTCTCTTGAGCTTGCACTGATGATGGTTCATTCTCATTCATGACAACCTGATTGTCCTCAAAGTCTGGATAGATAGAAAAATGTTCCTTATCCAATAGGTATTTTCCTATGACCATCTTTGAGTTAATCAACTCCTGAATCTGTGGGGCATATCCACAACTTCTCTTCTGGTCTGCTGCAGTCCTCTTAATGGTCTCAACCATAAGGCTCATGACCTTGAATTTTTGTGGCACATCAAACAAATGCAGCATGTTGATAGCATGCCCTCTAATCATGTTGTGATCACCTGACTTGGGCAATAGAGTGTGCCTTAGGATCCAGTTGATTGTTGGCAGCCCCGACAGAAGATAGTGGACTGACCCAAACTTATGTGTCTCAATAGCTTTGTCTGGGATCTCCTTGTACATGTGTGCCATGGAATTGTGGTCCATCTTCTTCTTGGCATAGACATCCAAGTCATCTTCACTCTCCTTTGGGGCATTGATCAGTTTTGTCCATTCCTCAACGGTTGACTGGTACCTTGTACCTTCAGACATCCAAACTATCCTCCCATCTGGATAGAAGTGTGCTGTGGAGTAGAATTGCATAATGAGTTCATCATTCCAGTTGGTGAGCTTCTGCCCAACAAAATCTGCAACTCCACAAGCAACAAAACTGTCTTGCACTCCAGGATAGTGTTCTTCATTTTCTTTCATGTAGGTCCAGTCGACCCACCTCATATCACACACTATGGGCTTCTTGTCCAACAAGATTGTCTCATAGAAGTCCTGTTGTTCCTTTGTGTGCAACCTATAATCAACAGCAGTCCTTCTCCTTGTGGCATATGGATCTGTCATCCTCCATAGCCTCAACCCTAAGCCTCTTCTGATATTCATGTCCTCAGCCATAGGATGAGCATCATTGTGGTCTGGAATCTTGGGCTTGAGCTTCCTCAGAACTTGTCCTTCTTCATCTTCTTCATCAACAACTTCAGGCACAGGGGCCTTGTTCTTCTTAGCAGCTGGAATACTCCTGGTATTCCTCTTTGGTGCAAGCTTGGGCTTGGGGGCAGCTTTGGGTGCTTCCTTGGACTTTGATATTGCAGCCCCTAACTTAATAGCATCACCCATTAGCTTTTGTGCCTTGGGTGCTGGTGCAGCAACCTCTTCCTCCTCTTAAGAGTCTCTCCTCATAGAGGGATTTCCAAGAACCTGGGCAGTATTGGTTCTGGCTCTCTTCTTCTTCTTATCCTGAGCAGCGGTTCATCTTCTGATTCAATGGTAAACTTCTCTAGTGGGAACTTTCTTGGGTTTGGAAGTTGTGACTCTCCTTGCAGGTGCCTCTTTGGGTTCAGTCTTTTCAAGCACTTGAGTAGATCCTCTGACCTTCAGCATAGGGGTCCTCTTGGCAGGAACCTTCCTATTGAGTCCAGGTTTAGTGTTCTTTGCTGAGGCATACTCCTTTTTGAGCACTACCTTCTTGGAGGTAGCCTCATCTTCTTCTGCCAAATAATCCTCATACTCAGACTCTGAGGTTCTCTTCTTCCTTGTCCTAGTGGCAGCTTTAGGCAGATTGTGTGGGGTGCTCCTGCTGCCTTCATCTGAAGTGCTAGAGGGACTAGTGCCCTCACTCATGTGATTATGCTCTTATGACTTGTTCTGACTATCACTTTGGTCTGACATGCTGCAAATCACTGACTGCTGACCCTGTGAATAGTTATAGATGAGATAGAATGGATGAGCATCACAAAATGCAGAGATTTTTGCAAAAGAATGATTCAAAAATTCAGTTTTAGTTTTCCACAGAAAGCATTTCGGATCAACCGATTTTCAAACTCGGTGATACCGAAGCAGTTTTGGAACCTAAACTTGTGAAATCGGTTGGACCGAGTCACAGTTCGGTGGAATCGAGACTGCTAGGGTTTCAAAAAGTCTTAAAATCGGTCATACAAATTAGCAATTCTCGGTCAGACTGAGAGTTACTAGTGCAATGGCGTTAGCCAAATCGGTGGGACCGAGTTTTTCAACTCGGTGGGTCCGAGATGGTTTCGGCGGAAACCTAACCCTAAATTTTCAAATCCCATCTAATCTAAGGATTGTATTGACTGGATAGGAGTGTTTCAATCGTGGCAAGAATCATAAAGAACACAATGTGCTAGGAATCAGACGAGGATAACACTGTGATCGAGTCCATACCCTAGCTCGGCAATGAACTCGCTACGACGGCAACAGCGGGGGTGAATTCCATTGATGGCGGCGGAGACCAGCGACAGGAGGCGGCTGGCGACGAGGAGACGATCCGGACACCCTGGTGGCAGAGCGAGCTATTGCGCGGGCGAAGAGGTTCGGAGAAATTTCCAAATTTTTGCCCGTGAGTATATATAGCCCGACCCTGTCGGTGTGACCGAGTGGAACAACTCGGTGGCACCGAGATGCATAAGTGTGTACAGTTACAGCAACTCAGTGTGACCGAAAAGTTCAAATTGGTTGCACCGAGATTGAAAACCTAGATCGACTTAGTGATCTCGGTAGGACTGAAATGGAGGAATCGGTCAGACCGAGAATCACAAAGAAGTTTTGGAAGTTTAAGTCTATGAGGAATCGGGGACTCCAAGTGCTCCTCACACAGAGTGGTTCGAATCTGACTTGATCAATTTTGTGATGTAGCATGAATAGAGTTTGAGACGAGAAAAGCATAGATAGCTAGAGAAGGTTCTTAGGCGTTCTTGTCTATCCACTTGGCAAAAGAAAACCCAATCAATCAAAACAACAAGTGAATGTCCTCGAATGAGTAAAATATGCACCAACATGCTCACACAATAAGATGGCAAATGAAATATGTGGCAAAGCATGCACAACCAATTCTAGCATCTATCAAACAATTGGCGATGACTAGGTCATCTATATATGAGTATATTGACTTAGGAGTCAAATGAGAACATTTGATCATAGGTCATACTCATCGTTTAAGCTCAAGTGGGGTTACCACTTTTACATAATGCATTGATGTGTTCACACCATTAGAGTTGCTTTGACTCAATTCTTAGAGTTAAGCTCCCCCTAGATGTGAGATCCCCTTTTAGAGGGATGAACTAACCTTGGGTTTTGTCGATGATGACTTCATGTAGGTGTTGAAGATGTGGATGCTTAATGTTGATGTAGATCATTTGGAGCAATCCTTTGGAGTGAGTTGCACTTTCAACATACCTACATGGGTTAGTCCCACAAGGAACAAACAAGAATATCCATAGACATAGAGTGACACACACATACACGATGATGTCCATGAAATCATTAGGTTACCTTGTCCCTTGCCTTACCAACATGAGGGTTTGTGACTCCTTGAACTAGTGCACGATGTGAAAGTTGATTGCACTTGTCGTTGCCAAAATGATATGAGTGAAGAATGTTGGCGGAGTCACCCTCAAGAACTCTCTAGTTCTTCTTCTTCGGGATCCACATCATATTGATGGGAATCCTTGGAGTTGTAGTTGTACTTGATGAAGTAGAACTTGAAGTAGTCTTGGGAACCCACTTGACCAAGGCCTTAGGTGCTTCTTCAAATGCATCAATCTCTTCTTGAAGCTTGTCCTTGCCTTTGTTCTTGTGGTCTTGTGGTGGAAGATCATCTTGCGTTTGTGTTCCTTTGAAGGAAGTAGGATCACACTTCTCTTGTTGAGGAACAAACTTCGTCTTGGGGTATTGATCTTCTTCCCACTCAACTCCATTGGCATTGAACTTTTGTTCAAAACCAACACCTTGATTCTTCTGGTGCCTTCCTTGCTTGCGTACAATTTCCTCGAATTGCTTACTCCCGGCAAGGCTCTTGTAAACACCTTTCTCTATAATTCCCTTCAATAAGCTATTTTCTTGCTCAAGTGTAACTTGGCTAAGAGAATCATTAGTGGAATCAAGAGAACTACTAGAAGCAACAATATTGGATTTGACATTATTATTGTTACTACTAGAGGAAGGATCTTTCCTGTACTTGTTACTAGAATTGACTTGAGGCATGTAAGTAGATAAGAGTAAACGCTTGGCAATGTAAGAAGAACTTTTCTTACGGAGATCATCATTGATTGCTTTTAAGAACTCATGCTCTTGCTCAAGATTGAGATTTTCAAAGCGTAACTTCTCATGAGCCCTTAAAAGTTCTCGCTGATCTTCGAAGATAGTTTCATGAGCTAACTTAAGAGTGTGTAGTTCTTTAGTTAGATGCTCAATCTTCTCCTTATCATTGCCATTCGTTTTATCCTGATTAGCATGATTAATTGACGTTTCATCATAGTATTCATCACTAGAATTGTCAACAAGTAAATCATCATCACCTAGCAAGTCATCTTCATCACTATTGAAATCAACATACTCGGGATGTGTTACCTTTGGACCTTTGGCCATGAAGCATCTTCCAATTCCTTCATTTGGTGAGTCAAATATGTCGTAGGAGTTGGTTGACACAAGTGCTAGACCGGCAACACCTTCATCTTGAGTATATTCGGAGTTGGAGTGATAGCTTCTCTCGGAGTGATTGTCGGAGTCGGAGCCGGATACCCATTCACCAACATGAGCTTGATGTCTTCGTTTTGTGTAGCTCCTTGATGACTTGTCCTTCCTTTCCGAATCCTTGCTTCTCCGTGAGGGTCTTCGTTCATAACGATCATCTCTACTCCTCCTTTCTCTTGGTGGTGATTCTTCTCTTTTGCTTCTTCTTTTTGGAGAGTCTTCTCTTCTTTTGTAGGGTGCCGTACACTCATTGGAATAGTGTCCGGGTCTCCCACAATTGTAGCAATTTCGCTCTCGACTAGAAGATCTTTTGTCATTGTAGGACCTTGACTTGGAGCTTCTTTCTTTGCTTCTACTCTTAATTTGTTGAAGTTCTTCACCATTAAGCTCAATTATTCATTGAAGGTTTGTTTCTCACTTGATGATGTGGTGGCTTCACTTGAGGCTTTGTAAGCACCACTTGACTTGTTGTGAAGTTCCTCCTTATCCTTGAGTGACATCTCATGAGCAACAATTCTTCCGATGACTTCCGTTGGCTTGAGATCTTTGTAGTTTGGCACCATTTGGATCAATGTGCACACATAATCATACTTTCCATCCAATGCTCTTAGGATCTTCTTGATGATGAATCTGTCGGTCATCTCTTCCCTCCCTAAGCCGGCAATCTCATTTGTGATAAGAGCAAGCCTAGAGTACATTTCAGCGACCCTTCACCATCCTCCATTTTGAACTTGTCAAGCTAACTTTGGAGCACATCCAGCTTGGATTCCTTGATGGAGTCAGTACCTTCATGCATATCAATCAAAGTATCCCAAATTTCCTTTGCATTCTCAAGACAGCTGATTTTGTTGAATTCTTCGGGGCACAATCCGTTGAAGATGATATCACAAGCTTGAGCATTGTATTGCAGCATCTTCAATTCATCTGCATTAGCTTCACGGTTCGGTTCTCCCCCATCAAAGAATTCACCTTGCAAGCCAATACACACAATAGCCCAAACGGTGGGGTTATGTCCAAGAATATGCATTTTCATCTTATGCTTCCAACTAGCAAAATTAGTACCATCAAAGTAAGGACCTCTACGGTGATAATTTCCCTCGCTAGACGCCATACTCTCCTAGGTTGTGAAACCAAGGCTATGACCACCAAAAGCTATGGAAATTAAAGCAAATGGAGACCAAAGCTCTGATACCACTTGTAGGACCTTGAAGTATGTCTAGAGGGGGTGATTAGACTACTTGACCAATTAAAAACTTAACCTTTTCCCAATTTTAGAGTTTGGCAGATTTTAGCTATTTTGGGACAAGTCAAGCAATCATCACACAATTCAAGCAAGCATGCAAAGAGTATATGAGCAGCGGAAATTAAAGCATGCAACTTGCAAGAAAGTAGAGGGAAGGGTTTGGAGGATTCAAACGCAATTGGAGACACGGATGTTTTTGGCGTGGTTCCGATAGGTGGTGCTATCGTACATCCACATTGATGGAGACTTCAACCCACGAAGGGTAACGGTTGCACGAGTCCACGGAGGGCTCCATCCACGAAGGGTCCACGAAGAAGAAACCTTGTCTATCCCACCATGGTCGTCACCCACGAAGGACTTGCCTCACTAGCGGTAGATCTTCACGAAGTAGGCGATCTCCTTGCCCTTACAAACTCCTTGGTTCAACTCCACAATCTTGTCGGAGTTTCCCAAGTGACACCCAGCCAATCTAGGAGACACCACTCTCCAAGAAGTAACAAATGGTGCGTTGATGATGAACTCCTTGCTCTTGTGCTTCAAATGATAGTCTCCCCAACACTCAACTCTCTCTCATAGGTTTTGGATCTGGTGGAAAGAAGATTTGAGTGGAAAGCAACTTGGGGAAGGCTAGAGATCAAGATTCGTATGGTAGGAATGGAATATCTTGGCCTCAACACATGAGTAGGTGGTTCTCTCTGAGAAATGGTAAGTTGGAAGTGTAGGTTTGTTCTGATGGATCTCTCCATGAATGAAGAGGAGGTGGAGGGGTATATATAGCCTCCACACAAAATCTAACCGTTGCACACAATTTACCAAACTCGGTGGGACCGATTCAACAGACTCGGTCGGACCGATTTAGTAAACCTAGTGACCGTTAGGATTTTCGGTGGGACCGACATGCAACTCGGTAGGACCGATACGGTTAGGGTTAGGGCATAACGTAATCTTGATGAGACCGATTACACAAACTCGGTGAGACCGATTTTGGTAATAAGCTTTCCAGAGAGTTAGTCAGGTAAACTCGATGGGACCGATTCGCTCATTTTGGTGAGACCGAAATGTTACAAAAGGGAAATAGGGAGTTTACATTGCAATCTCAGTGGGACCGATCGCTCACTTCGGTTAGACCGAAACGTTCGAAGGGAAACAGAGAGATTACAATCCCATCTCAGTGAGACCGAGATCCCTATCTGTAGGACCGATTTGCCTAGGGTTTGTGGCAGTGGCTATGCCATCCAAACTCGGTGGCGCCGGATAGAAAGAATCAGTGGGGCCGAGTTTGATTTTAGGTTTAGGTCATTGGTGGATGTGAGAATGTAGTTGAGGGTATTTGGAGCATATCACTAAGCACATGAAGCAAGATTCTCATTAAGCAACGCGTCATCCCTCCTTGATAGTATTGGCTTTTCCTATAGACTCAATGTGATCTTGGATCACTAAAATATGAAATGAAGAGTCTTGAGCTTTTGAGCTTGAGCCAATCCTTTGTCATTAGTATTTTGGGATCCACTTTCATCATCCATGCCATGCCATTCATTGAGCTTTCCTGAAATAATAGTCTTGGAATAGCATTAGCTCAATGAGCTATATGTTGTTATGAATTACCAAAACCACCTAAGGATAGTTGCACTTTCATTAACTAGATTATTGACTCTAGTGCAAGTGGGAGACTGTTGGAAATATGCCCTAGAGGCAATAATAAAATCATTATTATTATATTTCCTTGTTCCTGATAATTGTCTATTATTCATGCTATAATTGTGTTATCCGGAAATCATAATACATGTGTGAATACATAGACCATAACATGTCCCTAGTGAGCCTCTAGTTGACTAGCTCGTTGATCAACAGATAGTCATGGTTTCCTGACTATGGACATTGGATGTCATTGATAACGGGATCACATCATTAGGAGAATGATGTGATGGACAAGACCCAATCCTAAGCATAGCACAAGATCGTGTAGTTCGTTTGCTAGAGCTTTTCCAATGTCAAGTATCATTTCCTTAGACCATGAGATCGTGTAACCCGGATGCCGTAGGAGTGCTTTGGGTGTACCAAACGTCACAACATAACTGGGTGACTATAAAGGTATACTACAGGTATCCCCGAAAGTATCTGTTGGGTTGACACGGATCGAGACCGGGATTTGTCACTCCGTATGACGGAGAGGTATCTCTGGGTCCACTCGTTAATGCATCATCATAATGAGCTGAATGTGACCAAGTGTTTGGTCGCGGGATCATGCATTATGGTACGAGTAAAGTGACTTGCCCGTAACGAGATTGAACGAGGTATTAGGATACCGACGATCGAATCTCGGGCAAGTAACATACCAATTGACAAAGGGAATTGTATACGGGATTACTTGAATCCTCGACATCGTGGTTCATTCGATGAGATCATCGAGGAGCATGTGGGAGCCAACATGGGTATCCAGATCCTGCTGTTGGTTATTGACCGGTGAGTAGTCTCGGTCATGTCTGCGTGTCTCCCGAACCCGTAGGGTCTACACACTTAAGGTTAGGTGATGCTAGGGTTGTAGAGATATTAGTATGCGGTAACCCAAAAGTTGTTCGGAGCCCTGGATGAGATCCCGGATGTCACGAGGAGTTCCGCAATGGTCCGGAGGTGAAGAATTGTATATAGGAAGTCCAGTTTCGGCCACCGAGAAAGTTTCGGGGGTCACCGGTATTGTACCGGGACCACCAGAAGGGTCCCGGGGGTCCACCGGGTGGGGCCACCTATCCCGGAGGGCCCCGTGGGCTGAAGAGGGAAGGGAACCAGCCCATGGTGGGCTGGTGTGCCCCCCTTGGGCCTCCCCCTGTGCCTAGGGTTGGAAACCCTAGGGGTGGGGGCGCCCCACTTGGCTTGGGGGGCAAGTTCCCCCCCTTGGTCGCCCCCCCTTGAGATTAAATCTCTAAGGGGCCGGCGCCCCCCCTGGGCCCCTATATAAAGAGGGGGAGGGAGGGCTGCGCACCCCTGATCCTGGCGCCTCCCTCTCCCTCCGTAACACCTCTCCCTCTCGCTGAGCTTGGTGAACCCCTGCCGAGATCGTCGCTACTTCCACCACCACGCCGTCGTGCTGCTGGATCTCCATCAACCTCTCCCTCCCCCTTGCTGGATCAAGAAGGAGGAGACATCTTCCCCAACCGTACGTGTGTTGAACGCGGAGGTGCCGTCTGTTCGGCGCTAGGATCTTCGGTGATTTGGATCACGACGAGTACGACTCCCTCAACCCCGTTCTCTTGAACGCTTCCGTGCGTGATATACAAGGGTATGTAGATGCACTCCTATCTCTCTCATTGCTAGATGACTCCATAGATTGATCTTGGTGAAGCATAGAAGATTTTTATTTTCTGCAACGTTCCCCAACAGTTCGAAGAGGAAAGAATTCACCTTGTGTCCAATGGCGTATGTTTGAGGTCTCGTCATATGTCCTCTTGGGGCTTGGAGAGTAGTCGGCATGTACATGGGGATGAACGTGGGATGCTCCGCATCATCTCCCCCCCTTGGGAAAGAACCGACCTCGGATCGTGATCCTCATCACCATGGAAACGGTTGTCGTGGACTGACTTGTAGTTGGACGAAGATGAAGACATGGCGCAATCCAAGTAGTCCAAGGTGTCTTCGGTATGTGGTACATGCAAAATGAGCAAACACAAGCGACACTCGGAAATACTTTGGTTAGCTCCCAAAAAATGTCCATCATGTAAGAATGAGTCTGTGCGGCAAGATAGTGCATGGCAAGGCACAAGATGCTTATCCAAAAGATGTAGAATGAGATGTAAAGCATCCATGTGAGCAAATTCACTCGAGGCATGCACAAAGGTGTTGTGAATATGATGAATGTGACCATTGTGCAAAATGATGTCATAAAGGGATGGTGCATCAAAAGCATGAACATGGCAATGGATGATCAATATGTATATGTTATCATGCAATTGATGGTGGACAATATTATCATGATGTATGAATATGCCATCAAGGAAGATCACAATAAATTTGCTAAGGAAATGCACAAGCTCATATATCATGGATGTCATGGAAATAGACGCAACAAGGCAAACATAATGTGACTCAATCCATGCATGAGTGTGATATGTCCATCGAGCATGACATGTATGAGCATAATCAACAAATATGGAGGTGTTGATGTACCAATGCTCACGGTCGTGGCATGAGTGGAGGTTCGAAGGTGCATCCAATAAGTGCAAGCACTCCTCAATGTGAAGGTCCATAGAGCCAATCTCTGTCGGTGCGAAACGACACCTATGGGATCACAAGAATCCCTACTATAGTTGCGGGGCGCGGGGTTGTGAGAAGAGCAGGATCAACAGTCAGCACGAGGATCGTTTACCCAGGTTTGGGCCGCGGGGATGCGTAAAACCCTAGTCTTGCTTGGTGGATGTATTAAGTGTTCTTGAGCTCTCAAACTACCTATGGGTGCTGCGTGGTTTGAAAGAGCCGAATACTTTTCTAGTATGCCATGGGCCTCCTTTTATAGGCGAAAGCGGCAGCCACAGTGGCACACAGGAGGTGGAAAGGCCTACAGTGCTACGAGATTATCGCCCATATTATAGGACAAGACACATTTAATGCGTAGCTTAGGTGTCCTCTCACTTTATCGGGGACGGGGGTGAGGCTCGTCCCATACGTTTCCGCTCCTCCTTGCTTCGACACGCGCCCTGGCCAGCGATGCATGCGGTGCCATGTAGGCAGGCAAGCACCTGAGGTGGCGCGGTGGTGGAGCCTCAACGAAGATATGCATGCCACCACGCAGGTGTGTGCTGAGTTGGCCTGGAAGCCGCATGTTTCCACGCAGGTGCCTGCCCAGCTGGTTGGGCTGGCAGCTGCATGTGAACGGCAGTGGAGACTTGGTTGGTGCAGGCCTGGAAGTGGCCCCGCTGATGCCCTTAGCACGGGTCTTGCCGGGTGGCCTGGCAAGGGTCTTGTCGGGTGGCCCAGCAAGGGCCTTGCCGTGGCAGGCTGTCGTCCCCGGCAAGGATCTTGCCGAGGGTCTTGTGGGTTTCTTTGGTAAGAATCTTGACGAGGATTGTTGCCTTCCAATCCTTATCTGATCTTGAATATTCTTTGTCTTCACAAAGATCTGTATGCCACCATGGAGGTGCCTCCCGAGCCCTGGCCCAACATAGTTGATGGTGTTGGAGACCGTGGGCTCGAGGGTGGCTCACTCCGCTGGTGTGGGCAAGGCGCCCCGGCAAGGGCCTTGCCGGGGCTGCTGAGGCTGCCCCGGCAAGGGTCTTGCCGGGGAAACCTCCATCTCCCGTGTGCACTTTGTGGCCTTGGTCCTTGATGTCGCCTTGTTTGTCTCGTGCCTTCGACTTCTCTTTGGCTCACCTCCTTTGCCCTGCTATGTGCGGCCATGGCGCGTGGCTCTGACTGCCCGTGCAAAAGTAAATGGGTCAAAAGGAGAGCCCCTACTTTTGTACACCGACTGGAGCCCCCGGGCCTGGGCCACACATAAACGCGACACATTGTTGGGCCAGGCCCAGAATAGTGCTCGGGCAGGCGTGGAGGGTTTCACCGCAGTAACTGTTCCGTCCGTTGCGCTTCCCCATGACCCGTGTTGAATGCATGACATGGGGGTCGCGCACGCGTGCGTGACCGAAGCACGCTGGCGTCATTTTGTGGTGGACAGTAAAGAGGTGGCTTGCGTGTCTCTTCAAGACTGCAGGGCAGCTGCCCATTTACTGCCCTTACTTGGGAACCGTAGCTCCACGCGTCCCACTGTGCCCATCTCTTGCGCCACGTTCGCTGCATGCATGATGTAGAGCGAATGACAGGAGCGCGGGATACAGGAAGTCGCGCGTGCGCATGGGTCGATTCCCACACGCCTTCACTTGAGCGGGGAGGGTGGTCGACGGCCCCGCCCGCTGTCACTTCAATGGGCCGTATTGGCCGAGAGGGGCGGCCGAGCCTCGCCCCCGCCCCTTTATAAAGAGGGGAGCGGGAGGAACGGTGCCTCTCAACCCTTTGTCATCCGCTTCTCCCCATTCCTGCTTCCTCCTTCTCTTGTGTCATGGCGAGGGGCGTGGCGACGTTTCATCGGTGGCGGCGAGGGTCTCGGCTAGACAACACATCGCTCCTCCCCAAGAGCTCATAGCGGCAGAGCCTGCCGTTAGAGGGAGGGGGAGGGGACGAGGTCGAGGCCGTCACGGCGCTCAAGGCAGAGGAGGACGGGGCGGCAGATTGGCCTCGCCTCCGCCAACGGCCCCTCCCCCAGTGGAGGGCTATGTCGGGGATAACCCTTGCGAGTTCTTCATCAGGCTGCGCCGGCCGCCGTGCCGTCGTCTTCGCCTCCCGACTCCATTTGCGCAGGAGATGGAGATGGATCCACCACAGGCGTTGCGGCTGCATATGAGGGGTTGCGGGAACAGCGACACCTGGGCCGACGTTGAGTTCCCCGCCCCTCATGTCATGTATCTCCGCCGAGGGTGGAAGTCCTTCGCCCGCATCCACAGCTTGACGGAGGGGCTCACTCTCCATTTCAAATTAATGGAAAGTGGCCTTCTCTCTGTCAAGATCTTTGGGCACTTCGGGACTCGCGTAAGGTGCTGCGTGGAGAGCTCCTCTAACAATGAAGATTCCTCCTCGAGCAAGAGTGGCGAGGAAGACAACGGCAGCGACGATGAGGGTAGCGGGCGGCAGGATGATGGGTCTAACTAAGCATTAGGCGCCGCTCCGGGCGGCACCGGCGACCCCATCATCTGTGTCGCCGACTCCTTGAACTTCTCGGGGTCGTCTCCTTGGGCGGCTGGCATTGGGAGGCTACGGAAGAGGAAGAGGGCGTGCGGCAAGTCCATCAAGTCGGAGTACACGGGCACCGATGCCTACGTCGCATATTGACATCATGCCGCATCTTCTTCGAGCTCTCCCCCCGGTGCCGTCATCACCAGCCAGCCTTTGGACGGCCACCGAGATGTTCTCTCGGTGCTTTCTGTCGCTCGTAGCTCGCCTAGGCGCCCCTTTTGCCCTTATGCTTTCTTGTTTCATTCCCTGAGGAGAGGGACAAGAAAGTGATTACAGGCACCTTATCTCTTTCTAGTTTGTAAGCCTTCGGGCCTTCGTTAAATTTAGAACTTGTAATCCCCTTGTTCATGTTTTTCATTCTGTATGAACTATACTTGTATGGAATATTTTTAATGAAAAAAGGGATGTTTGCCGGGTTTTTCGTTCATGGGTGAACCCCGCGACAAGGATTGAATCCTCGTTATTATTTAAGATAAATATTTTTCGCCCGGCAACAGGCCTTGTCGTCCCCCCACTTTGCTCGACCTTTGTCACGCTCTTGGCGGAGGCAGGGATGAGGTGGGCTTAGACTCCTCGTTCCATTTCCTTGCTGCCGTCACTATGACCAAATTCGGACCCAGGAGATAATCCTTGGGTACGGAAAGAGGGGAGCATGGTAGCCTAGAAATAAAACGAGGTTTCACATATCCCAGTCCATAACAAAATGCATGGTAGAGGATAAAAGACTTATCTGCATCTGCAGCCCCCGGCAACCTTGGCTTGCCGTGAATGGATCCTTGTACTTGCAGCCCCCGGCAACCTTGGCTTGCCGTGAATGGATCCTTGTACTTGCAGCCCCCGGCAACTTTGGCTTGCCGGGGTCGGGACGCCGGTCCGTTCCTTTCTTCCAAACAGCTCGGCAGAAGTGCTTATGTGCCCTGCGAACCAAAGAGGATAGAAAAGAACAGAGAGACGCACACTCGACCTCTAAGCTAGGGGTTAGCCGCCGCTAAGCACTATCAACCCTAACTGAGGAGGAGACTCGACCTAGCATGCATGCTATAACTTAGGGCACCAGCGCTTCGTTTATTTATGCTTAGGGTCTACGCCTGGCTTTGTACAAAGGGTTACATGCCTTGCCGGCAAGGCTTGTACAAAAGGTGGCTTGCCGGGAGGCCCGGCAGCCGCTCCTTCTGGGTAAAACTTGTGAATATGCTCGATGTTCCATGAGTTGCTAACTGGAATGGCATCTTCGGTCTCCAGGCGGACTGTGCCGGGCCTGGTGACTCGTGTTACCCGATAAGGCCCTTCCCACTTTGGCGTTAACTTGTTGGAATTCTTGGCCGACTGAACATGCCGAAGAACAAGGTCGCCTTCCTCAAAGCTCCGGGCATGAACCTTGCAGCTATGGTAGCGGTGCAAGGCTTGCTGGTAGCGTGCTACTCTCGCAGCCGCCCGGAGACGATCTTCCTCAAGGAGCGTTGCATCATCTTGCCGCAATCGCTCTTGCTCAAGCTCATCATAAGCGAGCACTCGAGGTGACCCGTGTATGAGTTCCGTGGGGAGAACTGTTTCTACCCCGTAGACCAGGGCAAAGGGTGTCTGGCCGGTGGCTCAATTTGGCGTTGTTCTGATTGACCAAAGAACCGCCGGCAACTCGTCAATCCAGCGCCTTCCACTCTTGCGCAGCCTATCAAAAGTCTTTGTTCTTAAGCCTCCAGAACTTTAGCATTTGCTCTCTCCGCTTGGCCGTTGCTCCACGGGTGTGCCACGGAGGCAAAACAGACCTTGCTGCCGAGATCCTCAATGTATTGCATGAAGGCATGGCTTGTGAACTGTGTGCCGTTGTCGGTGATAATCCTGTTGGTTACCCCAAAACGGCAAACTAGTCCCTTGAAGAACTTGATGGCTGACTGCGCTGTCACCTTCCTCACTGCTTCCACCTCTGGCCACTTTGTGAACTTGTCGATTGCAACGTACAAGTACTCAAAGCCCCCGATGGCACGAGCGAAAGGGCCCAGTATGTCGAGCCCCCAGACCGAGAAGGGCCAGGAGAGAGGGATGGTTTGAAGGGCTTGAGCTGGTTGATGAAGCTTCTTTGAATGGAACTGGCACGCTTCACACTTGGTTACTAGTGCCATCACATCCTGGAGGGCGGTGGGCCAGAAGAAACCTTGCCAGAAAGCCTTACCGACAACGGCCCTTGACCCTATGTGGGAGCCACATATGCCTCCATGTGTCTCTGCCAATAGCTCTAGTGCTTCCTCCCGGGAGATGCACTTCAATTTCACCCCATTCGGTCTTTTTCTGTACAATACGTTTTCAACGAATTGGTAGAGAGCAGACCGTCGGGCTACTCTTTTTGCCTCTTCCTGATCCTCAGGAAGTCCTCCTTTTTGGAGGAATCGGACGGTGTGCTGCGCCCATGCCGGAGCCTGCGGCTCGACGACAAGGACCAAAGGCATCTCTTCTGCCACGGGAGCGGCCGTCTCTACGGCTATGGCCTGAGGCCCTGCCGGAGACGGTTGTCCCTCTGCAGGGTTGGCATCCACGGCAGCATCTTCGCCAGCGGCCCCGGGGGGCTCGGTGCGGAAGTACTTGCCGGGGCCTAGCTTCCTCTGCTTGTTCTACCCGGCTAATGGCTCGACGGAGGGTTGAGTTAACTAAAGCACAAAAGTACCTGGTTCCACAGGTAGCTTGAGGGCATCACGCTTTGACAAGTAGTCGGCGATGTTGTTTTCCGTCCGAGGGGCATGCTCTGCTTGTATACCGTCAAAGCGCTCCTCCAGTGTCCACACTTCAGTCACGTAAGCTTCCATCAACGAGCTTTGGTAATCTTTGTTGATCTGCCTGACGACGAGTTGCTATCCTCCCCTGACGATGAGCTTTTTGACTCCGAGGTCCGCCGCGATCCTGAGACCAGCAAGCAAACCCTCGTACTCGGTGGTGTTGTTAGTAGACATCTCCTTGGGAAAGTGCATTTGGATGACATACTTGAGGTGCTCTCCGGTGGGTGCGACAAGCAGCACACCAGCACCGGCGCCTTGCAGCGAAAAAGCCCCATCAAAGTACATGATCCAGTCGTGGCTCGTTTCCTTGCCGGGGATAGTGGTCTCCTGTACCTTTTCGTCGGGAGTCGGTGTAACGCCTCGGATCCGATGCGCCAGGTGTCTTCCAGCTATTCGTTGTTGCTGCCATGTCATTTGCTTACGTGTTGCATTTTTCCATGTCATCATCTGCATTTCATCTGCATGTTTTTCAAAACTTGCATCTGTTCGAGTCCTTCTGGTTCTCTCCGTTGTCCGTTTTGAGCACAGCCACACTCGCACGTGCCCGCGGTACCTCTCAGACCTTGTTTCGTGAGCGGGAGAAAAACATTCTCGGAATGGACCGCAATTTGCCGAGTGGCCTTGGTATATCACCGTAGACCGCCCGTCAAAATTCGTTCCACTTGGAGGTCGTTTGATGCCCCAACGGTTAACCAAGTTAATTGAAAGCCCCTTCTCTTTGCAGCCCAGCAACCCTCCACCGCAGCCCACTAGCCCATCTAACCCCCCTCCATGCTCTCCGCCGTCCGATCACGATCGTGTGTACGAAAACCGCACCCCATTTGGACTCTCCTAGCTCCCTCTACCTATAAATTAGTCCCCTCCCCCGTTACGGAGGGGCACATCAAGCAGTTGCGCACCGCCGGATATCTGTCCAGCGACATCGCGCACCGGCTCCCCGACGAGGGGCAGCTCATCCCCACCCCCGGGCCCCATGAGAGGGTGGTATTCCTTCCCCATTTCCTCCACGGACTGGGCTTCCCACTCCACCCCTTTGTCCGGGGGCTCATGTTCTACTACGGCCTGGATTTCCATGATCTGGCCCCGAATTTCATCCTCAACATCTCGGTGTTTATCGTCGTGTGCGAGGCCTTCCTCTGCATCCAGCCCCACTTCGGCTTGTGGCTCAAGACCTTTAATGTCAAGCCGAAGGTTGTGAAGGGCAGCCAAGCGGAGTGCGGAGGCGCCATGGTGGGCAAGATGCCCAACGTTAATTGGCTCGAGGGGGCCTTCGTGGAAACCATCAAGGGGTGGCAATCGGGGTGGTTCTATATCACCAAGCCGCGTGACCCTAAATGGGTAGCGGCCCCCGAATTCAGATCTGGCATCCCCACATGGCTCACCTCTTGGAAAGAGAATGGCCTGACCTGGGGCGATTCGGAGGAGCTGACCGGACTCCAAGCCTGCGTCCAAAAGCTATTGAACAAGAAGCTCAAGCTTGTCAACATAGTCCAGGTCATGCTCATCCGCCGTATTCTCCCGTGCCAACAACGGGCCTTCAAATTGTGGGAGTTTGATCCGGCCTAGCATCGAACCTTGAGCAGGCTCTTCGACACTACGTACGAAGATGCCTGGAAGGTGTTGTTTAAGGGCGCCGAGGCTCCCGCATCCGCTACCGAAGATCGCGGATTCAGCTCGCAGCGTCAAGCTAGCGAGGTAAGCGATTCTACCCTTTATGGGACACTTGTTTTCCATAGTTTGACTCTATGCGGGATCTAAACTCCCTCTCCTTTGACAGGACTGGCTGAAGAAGGCCGAGCTGACTAACTGTCCGGCCCCTTTGCTAGAAGACCCAGCGGACGCCCGCTTAACGGGGCTGCTGGTTCCGGCACCCCACGTGGTGCCGGAGAAGAAGGCCAAGAAGAAGGCCACGGGCACTCGAAAGAGTTCCCGTTTTCAGGTGTTATCAGACTCATCGTCTGATGACTCCGAGGCGGACTCCTCCCACGAGGACGAGGTGGAGAAGAAAGAGGCCTCTCCCCCAATGGGGGGAGGGAAGAAAAGGAAGGCCCCCCCAACGAGGGAGGCCAAAGGGTCCCAGAAGGGAAGGACTCTTCCCCCGGACTGTTCCGCCAACACCGGCGACCACGACGAGGATTGGCCTTCAAGGGCCAAGCCCCTGGCGAGATCGTAAGTATCCGGACTCCCGAATAACTTCATGATTTTTCTTTTCGCCACATGGTGTCTTTCTAATGCCGCATACAACCCTGCAGTCCGCCCAAGGACGATCTTCCTGCTTCGTCGAGCGGGTCCTTGGGTACGTCGGATGTGGATAGTACTTCACTTCCAACCGCCTCCACCCCCCGTGACGCCGATGACACCGAGGTGGGATCCCAGAGAGGGACCCACCCGGAGGAGGAGGCCCCGGAGGTGCCACAGGGCAACCTCCCGGACTTCATACCGGACTCCGCACCGGAACCTGCAGTGGTTCCAGAGTCCGGCAGGCAGCTCCTTTGTAAGAAGGGCAAGACCGTGACGCCAGCGGCCTCCGTCCAACCGGAGGCGCCGGATAACTTGCTGGAGGCGCTCAACGGCGCTTCCATCGAGGAGGAACACCGCACTGTCATGAGTGCGGTGATTCAGAAGGTTCAGCTCGCCAAAAGCAGGCTGACCGAAGCCTGCAGCAGCCTTCTAACAGGCTTTGAGGTAAGAATATTAATATATGTAAAATAGTACCACATAGACAGTAGCCCCTGATGCTCGGTTCGGTGTTCGGAAAGAAAAGCCGGACTGAGGATCTAAAAAGATATACGCAGGAGTCTTAAAAAATATGTCAATATGGGATTGCAGGCTGTGCTGCTGACCTCTGCCGCACTGACTGCGGAGGTCGATGCTTTGAAGCAAAGCCTCGAGCGGTCCGAGAACGAGCTCGGCCGTGCCAAGAAGCAGCTCAAGGACAAGGAAGGTGAGTAAAACCTTATTAAAGTTGTACCTTACAGAAAAGTATTTGGTTGCAAGAGAAATGACAAGGATAACATGGGTACTTCAGGGGCCACGAACGAGGTGGCGACCCTGAAGGAGGCGGTGTCCGCGGCCGACCATAATGCGGCCATGGAGCATGCTGGGTGAGAGAAGCAGGAGACGCGGGTGGCGGAGGTACAGCAAGAGCTCCAGGCTCTCGTGGAAAAGCATGAGAGTTTGGAGCGCGACTCGAAGACTTGAGAGTCCGAGCTTGCATCGGCTCTTGAGAGTGCCAAAGCCGCTAAGGCCGAAGCCCACAAGGCCCTTCAGGAAATCGAGGCGTTGAAGAAAATAGCGGCGGGTAAGGCATTTTTCATGCAAAGCAAGCATGTGAATGTGAATTACCTGTTACTTACCCGAATTCGGAGCTCTCTAGGAGCGTTCACAGATCTGCCCCGCAGCGTGTCTGATGCTGCCGCTTTCTACAGGGACGAGGAGGGGAGCTCGACAGAGAAGGTCTTCTGGTCTCAGTATGCTGAGGCCGGACATCCGGTGCCCCTTAGCGACTAGCTGAAGCAGCTGGTCGAGCTCCACAAGGTGGCCGAACAGGCCATGAAGGGCCTCATAGTTCGGCTGTGGCCCAAGGAGGCCATGCCTGGGAGCTACTTCGGCCTGGTGCGGCGGCTGGTGGATGCTTGTCCATGGGTTGAGGTCATCAAGCAATCCGCCTGTATTGAAGGTGCCCGTCGGGCCCTTGCCCGCGCAAAGGTGCACTGGGGCAAGAGGGATGCTGAGAAGCTTGTGACGGACGCGCCACCGCAGGGCAAGGAGCATCGCACGCCCGAGATGTATTATAAGGGTGTCCTGAAGGGTGCCCGCATTATTGCGGGTGAGTGCTCCAAAAATGTAATATTTGAGTGGACTCGCATTTTGTTATCCTGTGCGCTAAAAACTTTGTTCATATGCGCTAAGCAACGCTTGTTGATTTAAAATATTATCTTCTGTGCGGCTGTTTACCAAATCTGAGAGATGGCAAGTCGTCGGCTTCAGCCCCCATGCCACGAGTGCTGGGGTGTTCGGGATAAACTTGAGCACTCTTGTTCCCATTTTTGGGTCCATCTAGGGAGGCGCTCAACACAACGAACAAGGCAACCGGACTTATAATGCTTGAACACTCTCACTTAGCCATAGAATTCTATAATTTTAAATTTCGGCGAAGCCCCTAGTCTTCGGAAGGCCGAATTTGGGGCGCTATCCATGCCTGGGCCGGACAAAGCTGGCTCCTCGCTCTAAGCGGCATAAGTCTTTAGGGACTCGCAAAAAACCTCTCGAACAGCGACTGGCTCTCGCCTCATCATGACGGTCAGTTTTAGCTTTCTCCACTGAGGCGCTCGCCCAGCTCAACTGGGGCGCAATCGCAGTGGTTCTCCCAGTGCTACCTTAGCCGATACAACGGAACGTAAGGTACCAAAACATGGGAGCCGGGCAAACCCAACTATTGACCCAAGACATGATTCGGAGCCGATGCATATAATGCTATAAGTTCGGGGTGCCGCACTTGTGAAAGTGTTCGGACTTATCACACCATGATGCGGGAAACATAAGCCCCTGGTGTATTTAGCCGTACCAAAATGTACGGATGCAACATGTCATAAATGAACATATGTATAAGAAATAAATGCAATTGGAAGCAAAAAGGTGTTGCATTGTTTATTCAAGAAAAGACTGTTGTGAATGCAGAACGATACAAATGGTGCGATAAGCAAGGGATGGGACTATTAAACATGTCCCCCTCCAGGGGGTAGGCTGCGTAATGGTGTATAAAACAGATTTAATGCTCGTAATGGAGACCACCTGGATATTCGTTGTAGCCTTTCCCCTTCCCTGGCTGTTGCATCATGAGTTCGGCAGGTCTGCTGCCGGACAGGGCCTCTGACGAACGGAGTCCTGTGGGTAAAAATAAAAAGAAAAAAAAGAATGACACACTTGAGAGCCCCTGGTGTGGTTGAGTCGCATTCTGGGCCTATCGTGGTCGTGCCCCTCTCCCCATGCCCATGGTATCTCCAAAGCGTAATGGTGTATGCGAAGGACCTGTCTTGATGTTTTGTAGGGGCTGGGGTGGGGGCCGCACTGCTACGCGTGCTCGGAACGTGCCAGGTGGTCTTGTTGTAGGTTACTCCGGGCGCGTTTAGCCGTGTTCGGTCGCTTAACGGCCGGACTCGAGAATTGCCTTAAGAGGCTGCACTGTATTTCTGCTGCGAGAGTCGCTGTATGTTCCTCCGTTTGGAGAGATCGTTCAGTATTTCTGTTGACCGTGATGACTCCTCGAGGGCCTGGCATCTTGAGCTTGAGGTATGCGTAGTGCGGCACCGCGTTGAACTTTGCAAACGCGGTACGTCCGAGCAGAGCATGGTAGCCGCTGCGGAACGGAACTATGTCGAAGATTAACTCCTCACTTCGGAAGTTATCCGGGGATCCGAAGACCACTTCCAGTGTAACTGAGCCTGTACAATTGGCTTCTACACCTGGTATGACGCCTTTAAAGGTTGTCTTGGTTGGTTTAATCCTTGAGGGGTCTATGCCCATTTTGCACACTGTATCCTGATAAAGCAGGTTCGGGCTGCTGCCACCGTCCATCAGGACTCTGGTGAGGTGAAATCCATCGATGATTGGGTCTAAAACCAATGCGACGAATCCGCCGTGGCGGATGCTAGTGGGGTGGTCCCTTCGGTCAAAAGTGATCGGGCAGGAGGACCATGGATTGAACTTTGGGGCAACTGGCTCCATCACGTATACATCCCTGAGTGCATGCTTCCGCTCCCTTTTGGGTATGTGTGTTGCGTATATCATGTTCATCGTCCGCACTTGTGGGGGGAAACCCTTCTGTCCACTATTGTTCGGCGGTCGGGTCTATTCCTCGTCATCGCTATGCAGCCCCTTGTCGTTGTTTTCGGCAATTAACTTGCCTGCCTGCTTGAATACCCAATAGTCCCTGTTGGTGTGGTTGGCTGGCTTTTTGGGGGTGCCGTGTATCTGGCACGAGCGGTCGAGTATTCGGTCCAAATTGGACGGACCCGGAGTAGTTCTTTTGAATGGATTTTTCCACTGACCGGGTTTAGAGCCTCTGAATCCGGCATTGACTGCCATATCTTCACTATTATCGCCGTTAATGCCGGTGTTTGTTTTTGTTGCGACGCGACCTGCCATTACGGTCCTTGATATGCGGACTGCCAGAATTTTTGCTGAGATTGTCGCTGCGTGCTAGCCAGCTGTCCTCACCCGTGTAGAAGCGGGTCATGAGTGATGTGAGGGCTGCCATGGATTTCGGCTTTTCCTGTCCCAGGTGCCGGGCAAGCCACTCGTCGCGGATGTTATGCTTGAAGGCCGCGAGGGCCTCCGCATCCGGACAGTCGACGATTTGGTTTTTCTTGGTTAAGAACTGTGTCCAGAATTGTCTGGCCGATTTGTCTGGCTGCTGAATTATGTGGCTTAGGTCATCAGCGTCTGGTGGTCGCACATATGTGCCTTGGAAGTTATCGAGGAATGCGGCTTCCAGGTCTTCCCAACTCCCGATTGACTCTGCTGGCAAGCTATTAAGCCAATGCCGGGCTGGTCCTTTAAGTTTGAGTGGGAGATATTTGATGGCGTGAAGATCGTCACCGCGGGCCATGTGGATGTGGAGGAGATAGTCTTCGATCCAAACCGCGAGGTCTGTTGTGCCATCGTAAGATTCAATATTCACGGGTGTCATCGCAGGGACTTACTGTGTCCGGCGCGGCGGTTGTCGTCGCGTATCATGGGGCGCCCACGCGATCCATAGATCGATCTTGATTGTCTTGCCTTATCCTCCAATATATCTCGCAAGTCCGGAGCGTTCCCCTGTGGCCTTGTGCTTTTCGAGCGATGCCGGGGTACGGTTCTAGTGAAGGGCCTAGAGGCCTCTCTGTCGCGACCACTGGGTGGTCGGTCAGCCGTATTGTCTGCTGGTGATGCAGGTTCATACGCCTCCTCCTCTAATCGGGGGAGCAGCTTGCGTTTAGGGTAGCTTTTGGAGGGGCGTTCGAGCTCATGCTCTTCAGCCGCGAGGACTTCAGTCCATCTGTCGGCTAGCAGATCTTGATCAGCTCTAAGCTGTTGCTGCTTTTTCTTGAGGCTGTTTGTCGTGGCCATAAGCCTGCGGTTGAAACGCTCTTGTTCGACGGGATCCTCAGGCACGACGAATTCGTCGTCGTCGAGGCTTGCCTCGTCTCCGGAGGGAGGCATATAATCCTCTACCTCTTCTTCTGCCGCTCTCTCATGAGGGCTGGCGTCTCCGTCCTCCTGTGCTGAATCTTGCTGGGGTGGGTTGTCTTCGGCACTGTCTGGGGTGTTATTATCTCCGGTGCCGGAATCTTCATTCTTGCTGTGGCGGGATTTAGAGTGGCGCCGCTGACGCCGGCGCTTGGGCTATTTCTTGGAGGGGTCATCCTCCGTTGTTCCTTCGCCATTCCCATCCTTTGGGATATCCACCATGTATATGTCATATGACGAGGTGGCTTTCCAGTGCCCGGTAGGCGCTGGTTCTTGGTCGTCTCTGGCATCGTCGTCCATACCGTCGATGTCTTCGGAGTCGTAGTCTAGCATATCGGTTAGATCGTCGATAGTGGCTACTAAGTGGGTGGTGGGTGGGCTTTGAATTTCTTCGTCGTTCGATTCCCAACGTCCTGATCGCAGTCCGGCCAGGGCTCTCCTAATAACGAGAGATACTTTAGCGAACTCAAGATGTTGCAAAAAGGTGAGTGTTGAAAGATGTCCGCCGCGGTGACCTCCATGATCGGCGCCCAATCGGATTCAATCGGAGGGGGCGCGGGAGGTTCGGAGTCCGGCGAGGAGTCCGGCACCTCGGAGCCACGAGCTTCATGAGGGACAAGGTCAGTGTTCGGCTCTATCACCGTAGAGGTTGCAGCCCCCGAGGCGGTGTCTAGCCATCCATCCTCGATCCGCGCAGTCGGCTCCGAATTGAAGATTGGAGCGGACTCGAGTGCGGCCTCCAGGGTACTGTCCGGCTGCAGAGCTAAATCATGCCCGTCGTGACAGTGTGGCGCGCTTGGCTGTGGCTCGAATCCATCAAAGATCAAGTCCCCGCGGATGTCAGCCGTGAAGTTCAAACTTCCAAATCTGACCTGACGGCCAGGGGCGTAGCTTTTGATCTGCTCCAGATGGCCAAGCGAATTGGCCCGCAGTGCAAAGCCGCCGAATACGAAGATCTGTCCGGGGAGGAAGGTCTCACCCTGGACTGCATCGTTGTTGATGATCGAAGAAGCCATCGAGCCTATCGATGACGACACAGAGGAACTCTCAATGAAAGCACCAATGTCGGTGTCAAAACCGGCGGATCTCGGGTAGGGGGTCCCGAACTGTGCGTCTAGGTGGATGGTAACAGGAGATAAGGGACACGATGTTTTACCCAGGTTCGGGCCCTCTTGATGGAGGTAAAACCCTACGTCCTGCTTGATTAATATTGATGATGTGTGTTACAAGAGTAGATCTACCACGAGATCAAGGAGGCTAAACCCTAGAAGCTAGCCTATGGTATGATTGTTGTTCGTCCTACGGACTAAAGCCATCCGGTTTATATAGACACCGGAGAGGGCTAGGGTTACACAGAGTCGGTTACAATGGTAGGAGATCTACATATCTGTATCGCCAAGCTTGCCTTCCACACCAAGGAAAGTCCCATCCAGACACGGGATGAAGTCTTCAATCTTGTATCTTCATAGTCTTGGAGTCCAGCCGATGATGATAGTTTGGCTATCCGGACACCCCCTAATCCAGGACTCCCTCAGTCGTCTTTGTGGGTTTAATCTTTGAGGGGTCTATGCCCATCTTGCGCACTGTGTCCTGATAAAGCAGGCTCAGGCTGCTGCCGCCGTCCATCAGGACTCTAGTGAGGTGAAATCCATCGATGATTGGGTCTAAAACCAATGCGGCGAATCCGCCGTGGCGGATGCTGGTGGGGTGGTCCCTTCGACCAAAAGTGATCGGGCAGGAGGGCCATGGGTTGAACTTCGGGGCGACTGGCTCCATCGCGTATACGTCCCTGAGTGCACGCTTCCGCCCCCTCTTGGGTATGTGGGTTGCGTATATCATGTTCACCGTCCGCACTTGTGGGGGGAAACCCTTCTGTCCTCTATTGTTCGGCGGTCGGGTCTCTTCTTCGTCATTGCTATGCAGCCCCTTGCCATTGTTTTCGGCAATTAGCTTGCCTGCCTACTTCAATACCCAACAGTCCATGTCGGTGTGGTTGGGTGGCTTTTCGGGGGTGTCGTGTATCTGGCATGAGCGATCGAGTATTCGGTCCAAATTGGACGGACCCGGAGTAGTTCTTTTGAATGGCTTTTTCCGCTGACCGGGTTTGGAGCCTCTGAATCCGGCATTGACTACCGTATCCTCATTATTGTCGCTGTTAATGCGGCATTTGTTCTTGTTGCGACGCGACCTGCCATTGTGGTCCTTGGTATCCGGACTGCCAGAATTTTTGCTGAGGTAGTTGCTGCGGGCTAGCGAGTTGTCCTCTCCCGTGCAGAAGCGGGTCATGAGTGATGTGAGTGCTATCATGGATTTCGGCTTTTCCTGTCCCAGGTGCCGGGCAAGCCACTCGTCGCGGATGTTATGTTTGAAGGCCGCGAGGGCCTCCACATCCGGACAGTCGACGATTTGATTTTTCTTAGTTAAGAACCGTGTCCAGAATTGTCTGGTTGATTCGTATGGATGCTGAATTATGTGGCTTAGGTCGTCAGCGTCTAGTGGTCGCACATACGTGCCCTGGAAGTTATCAAGGAATGCGGCTTCCAGGTCCTCCCAACACCCAATTGATTCTGCTGGCAAGCTGTTAAGCCAATGCCGAGCTGGTCCTTTAAGCTTGAGTGGGAGGTATTTGATGGCGTGAAGATCGTCACGGCGGGCCATGTGGATATGAAGGAGATAGTCTTCGATCCAAACCGCGGGGTCTTTTGTGCCATCATAGGATTCAATATTCACGGGTTTAAACCCTTTGGGGATTTGATGATCCATTACTTCATCTGTGAAGCATAGTGGGTGTGCGGCGCCTCTGTATTGGGCTGTATCACGACGGAGCTCAAGCGAGCTTTGTCTATTGTGTTCGGCCCGGCCAGACTTGCTGTGTCCGGCGCGACGGTTGTCGTCACGTATCATGCGGCACTCACGTGATCCGTAGATCGATCTTGATTGTCTTTCCTTATCCTCCAATATATCTCGCAAGTCCGGAGCGTTCCCCTGCGGCCTTGTGCTTTTCGAGCGATGCCGGGGTACGGTTCTAGTGGAGGGCCTAGAGGCCTCTCTGTCGCGGCCACGAGGTGGTCGGTCAGCCGTATTGTGCGCTGGTGATCCAGGTTTATATGCCTCCTCCTCTAACCGGGGGAGCAACTTGCATTTGGGGTAGCTTTTGGAGGGGCGTTCGAGCTCATGCTCTTCGGCCGCAAGGACTTCAGTCCATCTGTCGGCCAGCAGATCTTGATCAGCTCTAAGCTGTTGCTTCTTTTTCTTGAGGTTGTTTGCCGTGGACATAAGCCTGCGTTTAAAACGCTCTTGTTCGACGGGATCCTCAGGCACAACAAATTCTTCGTCGTCGAGGCTTGCCTCATCTCCGGAGGGAGGCATGTAATTATCATCCTCTACCTCCTCATCTGCCGCTCTCTCATGAGGGCTGGCTTCTCCGTCCTCCTGTGCTGAATCTTGCTGGAGGGGGTTGTCTTTGGCACTGTCTGGGGTATTGTTATCTCCGGTGTCGGAATCTCAGTTCTTGCTGTGGCGGGATTTAGAGCGGCGCCGCTGACGCCGGCGCTTGGGCTGTTTCTTGGAGGGGTCTTCCTCCGCTGTTCCCTCGCCATTGCCATCCTTTGGGATATCCACCATGTATACGTCATATGACGAGGTGGCTTTCCAGTGCCCAGTAGGCGCTGGTTCTTGGTCGTCTCCAGCACCGTCGTCCATATCGTTGATGTCTTCGGAGTCGAAGTCTAGCATGTCGGTTAGATCGTCGACAGTGGCTACTAAGTGGGTGGTGGGTGGGCCTTGAATTTCTTCGTCATCCGCATCCCAACCGTCCTGACCGCAGTCCGGCCAGGGCTCTCCTGATAACGAGAGATACTTTAGCGAACTCAGGATGTCACCGAAAGGTGAGTACTGAAAGATGTCCGCAGCGATGAACTCCATGATCGGCGCCCAGTCGGATTCGATTGGAGGGGGCGTAGGAGGTTCGGAGTCCGGCAAGGAGTGCGACACCTCGGAGTCACGAGCTTCAGAAGGGACAAGGTCAGTATTCGGCTCTATCATCGTAGAGGTTGCAGCCCCCGAGGCTGTGTCTAACCACCCGTCCTCGATCTGCACAGCGGGCTCCGAATTGAGGGTCGGAGCGGACTCATGTGCGGCCTCCAGGGCACTGTCCGGCAGCAGAGCTAAATCATGCCCATCGTGACAGTGCGGCGCGCTCGGCTGTGGCTCGAATCCATCGAAGATCAAGTCTCCGCGGATGTCAGCCGAGAAGTTCAGACTTCCAAATCTGACCTGACGGCCAGGGGCGTAGCTTTTGATCTGCTCCAGATGGCCAAACGAATTGGCCCGCAGTGCAAAGCCGCCGAATACGAAGATCTATCCGGGGAGAAAAGTCTCACCCTGGACCGCGTCGTTGTTGATGGTCGAAGGAGCCATCGAGCCTATCAGTGACGACACAGAGGAACTCTCAATGAAAGCACCAATGTCGGTGTCAAAACCGGCGGATCTCGGGTAGGGGGTCCCGAACTATGCGTCTAGGCGGATGGTAACAGGAGACAAGGGACACGATGTTTTACCCATGTTCGGGCCCTCTTGATGGAGGTAAAACCCTACGTCCTGCTTGATTGATATTTATGATGTGGGTATTACAAGAGTAGATCTACCACGAGATCAAGGAGGCTAAACCCTAGAAGCTAGCTTATGGTATGATTGTTGTTCGTCCTATGGACTAAAACCATCTGGTTTATATAGACACCAGAGAGGGCTAGGGTTACACAGAGTCGGTTACAATGGTAGGAGATCTACATATCCGTATCGCCAAGCTTGCCTTCCACGCCAAGGAAAGTCCCATCCGGACACGGGACGAAGTCTTCAATCTTGTATCTTCATAGTCTTGGAGTCCGGCCGATGATGATAGTTCGGCTATCCGGACACCCCCTAGTCCAGGACTCCCTCACCTGCGTGACCAAGTCGTCGATGCCATAGCCAGCCTTCTGAAGCTTTTGCAAGTAAGCATACGGCAGGTTGTGGTCCTGTAGAGAAATCAACAATGTACAAGTCTCCTCTCCTAAAGCCTTCGAAGACTTTGGAATTGTCAGCTTCCATGATCACAACACAACGATACTTGCCAAAGACAACAACCATATCAAGATCACAAAGCATTGAGACAGACATGAGGTTGTATCCTAAGGACTCGACAAGCATGACTTTGTCCATGTGTCGATCCTTAGAGATCGCAACCTTACCTAGAGCCAATACCTGACTTTTGCATTTGTCAGCGAAGATGATATGCTTCAGATGTGATGGAGTTAAGGGAGCATACATCAATAGATTCTTGTCACCAGTCATGTGATTTGTACATCCACTATCGAGGACCCACTCGTTTGCTTTGGGTTGATCATCCTGCAGATGAATTAGTGCAGCTTACACACTCATATACTTCATCAGTGAAGAATATGACATCAGCATCATCAGGTCAATTTCATCGACTAATTTGATCAGATAATCAGTATGAGGACGTGTGAAATGAAAGTTCATTTCATCATGATTCGCCTGTGTCCTTTCAGGCATTGTTCAGGTCTCCAGCAAATTCTTCAGTCGTTTTGAGCACGACTGGAGACCTGACCCTGCATAAGAGATTAGTTCTTTTTCTTCACCACCCACATCTGGAGGGGTGGCAAAGAATTCATCACTCTGTGAGCATCATATGAGAAAGGTGGCATGGACGCCAGTCCGCTTCGTTTCACATAAGAGGGGTTAGGGTAAGCATATGAATAAGCAGAGAAATTCTTCGAGGACTTATGAACATAATGATTTGAAGAATAATGCACATATTCATAGCCCTTAGCTCTACCCTGCGAAACAGAGTTGTTAACACGATGATGTTCATATGAGGATTTTGATCCTTTTGGGGAATTTGATCCATGTGAGGAATTTGGTCCGTATGAGGACTTGGATCCATCTGAAGAATTTGGTCCATATGAAGGGTTTGATCTGGGGTTCCTATTCTTCACTGGTGGTGTCATGAGGACATTCACCTGAAGACTTTCAACATAACTTTTGGAAACCGAGATTTTCTTCATAGGGGAACCGTTCTTGCAGTTAGTGCCAACATATCTAGCAAATACTTCACCATTCTGATTTTTGAACAGTTTATAGTTGGAGTCAAATGACTCATCAGATGAATGAGGAGATTCACATGTAAATCCAGATAAGTTAGATGGATCAACTGGAGGTCCCTTTGCAGCAACCCATGAGGTTTTGGGGTACTGCTCAGGCTTCCAGTATGTTCCATTAGCATTGAGTTTCCTCTCAAAGGCAATACCCTCTTTCCTAGGGTTTCTGTTGAGGATTTGCTTTTTAAGCACATCACAGAGAGTCTAATGCCCTTTGAGGCTTTTGTACATGCCTGTCATATACAATTCCTTCAGCCCTGCATCGTCAGTGATACTAGCAATGTCCTAAGATGAGGAATTAGTGATAGCAGAGGCAGGTGAAGAATTTGTAACATTTAAAGCATTTGAACATTCAGGTGAAGAATTAGCAGATTCACGTTCAATGCACTTTAAGCATGGAGGATCAAATTCTTCCCGAGTAGCGCTGACTTGTTGAGCAAGTAATGAATCGCGCTCCTTCTGAAGATCTTCATAACACACTCTTAGCTTCTCAAGATCTTGCTTTCTTTGAAGAAATTCGTAAGAAAGCTTCTCGTGATCAGTTAAGAGGATTTTATGATGACTTTGAAGGTTGTCAAACTTAGACTGAAGTCTCTGAAGATTTTCAGTTAAGTCTTTAGTGCGGTCCATTTCATCACCCAACATATCATCACTTTTGTCTAGCATGTTTTGAAGTTTTTCAATAGCCTTTTGTTGTTTCACAGCAATCTTAGCAAGTTTAGAGTAGCTAGGCTTGAGATTTTCATCAGATTCATCCTCACTTGATTCAAAGGAGGGGTATTTAGTTACCTTAGCAGCCTTTGCCATGAAGCAATAGGTAGGAGCGTAGTCGTCATTGCCTTCATCAGCGTTGTTGGTGTTGCCATTTTCTTCAGAGTTGATGATAGACTTGCTGAAAAATGCGGTAGCAAGAGCTAGGCTTGCCACACCTGACTCAGACTCCTCGGATGGCTCCTCTTCCCCATTATCCTCAGATTCAGCCTCAGAATCCATTTCCTTGCCAATGAATGCCCGAGCCTTCTTGGAGCTGCTCTTCTTGTGGGATGAAGACTTCGAGGATTTTGATGATGAAGACTTTGAAGATTTCTTCTTCTTCTTGGCATCATCAGAACTGTAATCCTTGTATTTCTTCTTATTTAGTTACTTGTCCCACTGAGGACAATCTTGAATGTAGTGACCAGGCTTCTTGCATTTGTGGCATAACCTTCTCTTATAGTCACTTGATGAGGAATCACTGCTCCTTGAAGATTTTCCAAAGCGACCACGTCTTGAGAATTTCTGGAACTTCTTCACAAGCAGTGCTAGCTCCTGGCTCAATTCTTCAGGATCACCAAGGCTACTACCAGAATCTTCACATTCTAATTCAGACACTGCCTTGGCCTTCAGGGCACATGGTTTGCCATAGCTTGAACCATAGAGATCTCTCTTTTCAGCAAGTTGGAACTCATGAGTATTTAGCCTCTCGAGGATATCAGTGGGATCTAGTGACTTGTAATCAGCACGCTCTTGAATCATCAGTGCCAGAGTGTCAAATGACGAATCGAGTGATCTCAGCAATTTCTTCACCACCTCATGGTCGGTGATGTCAGTGGCACCGAGCGCTTGAAGCTCATTTGAGATATCAGTGAGGCGATCGAAGGTTTGCTGAACATTTTCATTGTCGAGTCTTTTGAAGCGGTTGAAGAGATTGTGAAGAACGTCAACACGAGAGTCACCTTGAGTTGAGACTCCTTCGTTTACTTTGGAGAGCCTATCCCAGATAAGCTTAGCAGTTTCCAAAGCACTCACTCTACCATATTGCCCTTTACTTAGATTACCACATATGATATTCTTCGCTTGAGAATCGAGTTGCTTGAATCTCTTCACATCAGCAGCATTCAGGGAAGGTGTGACTGAGGGAACACCATTTTCCACAACGTACCAGAGATCGTTGTCAATTGCTTCAAGATGCATTTACATCTTATTCTTCCAGTAGGGGTAGTCCGTGCCATCGAAGGTAGGACACCCAGCAGAGACTTTGATCATACCTGCAGTCGACATAACTATAACTCCAGGTGGTTAAACCAAAATCACATAGAACAAGGGAGTACCTTGCTCTGATACCAATTGAAAGTGCGTTATATCGACTAGAGGGGGTGAATAGGCGATTTTTATGAATTCTTCACTGAGGAATTTGCCGGTGAGGAAATTCCTTAGCGAAGAACTACTTGCAGCGGAATAAGTACTCAGAAGTAAGCATGACAGAATACACACATAGTTATCATGATGAAATGAAGACAAACACAGACTACAGAAAGCGTAAACACAGGATAACATGAGATGAAGACAAACAGACTGAAGAAATTGAACCGAGGAAATTGAGAAAGTCTTCAGTCAAAGTCTTCAAACACAGATATGAACAAACACTCAACACAGTAATGAGGAAATGAAAGAGTTGAGGAAATAGAACCAGTTAGGTTGGTGAAGACAATGATTTGGTAGACCAGTTCCAACTGCTGTCTCAGTTGTACATCTGGTTGGAGCGGCTGAGTATTTAAACTCGAGGACACACAGTCCCGGACGCCCAGTCGCCGAGCACGCAGCTCAGGACACCAAGTCCTCACCGTATTCTCCTTGAACTAAGGTCACACAGACCTCGTCCAATCACTCGTGGTAAGTCTTCAGGCGACTTCCAAACCTTCACAGACTTCGGTCACTCGGCGATCCACAATTCCTCTTGGATGCTCTAGACCATGACGCCTAACCATCTGGAAGAAGCACAGTCTTCAAAGCTAACAAGCGTCGGATCCACGCAGGATCAATCTCTTCAGTGATGCTCAATCACTTTGGGTTTGTGGGTGTTTGGGTTTGGATTTTCCTCACTCGATGATTTTCGCTCAAAGTCCTCGGAGGATGGGTTGCTCTCAAATGACAAGTGCCAGTTTCTCTCGGAGTAGCCAACCAGCTAGTGGTTGTAGGGGGCGGCTATTTATAGCCTAGGGAGCATCCCGACATGATAAGACATAAATGCCCTTCAATGATATGACCGTTATGTGGATAAGATATTTTGGGAGAGCTGGCGCGTAGCACAGCAACGGTCGGAAATTTGACTCTCAAATTCCTCAGGGCTATCATGTTCCTCACTGTGTAGGCAATCAGCACTCACGAATTCCTAACTCCTCAGTCAGAACAAATTCCTCAGCGACCAGAAGAATTTCGTCTCTGTCACTGAAGAAATTGACTGAACTTTATGAGATTTCCAATGGCTTCACTCGAAGGGATTGGTAGGTGTAGGATTATGAGTTGAGCATCACGTGTAAATTTTTCCTTAGTATTTCCTCGACCCCCTTTAACAGTACGGTGTTTCCTATGACTCAAGAAAGAGAAAAACAAAACTATGAAAACGAAAGTCTTCAAGCTTCATATTCCTTGCATGAATATCAAGTCTTCACAGACACATCAATTTCTTCACTTTCAAAGTCTTCATGAAAGTCTTCAGGAATACCAAAATCTTCAGTCGAAGATATTCATTTTTAGGGGTCAACTTTCTCTGTAAATATCAAACTCCTCATAGACTTATAGAGACACTCATAAACACATTAGTCCCTTAACCTATAAGTCTTCAATACACCAAAATCACTAAGGGGCACTAGATGCACTTACAAAAGCTCTTCCTACAGATGCTTGTTAAAAACAGGAGAGAAGTCACATGTCTTTGAGAGGGGAAGACATGCTAATATGTTTGATCTTAGCTATTGTTGTTGACAATCCTTTTTGCTCTGACTTTATTTTCTCCTACTCTCTTTGCTCTGATTTATTTTCTTTGATTTTATCTCACCCTAC
>NC_041391.1:433652436-433726148 GCF_002162155.2 Triticum dicoccoides | reverse complement strand
TTGGAATTTATTGGACATATTTAAATCTTTGGGGACATGTCTATATCTAAGTGAAGTACTTACCTTGTAGTACTCACCCATCACATGTCATCCCAATATTGTGTGACATCCTGGTTTTTGCTCTCTTTTTTGAGTTTTATTGCATTTTGAATTGAATTTGAGTTTTTGAATCAACTCATTTGGATTTCATCACTTGGGAATTTCTTTGATTTTCACCCAAGTGACTCATCTCACCTCCAAACCCATCCCTTGCCCTTTGATATACCCAAATATAACCTTGGGAATATTTTCTTAAAAGAAAAATATTCATTTTCTCTCTGAAATAACACTTCAGTCACTTCTGCTCCAAAGCAACCCTCATTTTTCTTGCCCACAAAAATCTGAGAAAATTCCTGAATATTCCTTGGACCTTACCACACCTCCATGTGCAAAATAATTCATTGTTATTTGGCATATTTTTGCTACAGAAAATCTTTTCTATTCTGGTCAGAAAGTGCATGTTGTGAAGGAAGTGCATTTTTCCTTGATCCAATGAAGCTAAAAATTTTAGGGCTTCACTACCCTCCTAAGTAACCCCTAGATACCAAAATCAGCTCTTAACTCTCTCTAGATTTTTCTCTATTAAGCTCCAAAGTTTTTGTCCGGAAATTTGCCAAGAAGCTACAGCCTTACCCAGTCGGCCTGCAACTAACTTGGATGCTTGGATCGACCTAGCCTTGCGAACACAACACCCTAGACATCAATTTAATGGTCAGCGCGCCATGTAGCCGGAGTTCACATGGTGACCATGCGAGGACAAGGCCCCCGGCATGTGTTCAACGTGCTCTACGTCGCGCTAGTGGCTCTGTTTCGCTCATGCCTGCGTCGGAGCTCGCCTTAGCCTGCCGCACCGTGCCTGCACCCTTGACTCATTGCCCTTGACCCCTCCCTGCCGCTAGCCGATGTCGGAGTTTGCCGTAGCAAGCACGGGCATGACGAGGCCAAGTGCACAGTGCGCCCGTGCCCCTGTGCTCATCTCCACCCGCGTCCTATGCTCGTCCGCGTCTTCCCATAGTGGCCGCATGAAATATGGAGTCTTCCCCTCTCCCACTGATGCTCCTCGTCGCTTCCCAGAGACTCCAGAGAGCTTGCCGGAGCCCGCGACCCCGCCTCGGCTCCCCTATATATATAGCACCTCCCTCGCCCCTCTGAGCATCTCACCTCACTCCTCTACATCCACAACTCCTCCTAGATAGTCGTGGCCTGGCAGAGTAGGCCTCTGGCTGTCATTCCCCTCCCGAGCTCGCCGGCGATCCCCTTCCTCGGCCATCCACCTACCCAGTGCCCCTCAAGCTCAAAGCACTCTTCCAGAGCCTCCTATCAGGACATTGGTGCAAGAGAAACCCCCTGGAGCCCTTGGAGTCGTCCATCCTTGCTGTCTTCTTCATCTTCGACGAGTCTCGTCCATAGCCACCGCTAGAGACGCTCGTTCCGGTCGACTCTGTCCACCTCCTACCTTGCCACGGGTACGAGCAGGTGCGCCAGGACCCCCTCGCTCGATCCCTCCCTTCCTCAATGGCCGTCGCGCCCTCCTCGCCGAAGAGAGCCCCGGTGACAAGCCGCCGTCCCCTGTTTCTCTCCCCATATCTCTCAAAACCCAACAGGCGGGGCCCACTGTCAGCCTCTCCACTCGCGCTCGAAGCAGTACGAGTGGAGGCGTATTCGCTAGAATACGTCTTCGACGTCACCCCACCTGATATTATTTTAAATCTGATTTAAATTCAGAAATTTTTCTGAACTTTGACCACCTATAACTCCTATTCTATAAGTCCAATTGACATGATTCTTTTTGCATTGGTTTTGTGTTGAAATTTTCTATCAGCATGCAAAATATGAGATATTTTCTTGCTATGATTATTTTCTGGTGAATTAAATAGTGTTATGTGACATTTTCTTTTTGCTATTTTAATTATTGTTAGAGGAAGAAACTTGCCTTGAGGAGAACCAGGAGGAGTGTGACCCTCCTATGCACTAAGGCAAGCCATCACAAACATTTGCAAGAATGTCATTTTAATAGCTATTGTTTTCACTCAAATGTGATTATTTTAAATGCATATAGAAACTTCATATGAATTCATTTGATGCTAGTTGCATGTTCTTGCTGTGATTATCCTGTTATCAGTAGCATTGTAGTTGGATGGTTAAGTTTATGTCGTAGAGTAATATGACGTTATGCTTGATTTAGTTAGGGTGTGTTTGGTTGGGGAATGTAGTGGAATGTAATGTCATGGTTCCATTCCATCGGAATGGGTCGGTTCCGTTCTTGTGTTTGGTTGAGGAAGATATGTGGAATGGAATGGTGACGTTTCATTGTTTGCTTAGCGAGATGGAATGGAACAGTGATATTATAGCTCTGTCGATCAGATCACCAGTTCATGAACATCTGCCAATCAGATCACCAGTTCAAAGAAGAAATCCATATCTCATTGGATCAATTACATACATGGATGATGCACGGGTGCAATAATTTACAGAACCTTGTTGCTGGTTATTGCAGCAACAGAGAGGTGCGAGTGAGGATTATTGGTTGCATCCATGGGCTGCACAGGTTTTCAAGCAAGCAAGGTCGTTGCCGCTCTCCAGCGCATCTGGTCAGGTCGCCTCCAGTAAGCAAGATCCGACGCGCACGCTGTAGAAAAAAACGACGAGGCACGCAGAGATGAGGGCGGCGCCAATCCTCTAACGCGCCCGCTGCTCCGGCGCGCCGCCGCTCTGACGCATCTGCTGCTCCGGTGCGCCGCCGCTCTGACGCACCCACTGCTCCGGCATGCTGCCGCTCTGACACACCCGCCGCTCGTCTCCCTCGGCCAGATCTGTGGTGCAGCGCCACCATAGCCGGCAGGGATGAGGGTAACGGGGATGAGGAGGTTGACAGCCTAGATCTGTCGCAAGAGGGAGAGTCGACGGAGGAGAACTATTGGCCTTGGGTGAGACGAGAGAGGAAGAGTGATGACAGTCAAGGAGAAGTTTGCGAGCCGGCGTCGGGAGAGAAACGAGAGCGAGAGAGGCGTTCCGCATGGTTCCTCCAAATTGGATGTACGAGCGCGTTCCGCATATAGCTGGAATATTCCATTCCACGGAACGAGTGGGTTCCCATTCCTGAATCAACCAAACACGAGAACTGGCCTGAGAGACGAGACGAACCCGTTCCATTCCATCCCATGACCTCAACTAAACACACCCTTAATATCAAGATTATGTTGAAAGTGATGCATAAGTTGTCGTTGCATTTTCATGGCATACCATGACTCAGTGAAATTTTTGCAAGTTGAAACCTGATAATAAACCAACTTGAACATGTTGTTAATTGAGTCATGGTGCCACAGAATCGAGCTTCCCAAAGTGCAACCACATTTGCCTTTATGAGGGGGGACCTTTCCTGGTCTATTGTTATACCTCTCGCCGGTGCCTCCAACTAGGGAAGGTTATGCGTTGGCGCTACCCTGGCCCGATAGGTAGGTATAACATTGTGTGCCAGTAGTTATTTTGGTACCATGTCCCTGTTTGGGACGATTGTTTTGCCACGACGGTGGCCGTTGGATGTCCGGAGTGGCATCAGGCCACCCATGACTTAGCCCAAAGGGGAGTTGGTCAGAGTGGCCGGGAGAGTGTCATGGCAATCGACTGGTTCTGTCAGGACGTCGTTGGTCCACCCGAATGGGAGTCCGAGGCCATGGGTTCCATGGTGTGGGTACAGTGTGCTAACCTTTGCAGAGTTTGTATCGATAGCCATGTCCTCGGTCATGGACACAAGTTTGTAGTAGGTCACACCGTGGATCAACAAGAAAATATTAAACTTGCACACTAAATGAACACATGTGGCACTGGTTAGGTTGGTTAAGTTGTGAGGACCACCGAGGTGGTTTCATTTGTGATTCGGGAGTGATCACCTTGGTATGATGAGGTTCGTGGTTATGAGGTAACCGCGATGGTAAGCGGGTTGGAAAGGCCTTGTTATGAGAACTGATACGTCTCCAACGTATCTATAATTTATGAAGCATTCATGCTATTTTATTATATGTTTTGAATGATTACGGGCTTTATCATACACTTTTATATTACTTTTGGGACTAACCTATTAACCGGAGGCCCAGCCCATATTGCTGTTTTATTGCCTGTTTCAGTATTTCGAGGAAAAGGAATATCAAACGGAGTCCAAACGGAATGAAACCTTCGGCAGCGTGATTTTTTGGAAGAATATGATCCTGGAGACTTGGAGTTCACATCAGAAGATCCTTGAGGAGGCCAGGAGATAGGGGGCGCCCCCCTACTGGGCGCTCCCCCCTGTCTCGTGGGCCCCTCGAGCACCCCCCGACCGACTTCTTTCGCCTATATAGTCCCACGTACTCTAAAAACATCCACGGAGAAGATAGACCGGGAGTTATGCTGCCGCAAGCCTCTGTAACCACCAAAAACCTCTCAGGAGCCCATTCTAGCACCCTGCCGGAGGGGGGGGACCCATCACCGGTGGCCATCTTCATCATCCCGGTGCTCTCCATGATGAGGAGGGAGTAGTTCACCCTCGGGGCTGAGGGTATGTACCAGTAGCTGTGTTTGATCTCTTTCTCTCTCGTGTTCTCTCTATGGCACGATCTTGATGTATCGCGAGCTTTGCTATTATAGTTGGATCTTATGATGTTTCTCCCCCTCTACTCTCTTGTGATGAATTGAGTTTCCCTCTTGAAGTTATCTTATCGGATTGAGTCTTTGTTTGAGAACACTTGATGTATGTCTTGCCGTGTTTATCTGTGGTGACAATGGGATATCACGTGCCACTTCATGTATGTTTTGGTGACCAACTTGCGGGTTCCGCCCATGAACCTATGCATAGGGGTTGGCACACGTTTTCTTGACTCTCCGGTAGAAACTTTGGGGCACTCTTTGAAGTACTTTGTGTTGGTTGGATGAATTTGAGATTGTGTGACGCATATCGTATAATCATGCCCACGGATACTTGAGGTGACAATGGAGTATCTAGGTGACATTAGGGTTTTGGTTGATTTGTGTCTTAAGGTGTTATTCTAGTATGAACTCTATGATGGATCGAGCGGAAAGAATAGCTCTATGTTATTTTACTACGAACTCTTGAATAGATCGATCAAAAAGGATAACTTTGAGGTGGTTTCGTACCCTACCATAATCACTACGTTTGTTCTGCGCTATTAGTGGCTTTGGAGTGACTCTTTGTTGCATGTTGAGGGATTGTTATATGATCTATCTATGTTATTATTGTTGAGAGAACTTGCACTAGTGAAAGTATGAACCCTAGGCCTTGTTTTCTATCATTGCAATACTGTTTACGCTCACTTTTATCATTAGTTACCTTGCTGTTTTCATATTTTCAGATTACAAAAACCCTTATCTACTATCCATATTGCACTTGTATCACCATCTCTTCGCCGAACTAGTGCACCTATACAATTTACCATTGTATTGGGTGTGTTGGGGACACAAGAGACTCTTTGTTATTTGGTTGCAGGGTTGTTTGAGAGAGACCATCGTTCATCCTACGCCTCCCACGGATTGATAAACCTTAGGTCATCCACTTGAGGGAAATTTGCTACTGTCCTACAAACCTGTGCACTTGCAGGCCCAACAACGTCTACAAGAAGAAGGTTGTGTAGTAGACATCAAGCTCTTTTCTGGCGCCGTTGCCGGGGAGGTGAGTGCTTGAAGGTATATCTTTAGATCTTGCAATCGAATATTTTTGTTTCTTGTTTTATCACTAGTTTAGTTTATAAAAGAAAAATTACAAAAAAAAATGGAGTTAAGTTTGTCTCATACGCTTCATCTTTTTAATATCTTTCGTGAGTTTGATGGAAAGGAAAATTGTGTGCAAGTGCTAGAAGAAGAATGCATTAAAATGCTTGGTACTAAATCTTTGAATGATGAGCATTATTGCAATGTTGTTAGTATGAACTCTTTGAATATCCATAGTACTAATGATGATTGCTCTAGTCATGATGAAAATATCTCTTATAAGCATGTCAACTTTTGTGGAGTGCATGTTTGCATGAGCACACCAAATAGAGAAGATATATATTGCAAGAGGCATAAGCACTTAGAAACTAAATGGTTGCAAGAAAGGCTAAATGTGAGTGCTGAAAATTTCAATTTCCTTTGCCGTACTTGTGAACTCTGCAATGAATGTGGTCATTTACATCTCCTATGCAAATTGTTTCATGATCGAATCGTGTCCAAAAATTGTGATGATTTGATCTCCCTTGCGCATTACAATGAGCTTAGTTTACTTTTGGGTTATGAAGAATTGAAACGTTTAATTAAGGACCTTCCAGAATTTGCCCATAAGAAATTCCTTAATATTGATCCAGAGAAGATTTATTTGTATTGTGCGGTGAATTGCATTGAAAATCCTTATATTGCCAATTACATAAAGAAAAGAAAGAAGATGATGAGAATACTAATGAAAGGGAAGAGACTTCCCAATATCCTCCTATTATTTTTTATGATGAATCAGGTAACGAGGAGGAGCTTTCTATTCAACCAATCTCGTCAATAAGGAGCTCAAAGAGGAAGGTTGAACCCAAACATAATGTGAAAAATGAAAGGAAAATAAGGGGCAACAAAGGTAAAAAGGCATCCCTCCCAAATGATGTTGCTCCTACTACTCCTTGTGATGATGATAATTGCTATACTATTGGTGCTATCCATACTATTAATGATGAGAGTAATTATGCTTATGATATTAAAAGACCCAAGCTTGGGGAAGCTATGTTTGATGAGGAAGAAATATTTGAGAATATATTTGCTGAAATTAATGTTTGTCCCAAGCTTGGGGATGCTATCTTTAATGAAGATTATATTTTTAGCATCCCAAATATGCAAAGTTGTTATGATGATAGCATGCCTCTTACCTATGATGAACACGAAAGTGGATTTGGAAGAGTGTCAACTTTATTTAGTGATTCCACTATCTTGGGAGAGGTTTCAATCGATTATGATGAGAACGAAGTTGCTACTTATGATGATTATTGTGATGAAACTTATGCTATAAAAAGTAGTGATGATTATGTTTACAAATCTTGTCATGATTATGATTACCCTTTTTCTGAACATTACTCTTTTAATGTGGAAACAATTTTTATTGTTCAAGTCTTTTATGATACTCCCACTATTCCGAATGAGAAGAAATTTGCTTATGTGGAGAGTAGTAAATTTTCTATGCTTGTAGATCATGAAAAGAATGCTTTAGGTGCTGGTTATGTTGTTGAATTCATTCATGATGCTACTGAAAATTATTTTGAGGGAGGAACATATGCTTGTAGGAATTGCAATAATGTCAAGTTTCCTCTCTATGTGCTTCAAGTTTTGAAGCTATGCTTGTTTTACCTTCCTATGCTTGTTGATTATTGTTCCCATAAGTTGCTTGCTCACAAAATCCATATGCATAGGAAGTGGGTTAGGCTTAAATGTGCTAGTCATATGTTTCATGATGCTCCCTTTATGTTTCGATTCTTATCTTTTATGTGAGCATCATTGTCATCATCATGCCTAGCTAGAAAGGCATTAAAGAAAAGCGCTTGTTGGGAGACAACCCAATATTTATCCTTACTGTTTTTGTGTGTCCACATGATTATGCTACTGTAGTAATCATGTTTTATAGCTTTTGTTTCAATAAAGTGCCAAGTAAGACCTTTAGGATAGCTTAAGGTGATAGTTGTGTTGATCCTGCTGAGAATCAGAAACTTTTGCACCCAGTAAATTAGTTTTGTTAATTCACAGAAACATGCTTATGATCTGATTCATTTTTCTCTGGATTGGTAAAAAAATTGCTTAGGACTTCCTAAGTTTGTAGGATTTTTGGAGTTCAGGAAGTATACGTTTGATACAGATTACTACAGACTGTTCTGTTTTTGACAGATTCTGTTTTCTATGTGTTGTTTGCTTATGTTGATGAATCTATGAGTAGTATCAGAGGGTATGAACCATACATAAGTTGGAATACAGTAGATATTACACCAATATAAATTTAGAATGAGTTCATTACAATACCTAAGTGGTTGTTTTATTTTATTATACTAACGGAGCTTACGAGTTTTCTCTTGAGTTTTGTCTTGTGGAGTTTTCAAGTTTTGGGTAAAGATTCGATGGACTATGGAATAAGGAGTGGCAAGAGCCTAAGCTTGGGGATGCCCAAGGCACCCCAAGGTAATATTCAAGGACATCCAAGAGCCTAAGCTTGGGGATGCCCCGGAAGGCATCCCCTCTTTCGTCTTTGTTCATCGGTAACTTTACTTGGAGCTATATTTTTATTTGCCACATGATATGTGTTTTGCTTGGAGCGTCATTTTATTTTGTTAGTATTTGCTTGCTGTTATTTAGAATAATGTTTTGCATCTATATCTTCAATAAAAATGTCGAGGATAGCCTTTACCATGCTTATTTTGCTAGTATACATGTTGCTGTTTGAAAACAGAAAGTTTACCGCTGTTGCAAAAATTCCCTAGAAAAGTAAGAGAATGGTATAATGTTGAAACATTTTGCATATTGAGATATGATAAATGTACTACAGTGGGAATTTTATTTCATAATTTTTGGAGTTAGGTAAGTATGATGAATCTTGCATTCTTTATAGACTATACTGTTTTGGCAGATTGCTGTTATGTTTGCGTTGTTTGCATATGTTTACTTGTTTAATGATTCTATTTGAGGATAGGAGTATTAAATATGCAGAGGCATTTAGTATTCAATGTTGAATAATAATTTTAGTGATTTGTTACAGTAGAGAATGATAAGGTTTTGCATTGGTTTATACTAACCTATCTCACGAGTTCTTGTTGAGTTCGTTGTGGATGAAGCTTTTGATAAAAAGAGAAACCATGATATGAGAGGAATTAAGGAGACACAAAAGTTCAAGCTTGGGGATTCCCAAGGCACCCCAAGATAATATTTCAAGAAGTCTCAAGCATCTAAGCTTGGGGATGCCCCGGTAGGCATCCCACCTTTTTTCTTCAACAACTATCGGTTAGTATCGGTTGAGCCTAAGTTTTTGCTTCTTCACATGAGTTGTGCTATCCTTGAAATGTCATTTTATTTTGCTTTGCTTGCTGTTTGAATAAGATACCAAGATCTGAAATTCTTAAATGAGAGAGAGTCTTCACATAGTTACATAATTATTTAGCTACTCATTGATCTTCACATATATCTTGTTGGAGTAGTTTGTCATTTACTCGTGTGCTTCACTTATATCCTATGAGTAAATTGTAGAATGAGTTGAATGTCATAAATATGAAATTTTATATGTTACATTTGCTTATCCCATGGGGAGTAATGACTTCACATCTAAGAAGTAGAGGTTGTAAATTTATTGAAGGTTAGCAAGCGTTGTATTGGTCATTTGAACAATTCATGAAAGAATATTTAAGGAAGAGAGATTTCACATATAAATACACTATCTTAGACATCTTTTATAATTGGGAGCACTCATTAACTATGACATGCTAAAGAGTTGATGTTGGACAAGGAAGACAACGTAATGGTTTATGTTTTCCGACATCTCAGTTAAAGTATATTGTCATGGATCATTCAAACATGTTGAGCTTGCCTTTCCCCCTTGAGGGAGTCCTGGATTAGGAGGTGTCCGGATAGCCGAACTATCACCTTTGGCCAGACTCCTGGACTATGAAGATACAAGATTGAAGACTTCGTCCCGTGTCCGGATGGGACTTTCCTTGGCGTGGAAGGCAAGCTTGGCGATACGGATATGTAGATCTCCTACCATTGTAACCGACTCTGTGTAACCCTAACCCTCTTCGGTGCCTATATAAACCGGAGGGTTTTAGTCCGTAGGACGAAAAACAATCATACCATAGGCTAGCTTCTAGGGTTTAGCCTCTCTGATCTCATGGTAGACTACTCTTGTACTACCCATATCATCAATATTAATCAAGCAGGAGTAGGGTTTTACCTCCATCGAGAGGGCCCGAACCTGGGTAAAAACATCGTGTCCCTTGTCTCCTGTTACCATCCGCCTAGACGCACAGTTCGGGACCCCCTACCTGAGATCCGCCGGTTTTGACACCGATATTGGTGCTTTCATTGAGAGTTCCTCTGTGCCGTCGCCATCAGGAAGGATGCCTCATCCCGTCTTTAAAGACGGCACTGTCGCTAAAGGATCTTTGTCCATCGGCCAAACTCTCTGGCTAGGAGGTTTTCTTATGACCGCCTGTTCGGCCGCCGCTCCGACGATGACTTCTCGGGTCATCGAAAGCAATCTTCACGTTAACTCAGAACCCGCCGAGCAGTTAGATCCGATGGAGCTCTCTTCCTTAAACGAGCTCTTGAATCGCATCGCCGCCCTGGGAGTCGCTACAGACTATGATCAGATTGGGCCTAAACCCGATCTGAGAGAGATCAACTCTCCCCGGGTTACCCACCATGTTGCTATGGTTGAGGAATAATACGGCGACCCTTCCTCTATTTTAAGGACTAGCTATGTCCGGATTCCCGATCCCTCCATGCCAGATTCCCGCGGAGGGGAGGATGTCACTCAAGCCCTGAACCTAAAGTCAGGAAGCGGGCTAGATTCATTGGACAACATCCAAGAACCCAAGCTTCCAAGTTCGGAAACTTCTTGGCCCCTGAGTCTTAGGTTGGACGGGGTTCCAAATTTAATTCTACCCGCCCACCCAAACATAAGTGATCTATCCCAAATCTGGCAAGAGCCCGCAGAAATAGTACACCATTACTAGGCCAGATTCCTCCTGGTCATCAACAGGATAAAGGATTGCCGCGAGGAGGACGCAATTTCATTCTTCTGCAATAATTGCACGGACAACGGAATCCTCAACACCGTAAGTCGTCGTGAAATTACACGCTTCGCTGACTTGGCGTCCATAGTACGAAAGTACTGTGTGATGGAAAGCACCTAGAAAACCAAAATTAATTTTTGGGACAATCCGGCCCTGAATACAACCCCAGTCCGAAATAAAAGGGTGCATCATCGCCAGGCACCTGGGTTAAATACCAAAAAGCAAAAACCCTCTATAGGGCATGGAATCGTACTGGAGGGATGGCTCAATGGACCCTGCAAAATTCATAGTATAGAGGGCGTCACTCCAACTCATAGCCTTAGAGCATGTTGGATACTACAGCAGGTGGCCAAAAGTGGCGAAGAGCATACTCTGGCTACCACCAAATTAAGATGGCAGAGCCCGACCAAGCCGCAACGGCATTCATCACCCCATACGGCCCATTCTGCTTCAACACAATGCCCTTCGGGCTCAAAAACACCGGCGCAACATATCAGCGCATGATTCAGACATGTCTGGCAAACCAAATCGACAAAACAGTGGAGGCATACGTAGACGATGTGGTCGTCAAAACCAAGCACGTCGAAACTCTAGTAGACAATTTGAGGCTCACGTTCGATAATCTCCGAACATACGACATTAAGCTTAACCCGGAAAAATGTGTTTTCGGCGTACCATCCAGAAAGCTCTTGGGATTCATTGTATCCGGTAGAGGAAGTGAAGCAAACCCAGCCAAGATCCGAGCTCTGTCGCAATTGGATATCCCAAAGGACCTCAAACAAATACAAAAATTGATGGGATATGTGTCGGCTTTAAGCCGCTTTATCTCCCATTTAGGAGAAAAGGCATTACCCCTTTATCGCTTCCTCCGACGCACCGAACACTTCGAGTGGACGGATGCCGCCACGGCCGGACTTGAAGAAATAAAAGCCATCTTGGCAACAAACCCGGTCATTTCCGCGCCCAACATGGGCGAACCAATGCTATTATATATCGCGGCAACTCATCAAGTTGTGAGTGCGGTGCTCGTTGTCGAACGAGAAACGGACGGACACAAGTTCCCCCTTCAAAAACCAATTTACTACGTGTCCACTGTCCTAACTCCATGCAAGTCACGGTACTCGCATTATCAAAAGATAGCGTACGTGGTGTTCATGGCATCCCGGAAGCTGCGACACTACTTTCAAGAGTGTTCGATAAGATTAGCCTCCGAAGTACCTCTTAATGACATTATAAACAACCGCGACGCGACAGGCCGGATTGCCAAATGGGCCATTGAGATCCTCCCGTTCGACATAACCTATAAGCCACGACGAGCTATTAAGTCGCAAGTTTTGGCCGACTTCGTCGCCGAATGGACTGAAGCCAAACTCCCTAAAGAGTACGGCGCATATTCCAACTGGATCATGCACTTCGATGGCTCCAAAATGTTGGCTGGTCTGGGGGCTGGCGTCGTTCTGACGTCCCCAACCGGAGATACGGTTCAATACATACTCCAGATAATGTATACGGACTCCAACAACGCAGCCGAATACGAGGCCCTTCTACATGGCCTCCGGATGGCAGTCTCCATGGGCATTCAACGCCTAGAGGTGCGCGGGGATTCGAACCTCGCGATATCCCAAATAAATGGAGACATCGATGCCAAGGATCCGAAAATGGCAGCTTATCGCAACGTCGTCCTAAAAATGTCAGCTCGGTTTGAGGGGCTCGAATTTCACCCTATAGCCCGGGATAACAACCAGGCAGCAGATGTATTGGCACGCATTGGCGCAAGGCGCGATGCCGTCCCTCCCAACATCTTCCTAGAGAGGCTGTTCAAGCCATCCGTACTATGGGAGGGGGAATCCGGAAATAACAACCCAAACCCAACCGCACTGCCCAACACCGAACATTCTGACACATTGGTGGTTCTGCCAACGAAGTAACATCCTCAGCCCATGTAATAATGGCAGTCATTGCCCCATGGACGAAACCATTTCTAGCCTACCTAACCAGGCAGGAACATCCGGAGGACCAAAACGAGGCCCGCTGCATAGTGCGGCAATCTAAAGCCTATAAAGTCCATGAGGGAGAGCTTTACAAGAAAAGCACAACCGGAGTCCTTCAAAGGTGTATCTCCGAAGAGGAAGGGCGGAATCTTCTGGCTGAAATTCATGCCGGACTCGGCGGGTACCACGCCGCAGCCCGAGCCCTTGTAGGCAAGGCCTTCCGTACAGGATTATATTGGCCGACGACCCGGGCAGATGCTCAGGACTTAGTCCAACGATGCGTCGGTTGCCAACTCTTTGCTAATCAAAGCCACATGCCACCCACCGCCCTCAAAACTATACCCATAACCTGGCCCTTCGCGGTCTAGGGGATTGACATGGTTGGAACCCTTAAAGGAGGAACCCACAAGCAAAAATACCTACTGGTCATGGTGGATAAATTCACCAAATGGATAGAGGCCAAACCTGATAAGACGGCCGAATCCGGACCGGTGATAGACTTCATATCAGGGGTCGTACACCGTTACGGCGTCCCCCATAGCATCATCACTGATAATGGCACAAACTTTACGGCCGACGAGGTCAAACTCTGGTGCAAAAACATGGGCATCAAGCTCGACTATGCTTCAGTCTATCACCCTCAAACTAACAGTCAAGTCGAGCGAGCAAATGGTCTAATCATGAGTGGCATCAAACCCAGATTAGTGCGCTCCCTCAAGGAATCTAACACGCACTGGGTAGAGGAGCTCGACTCTGTACTCTGGGGGCTGCGGACCACTCCGAATCACACCACCAGATTTACACCATTCTTTATGGTATACGGCGCAGAGGCAGTTCTGCCCTGCGACATAATTCATGACTCACTTCACGTGCGCATGTACAAGAAAGAGAAGCCGAGCTCGATCGGCAGGAAAGTTTGGACGCATTGGAGGAGGAGCGTGACATGGCAAAAGCCTGTTCCGCATTCTATCAACAACAAGCTTGAAGATATCAAAGCAGAGAAGTACGAGCCAAAACTTACAAAGTTGGTGAGTTAGTTCTACGCCTGTCGGACAAGAAAAAGGACAAACTCAAGCCCAAATGGGAAGGTCCCTTTATCATCGACCAAGTCCTGACTGGTGGAGCGTACCGTCTACGAGATGCATCGGATAACCGACTCGAGCCGAACCCATCGAACGCAGCCCGTCTCCGAAGATTCTACGCCTAGCGCCGGATTCTGAGTTCGTCTCCTTCCTTCGTCTATATTTTACATATTAGCTGTCTTCTGCTTCTCTCCTTCTCCCTCCTTTTCTATTACAGCCTTTGAAAGCTTGTTTGCGCATTGTTCGCACACACGTGACGCGCTATCCGCGCTCATTATACTTGGGGGCTTCTTTAACAGAAGCTTATTTATACGAGCTTCATGCCCAACACATGTGTCACACTTCTGCATGTACCTTTTATTCACCATTATATGCATCGATATGACTTATGTTTTGGCCAAGCTGGGTTGTCTGGCTCCTGTGCTTACCCCTACGTTCCAGATTGTTCGGCTAGGCGGTAAAGGGAGAACCTCTACGATTGTTACTGCCGGGTCAGCCGGATGTGTACCTCAGACTGGGTGAAGCCGAAAGCTAGCGTTCTTAAGGGAATATTCGGTCGGTGAACTAAAAGACGATTTCTCACCTATTTATTTATCTGCCCCCAGATGTTTTTCTGCTTTTTTTGCAGTCCGGATATGCACTTTAGGGCATGCCTCCCAGGGAAAGGAACCCCTAACTGAACTATTCTCCCTGGAAGATGTTTCTTACTAACCATGTAATATAACATAACTAGTTGGGCACTTGTTTGATAAAGCACTAATGACCCCTACGCCTGGTCTCCACGCATGCCCGGGTTCTTCCATAACTGTGAGGATATTCAGACACACTCCAGACTATCGGGTCCCGAGGTCGAAGCGAAAAGGTCCGCCATGACAAACCATCTACAATCCGGCTAGAAGGCATTTTACATGTCATCTTAAATTACACAATCAACTTGATGGGCATATTCCTCTTCAATGCCATCCAACAGGTTGTCTAGTTTACAGTCTTGTTGGGAATACTTTGCGGCCAATTCTACTTGGCCGTACACTAAGCTCACAGGGATCTCCTTCCCATCGGGCCCCACAGGTCCGACCTCGGCCATGTGGTTTGGGCAGCCTTCGTGTACCGCGTCTTCACCATGGCCCAGGCCTCCCTGGCGCCTTGATGGCAGGCCGATATCTTCCATAAGCAGAAGCGCCGCCGCGCTCCCTGAAGCCTCTCTGCAAGCTCTCCAAGGCCTTCGGGCAGGGAGACAGATGGCCACAAGGCCTGGGCGACGCCTTTCATCACCTGCCGAACTCGTTCGTGCAGTTGCAAGAGCTCGGGAAGAAGGTCACCCGTAGAACCGGGCATTTCCTCTGCAGGACGGCCTGTGAGCATACCTACAGACATAACTCTGTCAGTCGACTTCCTCGCTGAAATCGTTTTCAAAGTTCGTTCAAGCACTTACTAAAAATGCCGCGTCGAAGCCGCCGATTCTCCTTAACGGAGTCAGACAGCTAGGCACGAACATCCTTTAGTTCCTCACCCAGCTGGGTGTTGGCATCTTGGAGATTATTTTTCTCTTGCCTCACCCTTGTAAGCACATTCTCGCTGGCCTTTAACCGGCGCATGAGCGGTTGCTTGTCCGGATCTATACCGGGGCCATCTGCAATATTATTGTCAGACTTATACACATGCTGCACTTCACAAATTACTTATCTTTTGAAGCATATATTACCAGAGGGGGTCTCTTTGGCTTCCCCCACTGCGGCTAGTGCGGCCTCAAGTTGGGCTTTGCACTCCTCCAGCTCCTGGGACAGTTGGGTATTCTTTTTTGTAAGATCCTGCACAATAAATGATCCTTAAATCAGTTATTCTAACTATTTCAAGTCTCGGGGGCTACTGGCATATATAACTATCAAATTTTCTCACCCGTATGTCTTTTACATACTGCTCCGTGGCTCTGGCTAGACCATTTTGAGAGGCACGGAGGTGCGCATCTCCCGAATTGAAGGCATCCAATGCCTCTGGGGAGAAACATGCGTCACGAAGAACTGTCCGGCGACGCATGTGATTCATGGCACTCTCCACCTCGGAATTGGTGGCAGATAACCTGTCAGCATCCTCTGTCGGAGGAGCATCCGACGCACGCCTCGTGTTCACCTCCGCTTCTGGACCTGGCTTTGGAGCCTGGCAAGCAGAGGATTGATTGGTAACCTCTCCGGATAAAGTCCGACGAGCGCTCTTCTTCCTGAAAAAGCACGAGCGTTAGTATGCCTCCCGGGAATAAAACCTGGGAGTAAGATGACACGCCATACCGTTGCACCGGCGTTTCAATCTGGAATGCACTTCTTTTTAGCCTGTTGGGCCTTGTTGTCCCTTGTTGACTAGCCGTCGCAGGCTCGGCCTTCCGCCTCAAGGACTTCCCCTGCGAAACACCATTGGTATACGGTGATAAAAAACAAGCACGGATGGGTCATTCTCAAAGTATTGGGACTTCGGTCTCAGTTACCTGTGAGGCTGGAAGTATTCCAGGGTAATCGGCCGTAATGGCGACCAAGGCATTATCGATGCTCAGTTGGTGAAATACCCCATCGATCAGCTCCACCGATATGTCCAGATCCTCTTGGGAGGTCGGATCGAGGAACCGTTCCGGATCCTCGGGTTGTGGAGGCGGGCTGTTTATATCCTTTACGGCCCGGCGCAGTTCCTGCGCCGAAATCACAAAATGAGATACTTGATTATGGGAGTATGGATCGGATAGGCAAAAATAAATGTCCGCTTACCCAGCTTGGAGGGTTGTACATAGAAAATCCGTCCTGTGGATTGACGCGAAGAAATTCCTCCTCTTCTCCCTTGTACAATGCGGACAAGATCTTCATCAGATCGGCGACCGATCCCGGCCCCTTACGGCCGCAGCGGGTGGCATCATTCTCCCCGTTGAAATCCCACATGGGGTGGCCTCTATACTGGAGCGGCTGCACCCCCCGCATAATGCATGTGGCCATGACCCCGATCATGGTCAGTCCGGAATGAGCTAACAACCTTATTCGGCTCATTAGGTAAAGGACATCCCTGTCATTTTCCTTCTGAGGGCTCCGTGGACGCCAGCTTAGGCGTTTCTTCAAAGGAGCGTTATTGAACTCAGGGAGGCCGATCCGAACAGGGTCCGGCAGGGGACATCTTCTATATAAAACCATTCCGAAGGCCAGTCTTCGGATGCCTTCTTCGGGTTTCCGGATAGATATCCGGTCGCGGTGATGCGCCATAGTTCGGCTCCGCCCACTTGATATATTGACCCCTCTTGAGAACGGGGCACAAAGCAGAACAGCTTCTTCCACAGCGCAAAATGAGCCTCGATGCCCAAAAACAGCTCGCAAAGGGCCACGAAGCCCGCAATATGCAAAATGGAGGCAGGCGTAAGGTGTGCAACTGGAGGCCGTAGAACTCCAGGAGCCCCCGGAGAAACACATGAATTGGAAATCCGAGCCCTCTTATCAAATAAGAGACAAGGCATACCCGCTCTCCTTTGGAGGGGCTGGGGACGCTCTCTGCTTGCTTTCCGCCCTTATAGGTGGCGAGTCCGGCTCGAACCGGAACCATGAAGGCTGGGGGATGAAATCCCTTGGTTTGGAGCATCACTAACTCGCTGTGCGGGATGAAGCATCTCTCCCAATATCCAGGCTGAGGGCTGGGAGGGCGAGAGGAGGAGCCGCGTCGACTATCCATGATGGAATGGATTTCTGTCAGATGCGCTCTAATGAATGCTCGTGAAGGGAGGATGGTGTGATTTGGATCTAGATCCTCGTCTCTTTTATAGGCAGCTCATTTGCGCAGCTAGGGGGTAAATGTAAAAATACCCTGGCTTTTCGCATTCGTTCAACACGTGGAAGATGGCCATTATTGGGTGTGGAAGCCGAGGAGCGCAATGTTTACAAGAAGCCGGACGCTATTCAACAGGTACACAGGATTTGGAGAAGAACCCGCCTTGCAATGCCGAAGACAATCTACGCGCCGGACTCATCGCCATTGAAGCCTGGTTCGGGGGCTACTGAGGGAGTCCTGGATTAGGGGGTGTCCGGATAGCCAAACTATCACCTTTGGCCGGACTCCTGGACTATGAAGATACAAGATTGAAGACTTTGTCCCGTGTCCGGATGGGACTTTCCTTGGCATGGAAGGAAAGCTTGGCGATACAGATATGTAGATCTCCTACCATTGTAACCGACTCTGTGTAACCCTAACCCTCTTCGGTGCCTATATAAACCGGAGGGTTTTAGTCCGTAGGATGAAAAACAATCATACCATAGGCTAGCTTCTAGGGTTTAGCCTCTCTGATCTCGTGGTAGATCTACTCTTGTACTACCCATATCATCAATATTAATCAAGCAGGAGTAGGGTTTTACCTCCATCGAGAGGGCCCGAACCTGGGTAAAAACATCGTGTCCCTTGTCTCCTGTTACCATCCGCCTAGACGCACAGTTCGGGACCCCCTACCCGAGATCCGCCGGTTTTGACACCGACACCCCGCATGCTAGCCAAAATTCCTTGCACCAAGTAGAGATACTACTTGTGCTTCCAAATATCCTTAAACCCAGTTTTGCCATGAGAGTCCACCATACCTACCTATGGATTGCGTAAGATCCTTCAAGTAAGTTGTCATCGGTGCAAGTAATAAAAATTGCTCTCTAAATATGTATGATCTTTTGGTGTGAAGAAAATAGCTTTATACGATCTTGTTATGGAAGCAATAAAAGCGATGGACTGCATAATAAAGGTCCATATACAAGTGGCAATATAAAGTGACGTTCATTCGCATTAAGATTTGTTGCATCCAACCCTAAAAGCGCATACCAACCTCTGCTTCTCTCTATGAAGGGCCTATCTTTTACTTTATGTCTTTTACTTTTATGCTTGAGTCAAGGTGATCTTCACCTTTCCCCTTTTTCATTTTATCCTTTGGCAAGCACTTTGTGTTAGGGTGATCCTGATATATATATATATATATCCAATTGGATGTAAGTTAGCATGAACATTATTGTTGACATCACCCAAAGGTGAATACGTTGGGAGGCAACACTATAAGCCCCTATCTTTCTCAGTGTCCGATTGAAACTCCATAACCATTAGTATTGCGTGAGTGATAGCAATTGTAGAAGACTATATGATAGTTGAGTATGTGGAGTTTGCTATTCCTGAAAATAAGATGAATTGCAATTGTTTGATGACTGAGAATGAAGTTTGCTAGTTTTCAAGAAAGTTTATGGTCTATGCTTTAACATGTGAATTGCTTGTTACTTTATCGTGAGAAGTTTTATGAGATGAACTACTCTTATGACATATTATCATGCTAGAAAAGGTGATTGAAATTATCATTGATCAAACTTGTGCACCTTCTAGCATTCACACTTCATAAATTCTTTCTTTATCATTTACCTACTCGAGGACAAGTAGGAATTAAGCTTGGGGATGCTGATACGTCTCCAACGTATCTATAATTTATGAAGCATTCATGCTATTTTATTATCTGTTTTGAATGATTACGGGCTTTATCATACACTTCTATATTACTTTTGGGACTAACCTATTAACCGGAGGCCCAGCCCATATTGTTGTTTTATTGCCTGTTTCAGTATTTCGAGGAAAAGGAATATCAAACGGAGTCCAAACGGAATGAAACCTTCGGTAGCGTGATTTTCTGGAAGAATATGATCCTGGAGACTTGGAGTTCACGTCAGAAGATCCTCGAGGAGGCCAGGAGATAGGGGGTGCCCCCCCCCCTACTGGGCGCGCCCCCTATCTCGTGGGCCCCTCGAGCACCCCCCCCGACCGACTTCTTTCTCCTATATAGTCCCACGTACCCTAAAAACATCCACGGAGAAGATAGATTGGGAGTTCCGCCACCGCAAGCTTCTGTAGCCACCAAAAACCTCTCGGGAGCCTGTTCCGACACCCTGCCGGAGGGGATAACCCATCACCGGTGGCCATCTTCATCATCCCGGCGCTCTCCATGACGAGGAGGGAGTAGTTCACCCTCGGGGCTGAGGGTATGTACCAGTAGCTATGTGTTTGATCTCTCTCTCTCTCTCTCGTGTTCTCTCTATGGCACGATCTTGATGTATCGCGAGCTTTGCTATTATAGTTGGATCTTATGATGTTTCTCCTCCTCTACTCTCTTGTGATGAATTGAGTTTCCCTCTTGAAGTTATCTTATTGGATTGAGTCTTTATTTGAGAACACTTGATGTATGTCTTGCCGTGTTTATCTGTGGTGACAATGGGATATCATGTGCCACTTGATGTATGTTTTGGTGACCAACTTGCGGGTTCCGCCCATGAACCGATCCATAGGGGTTGGCACACATTTTCTTGACTCTCCGGTAGAAACTTTGGGGCACTCTTTGAAGTACTTTGTGTTGGTTGGATGAATTTGAGATTGTGTGATGCATATCGTATAATCATGCCCACGGATACTTGAGGTGACAATGGAGTATCTACGTGACATTAGGGTTTTGGTTGATTTGTGTCTTAAGGTGTTATTCTAGTATGAACTCTATGATGGATCGAGCGGAAAGAATAGCTCTATGTTATTTTACTACGAACTCTTGAATAGATCGATCAAAAAGGATAACTTTGAGGTGGTTTCGTACCCTACCATAATCACTACGTTTTTTCTGCGCTATTAGTGGCTTTGGAGTGACTCTTTGTTGCATGTTGAGGGATTGTTATATGATCTATCTATGTTATTATTATTGAGAGAACTTGCACTAGTGAAAGTATGAACCCTAGGCCTTGTTTCCTGTCATTGCAATACCGTTTACGCTCACTTTTATCATTAGTTACCTTGCTGTTTTTATATTTTCAGATTACAAAAACCCTTATCTACTATCCATATTGCACTTGTATCACCATCTCTTCGCCGAACTAGTGCACCTATACAATTTACCATTGTATTGGGTGTGTTGGGGACACAAGAGACTCTTTGTTATTTGGTTGCAGGGTTGTTTGAGAGAGACCATCGTTCATCCTACGTCTCCCACGGATTGATAAACCTTAGGTCATCCACTTGAGGGAAATTTGCTACTGTCCTACAAACCTGTGCACTTGCAGGCCCAACAACGTCTACAAGAAGAAGGTTGTGTAGTAGACATCAAGCACAATCACTTCATGAGTAGCATGTTAATTCTTGCATTAAACCTGCTTAAATATCATTGTTTTTATTTTCCATTGTTGCTTTGTTTGTGTGAGCTTGCAATTACATTCAATGTACTGACCTGGCGTGTCATGCCAGTTTCAGGAGACGTCATATCGGAGTTGGAGTTGCATGTCGTATCGCAGTCTAGACCGTGTACACATCAGTGTCCCTATGAGATGGAGTCTTTCTACGTCGTTGTTCTGCTACCGCGTAGTCTTATCATGATGTCGAGGCCCCTGCTCATGTATACTAAATAATGTGCATATATTGGCCTCGCTACTTGATGTAATATCGAACTCTATGTTCCGCTAGTACCAATAAAGTAGTTGTATTTCTATACCAAGTTGTTGTGTGTTGCCAGAAGACTTGATCTCTGGGCTGGCAATGCAAGGCAAACCGGTCGCTCTGAGCCGGGGTGTCACAACGATTGGTATCAGAGCCGCGCTAACTGTAGGGCACGCTTGACAGCTAACGCGTTAGTTCAAATGGTAGATAGTAGCTCTGGGTGGCGATAGTGCTTGTGTATTTTTGGTGGCTGCATTGCATGCATATAGTTTATTTTATTACTAATGGATTAATGGTTGTGAGTTTAGATGGCTCCAGTGCCATATGTGTGTCAGTTGGAGCTGGTACCGTACACTTTGCCGCACCTTCTTCGAAGCGTATGGCATCGACTCTACCCTCACGGTGACGACCCGGTGTATCGGGTGTACCGGGAGCGCCTGGCAGCCTCAGTATTCGAGTATCACGCGGTGGTTACCTTGTGTTGGAGTTCGACATCTTGCACATACAATCGTTCTTCTAGGAGTGGTTTCGCTTCTACATCCGCTCAGGCTATTCAGTTTGTTGCGTTGGAGATTCTCGTTGAGTTACGCTATAACGAGATCAAAATGCAGACTCACCCTTCTACTACTACCCATCCCTACACGATGATTGGCGTATCCGTTTTCCTATTATTGATCCGGCGAGCGATAGTCCCTCTAGCCACCTTTCCTGCTATATCACTGCTACCTATCTTCTGATTTATGAGCTGGCCTGAGAGCTGACTCGTGCTCGTACTGCTTTGGTGGCTGTTAGGTCCAGATTTGTTCCACCTTCCATAAGGTTTACCCATGTTATTCCCCCAGCTTCTAGCTCGCCAGCTACCCCGGTTACTCCTTCGAGTAACTCGGGCACCTCGACCGTGACTCCCCATAGTACCCCTGCCGAGTGGGCTTCACTTCTCGCTACTCCCGCAACCCCTATGCTCCAGACTCATCTAGCACCCGCCCCTGAGGGAGAGCCCTCGAGGCAGCATTGTCGTGTTACCTTTAACCCGGAGGTTTCCGTTAACATCGTCAGTTCAGGATCCGATTCTGGGTCAAGAGAGGACCCAGCAGGACCAGCAAAGCACTAGATCACCGGAGTATACGAGGTTTTCATGATGTTTCCTTTCATGTATGAGTGTATTCCTACCCGTCATGATGCTTCCTTTCATGTATGAGTCTATGTATAATCATGTTGGAGCTTTTTCCGTTATTTCTCGCGTTGGTTTCTTGTCATTTCTTTTCGGACTTTGTCGCTTTGTTTCCTTCCCCATTCATGGATGTTGCTCATCTCGATGCTTCATATTGGGAAACATAAATAGGATGACACGAGGAGGTAGTAGCAATAAGGCAGGTGATGATACTCCTGTTTGTTGCTCTGCCCTACAAGCATGGCATAACCCCGAACCATATCAGCCACCACCTCCTCCTCCACCGCAACCACCTACAACAGAGCAAATGATGAGAATGTTCGAAGAAAGGAGAAACCAAGATTTACTTGAATTGCTGAGAAGTGTGCAGGCTGGCAGAATTGAAATCGGTATGGCAATCACTCCAAGCTATCATACTTTTAGAGGACTAAGCCTCCCAGTTTCAGTCAAGTTGTCGATCCTTTAGAAGCCGATGATTAGTTGCGGACTACTGAGAAGAATCTTGAAATTGCCCGCACCAAAGAAGCCGACAAGGTTCCATTTGACACACACTATCTTGAAGGAGCTGCCACTATATGGTGTGATAATACTAAAGCTATGTGGCCTGCGGTCGATGAGATCACTTGGGATAAATTCAAGGACAATTTCCATAAGTACCACATTCCCGCTGGTATCATGAAAGTCGAGCAGCGTGAGTTCTTGCTCTCACTCAATGAAACCTGTCAATAAGTGATTATCTGCATAAATTCAACCAGTTGGCTCGTTATTCCCTCTATGATGTGGCCACTGAAGAAAGGAAGATCGATCGATTCCTTGGAGGACTCAATCAGCACCTCTGATGCACACTCAGCATGTTCGACTTCCCCGACTTTCAAACTTTGGTAAACAAGGCCCTTATAGCAGAAAGGGAACACAAGCTGGTTCACGACAGTAAGCCAGTGTATAATGATCATAAACGCAAGTTCGAGCAAGTCAACCATGTGGAATCCTACACCGAGGAGGAGTTGATCCAAGGCCAGGTGCATCATCTCTCCGCCGAAGAATCCCAAGAAACCCTGAAGTGGTCATCGGTATGTTTCCTGTTATAACATGCCCGCAATAATTTTATTCGACTCGGGGGCTTCCCATTCCTTTATTTTGTGGAGTTTTGTTGCCCAAAACAAGTTTTCTTGATCTATTCTTGAGAAAAGAATGATCGTGCAATCCCCGGGATCCATGCTCAAAATAAATTTGGTATGTCGTGACTTGGAAATAGGGATTGTTGGAGTCATGTTCCCTGCCGCACTGGTAGCCATTGAATCCGCAAGGCTGTACGTCATAGTGGGAATGGATTGGCTGACAAAGCATCAGGTCTGCATAAATTGTGCAACAAGGGAAGTTACATTAACAAATCCGGCAGGACAGACAGTGAGGTTTGTGGCTCGTAGAACCATGCCTAAGAAGGAAATGGTTTTTGCAACAATATCCTCAGATGTGGAATTAATACCAGTGGTCAGTGAGTTTTTAGATGTATTCCTTGAAAATTACCAGGAATGCCACCAGACCGGGAACTCGAGTTTGCCATTGATCTCGTGCTAGTAACGGTACCCATATACAAGAAATATTACTATATGCCTTCATCCGAACTGGTTGAGCTCAAGAAACAACTCAATGAGATGCTCAAGAAAGGATACATCCGCACCAGTTCTTCGCCCTGGGGGTCATCTGCCATATTCGTAAACAAGAAAGATGGTAGTCTTCGAATGTGTATAGACTACCGTCAGCTCAACGATGTTACTAGCAAGAACAAGTACCCGCTCCCCAGAATTGATGATTTGTTCGATCAACTACATGGAGCTCAAATCTTTTCCAAGATTGATTTAAGGACCGGGTATCATCAACTCAAGATCAGGAAAGAAGATATTCCTAAGATCGCATTCACCACTCGTTACGGCCTATATGAATACACAATTATATCATTCAGGCTAACTAATGCTCCTACCTTCTTCATGCATATGATGAACAAAGTGTTCATGGATTTCTTGGAAAATTTTGTTGTGGTCTTTATCAATGATATTATCATATACTCCAAGGGAGAAGAAGAGCATAAACAACATCTCCGAGCAGTATTGCAAAGGCTTCGTGACCACCAGTTATATGCAAAATTCAGTAAGTGTGAATTCTGGCTTAAGCAAGTCAGATTTTTGGGGCACATACTCTCTGCTGAAGGAATAGCTGTGGATCCAAGCAAGATTAAGGATGTGCTAAAATGGCCAGCACCCACGTCAGTGATAGAAATCAGAAGTTTTCTAGGGCTTGCTGGTTATTACTGTCGATTCATTGAAGGCTTCTCCGATATTGGTAAGCCCATGACAGAATTGCTTAAGAAAGACCAAAAGTTCATAGGGTCAGAAGATTGTGAGAAGAGCTTTAACGAATTAAAGACTCGTTAGACCTCAGCACCCGTGTTGACACTCCCAGACATCTATCGAAGCTTTGATGTATACTGTGACGCATCACTAAGGGGCCTAGGATGCGTACTGATGCAAGATGACAAGGTTGTGGCTTCTGCATCCTGACAGCTACAACCACATGAAGGGAATTACCCTACTCATGACTTGGAGCTAGCAGTCGTTGTGCATGCCTTAAAAATTTGGAGGCATTATCTTATTGGCAAGCGGTGCCAAATATTCACCGACCACAAAAGTCTCAAGTACATATTTACGCAACCTAATTTAAATCTTCGACAAATGAGATGGCTTGAGTTGGTCAAGGATTATGACCTCGGGATAAACTATCACCCGTGTAAAGCTAATGTGGTCACAGATGCTCTTAGTCGCAAGCCAGTCAGAGTCAATGCATTAATGACATCTTTGCCACCCGAGCTACAAGAAGAAATGGCCCAGCTCAATCTAATCATTGTTGTGACTAATTGCACCAATATGATGGTAGTCACTCCCACTCTAGAAGAAGAAATTCGCAAAACTCAGTCGGAAGATACGTTCTTGCAACACCAGGTCACCTGGATAAAAGACGACAAGACTCAAGATTTCCTGATGGATGAGCAGGGTACCCTATGATTTCGAGGACGAATATGTGTACCCAAAGTAGAAGAGTTGAGGGAGAAGATGTTAAAGGAAGCACACGAATCCTCATACTCGATCCATCCCGGAGGTACAAAAATGTACGAGGACCTCAGGCAAATGTTTTGGTGGGATGGAATGAAGACGGATATTGCATACTTCGTCGCCTGTTGTGATATATGCAATAGGATTAAGGCGGAACATCAAAAACTCACCGGGCTACTTCAACCTTTGCCCGTTCCACAATGGAAATGGGACAATGTCTGCATGGACTTTATTACAGGTCTTCCAACCACCCCTCATGGAAACAACGCTATACGGGTCGTTGTGCACATGCTGACCAAGGTGGCCCATTTCATTCCTATCCAGACCACATACCATGCGAATCAACTCGCTCAACTCTATGTGTCCCGAATCGTCAGTTTGCGTCACGTACCTAGAACTATCACCTCAGATCAAGGATTCCTTTTTACCTCGGCATTCTGGTCACATCTTCACAAAGCCTTGCGGACATCATTGAAATATAGCACAACTTATCACCCTCAGATAGATGGCCAGACAGAGCGAGTAAATCAAATACTCAAGGACATGCTCAGGGCATGTGCTCTCGCTAAAGGACCTAAGTGGGAAGACAGCTTACCCTACGCTCAGTTTTCCTACAATAACAGCTATCAAGCCAGCCTCAAGATGTCACCATATGAAGCCTTGTATGGACGCAAGTGTCGTACCCGCTTAAACTGGTCCCAGACCAGAGACAGTCGTATTTTCAGGACTGACTTGATGATGGAAGCCGAGAAGCAAGTCAGGGAAATCCGAGATAGATTACAACTAGCCAAGTCTCGATAGAAGAGCTACTACGATACTAAGCACTGACAGATCAGTTTTGAACCTGGTGAATATGTTTACCTTCGAGTCACACCTATGAAAGGAGTCAAGAGATTTCAGACACGGGGAAAGCTTACACCCAGGTATATTGGACCATTTCTGGTTATGGCCAAAGTTGGCATAGTGGCATATCAATTGGAACTTCCTCCGAAACTGTCAGAAATACATGATGTCTTTCACCTATCACAGCTGCGAAGGTGTATCTCACCCCTTGAGAAACGTACTGATATGGTAGAAATAGAGCTTGCTAAGGATCTGCCATATGAAGACAAACCTTTACGAATATTGGATGAGATGGAAAGAGTCACCCGCAGCAGGTCAGTCAAGTTTTACAAAGTGTGCGGGAACACCATACCGAAGGTGAAGCTACCTGGGAAAGAGAAGACTTTTTAAGGACAGCTTATCCCGAATTGTTTCCTGAGAAACCGAATCTCGAGGACGAGATTCATCCTAAGGGGGGAGGTTTGTGACACCCTATTTTTTGCTCTTTTTCTTTTTTTGTGTTTTATTGCATTTTGAATTGAATTTGAGTTTGTGAATCAACTCATTTGGACTTCATCACTTGGGCTTTTCTTTGATTTTCACCCAAGTGACACATCTCACCAAGCCCATCCCATGCCCTCTGATATACCCAAATATAACCTTGGGAATATTTTTCTTAAAAGAAAAATATTCATTTTCTGTGTGAAATAACACTTCAGTCACTTTTGCTCGAAAGCAACCCTCATTTTTCTTGCCCACAAAAATCTGAGAGAATTCCTGAATATTCTTTGGACCTTGGTACACCTTCCTATGCAAAAATATTTCATTGTTATTTGGAATATTTTTGCTACAGAACATCTTTTCTATTCTGGTCAGAAAGTGCATGTTGTGAAGGAAGTGCATTTTCCCCTTATCCAATGAAGCTAAAAAATTTAGGGCTTCATTACCCTCCTAAGTAACCCCTAGATACCAAAAAATAGCTCTTAACTCTCTCTAGATTTTCTCTATTAAGCTCCAAAGTTTCTGTCCAGAAACTCGCCAAGAAGCTACAGCCTCACCCAGTCGGCCTGGCATTAACTTAGATGCTTGGATCGACCAAGCGTTGCAAAGACAACACCCCATACATGAATTTAATGCTTAGCGTGTCGTGTAACCGGAGTTCACGCGATGACCACGCAAGAACAAGGCCCCTAGCCTGTGTTCAATGCGCTCTACATCGCGCCAGTGGCTTTGTTTCGCTTGTGCCCGCGTCAGAGCTCGCCTCAGCCTACCGCACCGCGCCACCACCCTCGACTCATCGCCCTTGACCCCTCCCTGACGCTCGCCGACGCCGGAGTTCGCCGCAGCAAGCACCGACATGACGAGGCCAAGTGCACAGTGCGCCCGTGCCCCTGTGCTCCTCTCCACCCGCGTCCTATGCTCGTCCGCGTCTTCCCATAGTGGCCGCATGAGTTATGGAGTCTTCCCCACTCCCACTGACGCTCCTCGTCGCTTCTCGGAGACTCCAGAGAGCTTGCCAGAGCCCGCGACCCCGCCTTGGATCCCCTATATGAAGGAAATATGCCCTAGAGGCAATAATAAAGTTATTATTTATTTCCTTATAATCATGATAAATGTTTATTATTCATGCTAGAATTGTATTTACCGGAAACATAATACATGTGTGAATACATAGACAAACAAAGTGTCACTAGTATGCCTCTACTTGACTAGCTCGTTAATCAAAGATGGTTATGTTTCCTAACCATGAACAATGAGTTGTTATTTGATTAACGAGGTCACATCATTAGCAGAATGATCTGATTGACATGACCCATTCCATTAGCTTAGCACCCGATCGTTTAGTATGTTGCTATTGCTTTCTTCATGACTTATACATGTTCCTATGACTATGAGATTATGCAACTCCCGTTTACCGGAGGAACACTTTGGGTACTACCAAACGTCACAACGTAACTGGGTGATTATAAAGGAGTACTACAGGTGTCTCCAATGGTCGATGTTGGGTTGCCGTATTTCGAGATTAGGATTTGTCACTCCGATTGTCGGAGAGGTATCTCTGGGCCCTCTCGGTAATACACATCACATAAGCCTTGCAAGCATTACAACTAATATGTTAGTTGTGAGATGATGTATTACAGAACGAGTAAAGAGACTTGCCAGTAACGAGATTGAACTAGGTATTGGATACCGACGATCGAATCTCGGGCAAGTAACATACCGATGACAAAGGGAACAACGTATGTTGTTATGCGGTCTGACCGATAAAGATCTTCGTAGAATATGTAGGAGCCAATATGGGCATCCAGGTCCGCTATTGGTTATTGACCAGAGACGTGTCTCGGTCATGTCTACATTGTTCTCGAACCCGTAGGGTCCGCACGCTTAAGGTTACGATGACAGTTATATTATGAGTTTATGCATTTTGATGTACCGAAGGTTGTTCGGAGTCCCGGATGTGATCACGGACATGACGAGGAGTCTCGAAATGGTCGAGACATAAAGATTGATATATTGGAAGCCTATGTTTGGACATCGGAAGTGTTCCGGGTGAAATCGGGATTTTACCGGGTTACCGGGAGGTTACCGGAACCCCCCGGGAGCCATATGGGCCTTCATGGGCCTTAGTGGAAAGGAGAAAGGGGCAGCCCAAGGGGGCTGCGCGCCTCCCCCCTTCCCCTAGTCCTATTAGGACTAGGAGAGGTGGCCGGCCACCCCTCTCCCTCTTTCCCCCTTGGGAATCCTAGTTGGAATAGGATTGGGGGGGGAGTCCTACTCCCGGTAGGAGTAGGACTCCTCCTGCGCCTCTCTCTCTTGGCCGGCGCCCCCTCCCCCCTTGGCTCCTTTATATACTGAGGTAGAGGCACCCCAAAGACACAAGTTGACACAAGTTGATCCACGTGATCTATTCCTTAGCCGTGTGCGGTGCCCCCTGCCACCATATTCCTCGATAATACTGTAGCGGAGTTTAGGCGAAGCCCTGCTGCTGTAGTTCATCAAGATCGTCACCACGCCGTCGTGCTGACGAAACTCTTCCCCGACACTTTGCTGGATCGGAGTCCGGGGATCGTCATCGAGCTGAACGTGTGCTCGGACTCGGAGGTGCCGTAGTTTCGGTACTTGATCGGTTGGATCGAGAAGACGTACGACTACTTCCTCTACGTCGTGTCATCGCTTCCGCAGTCGGTCTGCGTTGGGTACGTAGACAATACTCTCCCCTCGTTGCTATGCATCACATGATCTTGCGTGTGCGTAGGAATTTTTTTTTGAAATTACTACGAAACCCAACAGTGGTATCAGAGCCTAGGTTATTTATGTTGATGTTATATGCACGAGTAGAACACAAGTGAGTTGTGGACGATACAAGTCATACTGCCTACCAGCATGTCATACTTTGGTTCGGCGGTATTGTTGGACGAGACGACCCGGACCAACCTTACGCGTACGCTTACGCGAGACCGGTTCCCTCGACGTGCTTTGCACAGAGATGGCTTGCGGGCGACTGTCTCTCCAACTTTAGTTGAACCAAGTATGGCTACGCCCGGTCCTTGCGAAGGTTAAAACGGAGTCTATTTGACAAACTATCGTTGTGGTTTTGATGCGTAGGTGAGATTGGTTCTTACTTAAGCCCGTAGCAGCCACGTAAAACATGCAACAACAAAGTAGAGGACGTCTAACTTGTTTTTGCAGGGCATGTTGTGATGTGATATGGTCAAGGAATGATGCTGAATTTTATTGTATGAGATGATCATGTTTTGTAACCAAGTTATCGGCAACTGGCAGGAGCCATATGGTTGTCGCTTTATTGTATGCAATGCAATCGCGATGTAATGTTTTACTTTATTACTAAACGGTAGTAATAGTCGTGAAAGCATAAGATTGGCAAGACGACAACGATGCTACGATGGAGATCAAGGTGTCGCGCCGGTGATGATGGTGATCATGACGGTGCTTCGGAGATGGAGATCACAAGCACAAGATGATGATGGCCATATCATATCACTTATATTGATTGCATGTGATGTTTATCTTTTTATGCATCTTATCTTGCTTTGATTGACGGTAGCATTATAAGATGATCTCTCACTAAATTATCAAGAAGTGTTCTCCCTGAGTATGCACCGTTGCGAAAGTTCTTCGTGCTGAGACACCACGTGATGATCGGGTGTGATAGGCTCTACGTTCAAATACAACGGGTGCAAAACAGTTGCGCACGCAGAATACTCAGGTTAAACTTGACGAGCCTAGCATATACAGATATGGCCTCGGAACACGGAGACCGAAAGGTCGAGCGTGAATCATATAGTAGATATGATCAACATAATGATGTTCACCGATGAAACTACTCCATCTCACGTGATGATCGGACATGGTTTAGTTGATTTGGATCACGTGATCACTTAGAGGATTAGAGGGATGTCTATCTAAGTGGGAGTTCTTTAGTAATATGATTAATTGAACTTAAAATTTATCATGAACTTAGTCCCTGAGAGTATCTTGCTTGTTTATGATGTTTGTAGATAGATGGCTCGTGCTGTTGTTCCGTTGAATTTTAATGTGTTCCTTGAGAAAGCAAAGTTGAAAGATGATGGTAGCAATTACACGGACTGGGTCCGTAACTTGAGGATTATCCTCATTGCTGCACAGAAGAATTACGTCCTGGAAGCACCGCTGGGTGCCAGGCCTGCTGCTGGAGCAACACCAGATGTTATGAACGTCTGGCAGAGCAAAGCTGATGACTACTCGATAGTTCAGTGTGGCATGCTTTACGGCTTAGAATCGGGACTTCAACGACGTTTTGAACGTCATGGAGCATATGAGATGTTCCAGGAGTTGAAGTTAATATTTCAAGCAAATGCCCGAATTGAGAGATATGAAGTCTCCAATAAGTTCTATAGCTGCAAGATGGAGGAGAACAGTTCTGTCAGTGAGCATATACTCAAAATGTCTGGGTATAATAATCACTTGATTCAATTGGGAGTTAATCTTCCGGATGATTGCGTCATTGACAGAATTCTCCAATCACTGCCACCAAGCTACAAGAGCTTCGTGATGAACTATAATATGCAAGGGATGAACAAGACTATTCCCGAGCTCTTCGCAATGCTGAAAGCTGCGGAGGTAGAAATCAAAAAGGAGCATCAAGTGTTGATGGTTAACAAAACCACTAGTTTCAAGAAAAAGGGCAAAGGAAAGAAGAAAGGGAACTTCAAGAAGAACAGCAAGCCAGTTGCTGCTCAAGAGAAGAAACCCAAGTCTGGACCTAAGCCTGAAACTGAGTGCTTCTACTGCAAGCAGACTGGTCACTGGAAGCGGAACTGCCCCAAGTATTTGGCGGATAAGAAGGATGGCAAGGTGAACAAAGGTATATGTGATATACATGTTATTGATGTGTACCTTACCAATGCTTGCAGTAGCACCTGGGTATTTGATACTGGTTCTGTTGCTAATATTTGCAACTCGAAACAGGGGCTACGGATTAAGCGAAGATTGGCTAAGGACGAGGTGACGATGCGCGTGGGAAACGGTTCCAAAGTCGATGTGATCGCAGTCGGCACGCTACCTCTACATCTACCTTCGGGATTAATATTAGACCTAAGTAATTGTTATTTGGTGCCAGCGTTGAGCATGAACATTATATCTGGATCTTGTTTAATGCGAGACGGTTATTCATTTAAATCAGAGAATAATGGTTGTTCTATTTATATGAGTAATATCTTTTATGGTCATGCACCCTTGAAGAGTGGTCTATTCTTATTGAATCTCGATAGTAGTAATACACATATTCATAATGTAGAAGCCAAAAGATGCAGAGTTGATAATGAAAGTGCAACTTATTTGTGGCACTGTCGTTTAGGTCATATCGGTATAAAGCGCATGAAGAAACTCCATACTGATGGACTTTTGGAACCACTTGATTATGAATCACTTGGTACTTGCGAACCGTGCCTCATGGGCAAGATGACTAAAACACCGTTCTCCGGTACTATGGAGAGAGCAACAGATTTGTTGGAAATCATACATACCGATGTATGTGGTCCAATGAATATTGAGGCTCGAGGCGGATATCGTTATTTTCTCACCTTCACAGATGATTTGAGCAGATATGGATATATCTACTTAATGAAGCATAAGTCTGAAACATTTGAAAAATTCAAAAAATTTCAGAGTGAAGTTGAAAATCATCGTAACAAGAAAATAAAGTTTCTACGATCTGATCGTGGAGGAGAATATTTGAGTTACGAGTTTGGTGTACATTTGAAAAACTGTGGAATAGTTTCACAACTCACGCCACCCGGAACACCACAGCGCAATGGTGTGTCCGAACGTCGTAATCGTACTTTACTAGATATGGTGCGATCTATGATGTCTCTTACAGATTTACCGCTATCATTTTGGGGTTGTGCTTTAGAGACGGCCGCATTCACGTTAAATAGGGCACCATCAAAATCCGTTGAGACGACGCCTTATGAACTGTGGTTTGGCAAGAAACCAAAGTTGTCGTTTCTTAAAGTTTGGGGCTGCGATGCTTATGTGAAAAAACTTCAACCTGATAAGCTCGAACCCAAATCGGAGAAATGTGTCTTCATAGGATACCCAAAGGAAACTGTTGGGTACACCTTCTATCACAGATCCGAAGGCAAGACATTCGTTGCTAAGAATGGATCATTTCTAGAGAAGGAGTTTATCTCAAAAGAAGTGAGTGGGAGGAAAGTAGAACTTTACGAGGTAACTGTACCTGCTCCCTTACTGGAAAGTAGTTCATCACAGAAAACTGTTTCAGTGACACCTACACCAGTTAGTGAGGAAGCCAATGATAATGATCATGAAACTTCAGATCAAGATACTACTGAACCTCGTAGATCAACCAGAGTAAGATCCGCACCAGAGTGGTACGGTAATCCTGTTCTGGAGGTCATGCTACTAGATCATGATGAACCTACGAACTATGAAGAAGCGATGGTGAGCCCAGATTCCGCAAAGTGGCTTGAAGCCATGAAATCTGAGATGGGATCCATGTATGAGAAGAAAGTATGGACTTTGGTTGACTTGCCCGATGATCGACAAGCAATTGAGAATAAATGGATCTTTAAGAAGAAGACTGACGCTGATGGTAATGTTACTGTCTACAAGGCTCGACTTGTCGCAAAAGGTTTTCGGCAAGTTCAAGGGATTGACTACGATGAGACCTTCTCACCCGTAGCGATGCTTAAGTCCGTCCGAATCATGTTAGCAATTACCGCATTTTATGATTATGAAATTTGGCAGACGGATGTCAAAACTGCATTCCTGAATGGATTTCTGGAAGAAGAGTTGTATATGATGCAACCGGAAGGTTTTGTCGATCCAAAGGGAGCTAACAAAGTGTGCAAGCTCCAGCGATCCATTTATGGACTGGTGCAAGCCTCTCGGAGTTGGAATAAACGTTTTGATAGTGTGATCAAAGCATTTGGTTTTATACAGACTTTCGGAGAAGCCTGTATTTACAAGAAAGTGAGTGGGAGCTCTGTAGCATTTCTGATATTATATGTGGATGACATATTACTGATTGGAAATGATATAGAATTTCTGGATAGCATAAAGGGATACTTGAATAAAAGTTTTTCAATGAAAGACCTCGGTGAAGTTGCTTACATATTAGGCATTAAGATCTATAGAGATAGATCAAAACGCTTAATTGGACTTTCACAAAGCACATACCTTGACAAAATTTTGAAGAAGTTCAAAATGGATCAAGCGAAGAAAGGGTTCTTGCCTGTGTTACAAGGTGTGAAATTGAGTAAGACTCAATGCCCGACCACTGCAGAAGATAGAGAGAATATGAAAGATGTTCCCTATGCATCAGCCATAGGATCTATCATGTATGCAATGCTGTGTACCAGACCTGATGTATGCCTTGCTATAAGTTTAGCAGGGAGGTACCAAAGTAATCCAGGAGTGGATCACTGGACAGCGGTCAAGAACATCCTGAAATACCTGAAAAGGACTAAGGATATGTTTCTCATATATGGAGGTGACAAAGAGCTCATCGTAAAAGGTTACGTTGATGCAAGCTTTGACACTGATCCGGACGATTCTAAATCGCAAACCGGATACGTGTTTACATTAAACGGTGGAGCTGTCAGTTGGTGCAGCCCCTAGCCTGTGTTCAATGCGCTCTACATCGCGCCAGTGGCTTTGTTTCGCTTGTGCCCGCGTCAGAGCTCGCCTCAGCCTACCGCACCGCGCCACCACCCTCGACTCATCGCCCTTGACCCCTCCCTGACGCTCGCCGACGCCGGAGTTCGCCGCAGCAAGCACCGACATGACGAGGCCAAGTGCACAGTGCGCCCGTGCCCCTGTGCTCCTCTCCACCCGCGTCCTATGCTCGTCCGCGTCTTCCCATAGTGGCCGCATGAGTTATGGAGTCTTCCCCACTCCCACTGACGCTCCTCGTCGCTTCTCGGAGACTCCAGAGAGCTCGCCAGAGCCCGCGACCCCGCCTTGGATCCCCTATATGAAGGAAATATGCCCTAGAGGCAATAATAAAGTTATTATTTATTTCCTTATAATCATGATAAATGTTTATTATTCATGCTAGAATTGTATTTACCGGAAACATAATACATGTGTGAATACATAGACAAACAAAGTGTCACTAGTATGCCTCTACTTGACTAGCTCGTTAATCAAAGATGGTTATGTTTCCTAACCATGAACAATGAGTTGTTATTTGATTAACGAGGTCACATCATTAGCAGAATGATCTGATTGACATGACCCATTCCATTAGCTTAGCACCCGATCGTTTAGTATGTTGCTATTGCTTTCTTCATGACTTATACATGTTCCTATGACTATGAGATTATGCAACTCCCGTTTACCGGAGGAACACTTTGGGTACTACCAAACGTCACAACGTAACTGGGTTATTATAAAGGAGTACTACAGGTGTCTCCAATGGTCGATGTTGGGTTGCCGTATTTCGAGATTAGGATTTGTCACTCCGATTGTCGGAGAGGTATCTCTGGGCCCTCTCGGTAATACACATCACATAAGCCTTGCAAGCATTACAACTAATATGTTAGTTGTGGGATGATGTATTACAGAACGAGTAAAGAGACTTGCCAGTAACGAGATTGAACTAGGTATTGGATACCGACGATCGAATATCGGGCAAGTAACATACCGATGACAAAGGGAACAACGTATGTTGTTATGCGGTCTGACCGATAAAGATCTTCGTAGAATATGTAGGAGCCAATATGGGCATCCAGGTCCCGCTATTGGTTATTGACCAGAGACGTGTCTCGGTCATGTCTACATTGTTCTCGAACCCGTAGGGTCCGCACGCTTAAGGTTACGATGACAGTTATATTATGAGTTTATGCATTTTGATGTACCGAAGGTTGTTCGGAGTCCCGGATGTGATCACGGACATGACGAGGAGTCTCGAAATGGTCGAGACATAAAGATTGATATATTGGAAGCCTATGTTTGGACATCGGAAGTGTTCCGGGTGAAATCGGGATTTTACCGGGTTACCGGGAGGTTACCGGAACCCCCCGGGAGCCATATGGGCCTACATGGGCCTTAGTGGAAAGGAGAAAGGGGCAGCCCAAGGGGGCTGCGCGCCTCCCCCCTTCCCCTAGTCCTATTAGGACTAGGAGAGGTGGCCGGCCACCCCTCTCCCTCTTTCCCCCTTGGGAATCCTAGTTGGAATAGGATTGGGGGGGGGAGTCCTACTCCCGGTAGGAGTAGGACTCCTCCTGCGCCTCTCTCTCTTGGCCGGCGCCCCCTCCCCCCTTGGCTCCTTTATATACTGAGGTAGAGGCACCCCAAAGACACAAGTTGACACAAGTTGATCCACGTGATCTATTCCTTAGCCGTGTGCGGTGCCCCCTGCCACCATATTCCTCGATAATACTGTAGCGGAGTTTAGGCGAAGCCCTGCTGCTGTAGTTCATCAAGATCGTCACCACGCCGTCGTGCTGACGAAACTCTTCCCCGACACTTTGCTGGATCGGAGTCCGGGGATCGTCATCGAGCTGAACGTGTGCTCGAACTCGGAGGTGCCGTAGTTTCGGTACTTGATCGGTTGGATCGAGAAGACGTACGACTACTTCCTCTACGTCGTGTCATCGCTTCCGCAGTCAGTCTGCGTTGGGTACGTAGACAATACTCTCCCCTCGTTGCTATGCATCACATGATCTTGCGTGTGCGTAGGAATTTTTTTTTGAAATTTCTACGAAACCCATCACTATATACAGAGCACCTCCCTCGCCCCTCCGAGCATCTCACCGCACTCCTCTGCATCCATAGCTCCTCCTAGATATCCGCGGCCCGGCAGTGCTGGCCTCTGGCCGCCATTCCCCTCCCGAGCTCGCCGGCGATCCCCTTCCTCGGCTATCCACCTCCCAGTGCCCCTCGAGCTCAACCCACTCTTCCAGAGCCTCCCTAGCAGTCCACTGGTGCAAGATAAATGCCCTGGAGCCCTTGGAGTCGCCCATCCTTGTCGTCTTCTTCATCTCCGACGAGCCCCGTACGCAGCCGCCACTGGACGCTCATTTTGGTCGACTCCGTCCACCTCCTGCCTTGCCACGTGTACGAGCAGGTGCACCAGGACCCCCTCTCTTGATCCCTCCCTTCCTCAACGGCCGCCGTGCCCTCCTCGCCAGAGAGAGCCCTCGCAACAAGCTGTTGTCCCCTGTTTCTCTCCCCCCTCTCTCAAAACCCGACAGGTGGGGCCCACGGTCAGCCTCTCCACTCGCGCCTGAAGCGGTATGAGTGGAGGCGTATTCGCTAGAATACGTCTTCGACGTCAACCCCCTGATATTATTTTAAATCTGATTAAATTCATAAATTTGACTGAACTTTGACCAGCTATAACTCCTATTCTATAAGTCCAAATGGCATGATTCTTTTTTCATTGGTTTTGTGTTGAAATTTTCTATCAACATGCAAAAGATGAGATTTTTGCTTCCTGTGATTATTTTCTGGTGAATTAAATAGTGTTATGTGACATTTTCTTTTTGCTATTTTATTTATTTTCAGAGGAAGAAACTTGCCTTGAGGAGAACCAGGAGGAGTGTGACCCTCCTCTGCACTAAGGCAAGCCATCACAAATATTTGCAAGAATGTCATTTCAATAACTATGGTTTTCACTTGAATATGATTATTTTAGTGCATATAGAAAATTCATATGAATTCATTTGATGCTAGTTGCATGTTCTTGCTGTGATTATTCTGTTATCAATACCATTGTTGTTGGATGGTTAAGTTTATGCAATAGAGTAATATTACATTATGCTTGATTTAGTTAATACCGAGATTATGTTGAAAGTGATGCATAAGTTGTCATTGCATTTTCATGGCATACTATGACTCGGTGAAATTTTTGCAATAAACCAACTTGAACATGTTGTTGGTCGAGTCATGGTGCCACCGAATCTAGCTTCCCAAAGTGCAACCACATTTGCCTTTCTTTGGGGAGCCCTTTCTCGCTCTATTGTTATGCCTCTCGCTGGTGCCTCCAACTAGGGAAGGTTATGCGCTGGCACTACCCTGGTCTGGTAGGCAGGTATAACCTTGTGTGCCCGTAGTTATTTTGGTACCATGTCCCTGTTTTGGATGATTGTTTTGCCACGACGGTGGCCGTTGGATGTCCGGAGTGGCATCGGGGCCACCCATGACTTAGCCCAAAGGGGAGTTGCTCGGAGTGGCCGGGAGAGTTTCATGGCAATAGACTGGTTCTGTCGGAACATCGTTGGTCCACCCGAATGGTAGTATGAGGTCATAGGTTCCGGTGTGGGTATAGTGTGCTAACCTCTGCAGAGTGTGTATAATCTATCGATAGCCACGTCCTCGGTCATGGACACAAGTTCATAGTAGGTCACACCGTGGATCAACAAGAAAATATTAAACTTGCACACTAAATGAACACTTATGCAATGGTTATGTTGGTTAAGTTGTGAGGACCACCGTGGTGGTTTCGTTTGTGATCCGGGAGTGATCACCTTGGTATGATGAGGTTCGCGGTTACGTGGTAACCGAGATGGCAAGCGGGTCGGAAAGGCCCTGTTATGAGCATGATCACTTCATGAGTAGCATGTTAATTCTTGCATTAAACCTGCTTAAATATCATTGTTGTTGTTTGCCATTGTTGCTTTGTTTGTGTGAGCTTGCAAGTACATTCAATGTTCTGACCTGGCGTGTCATGCCAGTTTCAGGAGAAGTCATACCGGAGTTGGAGTTGCATATCGTATTGCAGTATAGATCATGTCCAGATCAGTGTCCCTGTGAGATGGAGTCTTTCTACGTCGTCGTTCCGCTGCCACGTAGTCTTATCATGATGTCGAGGCCCATGCTCATGTCTACTAAATAATGTACATATGTTCAGCAGCACCAAGTGTGCCGCTTGGCCTCACTACTTGATGTAATATCAAACTCTATGTTCCACTAGTACCAATAAAGCGGTTGTATTTCTGTATCAAGGTGTTGTGTGTTGCCAGAAGACTTGATTTCTCGGGTGGCAATGCAAGGCAAACCCGTCGCTCTGAGCCGAGGTGCCACATATTGGTATTCTTGTGGTTCCCTAAAACTGATTTGATTGGAGTGTTCTTGTGTTATCTAATCCTGTTTTTCCAAGTCCACTCTCTCAACGGTCAGCTCAAGACCACAAGGTAAGTATATGCATCACACACATGTGCATGATGATTACTTGTTGTTATACATATTGTTTGCAACAGGGATTTATAAACATGGAGGTACGTTTCTTAATCATATCTTTTTGCTCTGATGCATATAGCCAAGATACATGTAACTCTCTGCTTACTATGTCATGTTATGCATTCACATGTTAATATATTCTATCTTCACATGATTGCATACATGTAGGGGGAGCTTATGCATGTTACTTGTTGTGACACCCGGATAATTAAGCTACAGTGAACCCTGTTAATGATGCCAAGTCATCATGATTAAAATTTTGCTAAACCTCACTTGATTCAACCAAGTTTAAATTCAAATTCAAATAACAAGTCAATTTCTAATTTGTTAGAACAGTAAACTAAAAATGTTCAAAAGGTTGCGAATATTCACTAACTAATTTTCATGAGTAAACCAAAATTATTCGAATATTTGAAATGCCTTTAACCCAATTAAAATTGGACCAACATCAATTATATTGGGGCCTTTAAATTTAAACAAATGTGTAGATTGTCAAAATAAAATATAACTTTCTGGGCTAGCTCATTACACTGCCTAGTATTTATGTACCAAGTTTCATCTGTAACTAAAATCATTTTATTTTAAAATAAAGTGCAAAAGAGTAAAGAATATAGAAAACAGAAAAGGGATTAAGGAAACTAAAGAAAAGAGGAAAGAAACAAAAATCGGGGCCCATGTTGTCTAGGGGGAGGCCCAGCCCACCTCCCCTGCCTTCGACCTCTCGCTACAGTGGAGGCAGGGCAGTCGTGGAGGCCATCTGCCATGGCACCGACCACGCGTAGGCCATCCACCGGCCTCCCCTCGCCTACATAAGCCGCACCAGCCTCCCCCGCGTGACCTAGCCACCCCTTGTCCCTCTCCTCGCGCCGCTTCCTTCCACCTCGCTCAAAGCCGAACCACTGCCGCCATGGTCCTCGTCGTTCCCGCGGCCACTATCATCCCCGCGCCGTAGGAATGTGTCCACGAGCTCCGCCATCGACCTCTTCGTCTACCTGACCATCAGATCGGAGCGGAGCCACCCTGCATCGCCGGAATTGACACATCTTCCTCACCTACAGTCGTTGCTGCCTCGCCCAATCTACCTCACTGGAGCTCGTCCGCCTCGCCGGACACGTCCTCTGCCTCCCCCTGTGAGCGGCATCCCCATTCCCCTCGTTCCCCCTCCATTCGTCACTCCGTTACGCCGCCCCGTGCCATCCATGTTCCTTCCAGTGGTCGTGGTCATCGCGACCGCGCCCACTTCCCGGCCCGCGTCCAGTCCACGCCCCTGGCGTACCTGTTGCCCGCCCGCGCGTGCGGCCTCCGCGCCCATGCCGCGCCCGCACGCGTCCCCCTGTCCCCGCCGACCTCGCATGCCGCCCGCGCCCGCATGCTGCTTCGTGCGGCCTTGCGAGCTGCTACTGCTCCCCCCTGCTGTTCACTAGCCGCTGCTGACTGAAGCCGCTGCCACTACCTGCTTGCCGCTGCCGCTCTTGGTTGTTGCCGCTGCTGCTGCCTAGTACTGCTGCTGCCGCTAGGTGATGCTGTCGCTAGCTGCTACTGTCGGCGCCGCTGATAGCTCTGCCTGCTGCCTCTACTGTCGATGTTGCTGCTTACCACTACTCTATTGCGTAGCCGACGCCGCTGCTCCTGTACGCTAGTTTTGCTGCTCCTAGATGCTGCTACTTGTCGCTGTTAATAGATATGGCCGTGGCCATGGCTAGCATGTGTGGTGTGCGTGCGTGTGTACAGCCACCACTGGCCGGCCCGTATGAATTAGCTTAGGGATAATTTCTACTCCCTCCGTCCCATAATATAAGAATGTTGTAGTGTCAAAAACGTTCTTATATTATGGAACAGAGGGAGTAGTTAGTTTAATTGCTAGCCAATGACACATGGGCCCTCTTTTAAATAAAAGTATGTCAAATAAATCAATCAATGACATGTAGGACCACATCTAGTTAAACCAAATTAAATCAGTAAATAACCCTGTTAGAAATGTCTCACTGACAGGTGGCCCCAACCTGCTAGTTTGACTAGTCAAAGTTGACCCGGTCAACTGCTGACTATGCATGCTGACTGGACCCCCTTGGCCCACTGTCATACAATAGGCTAGCTGCCTCTACGTTTAAAAAGTAATAGACCATTTTATTTTGAATTGAACTGAATCCAAAAAACTTTCGGCATATGTTTAAAACTTCGAAAAATCATTAAACATGAAAGTTGCTCAGAAAAACGTGACGAATCCAAATACGCAGCCCGTTCGTCCGCCACACATCCCTAGCATAGCGAACACGTAACTTTCCCTTTCTGATTCACTTGTCCAAAAATGCGAAACACCGGAGATACTTTCCCGGATGTTTCCCCCTTTCGTCGGTATCACCTACTATCGCGTTAGGGCACACCTAGCACCGCGTATTGCCATGTTACGCTTTGTGATGCTTTGATTGCTTTGTTATTTATTGTGTTCCCCCCGTTACTTCTTTCTGGTAGACCCCGAGACTGCCGGCAACCCCCAGTTCGACTACGGAGTTGACGACCCCTCCTTGCTAGAGCAACCAGGCAAGCCCCCCCTGGATCACCAGATATCTCCTATTCCTTCACTCTACTTCTTGCATTAGAGTAGTGTAGCATGTTACTGTTTTGGTTAATCCTATTCTGTTGCATAGCCTATCATTGTTGCTACAGTTGTTGATACCTTACCTGCAATCCTAAATGCTTAGTATAGGATGTTAGTTTATCATCTGTGGCCCTACATTCTTGTCCGTCTGCCTTGCTATACTATCAGGCCGTGATCACTCGGGAGGTGATCACGGGTATATACTTACGTACATACATACTATAAAGATGGTGACTAAAGTCGGGTCGGCTCGTAGAGTACCCACAAGTGATTCCAACCCACAAGTGATTCCAACGTGAGGGCTGGAAGGACAGGTGGCTCCATCCCGGTAGAGGTGGGCCTAGGTTCCCGACGGCCCCTGACTGTTACTTTGTGGCGGAGCGATAGGGCAGGTTGAGACCACCTAGGAGACACGTGGGCCTGGCCCTGGTCGGCGTCCGTGGTTACTTCAAAATAACATGCTTAACGAGATCTTGGTATTTGATCCGAGTCTGCCACTGGCCTATACGCACTAATCAACTAGGCGGGAACAGTTATGGGCACTCGACGTCATGGTATCAGCCGAAGCCTTCTTGACGTCAGCAGAGCGGCATGCGCCGGGTTGGACCGCGTAACATAACTTCCTTTGTAATGGAGGTTGCTAGGTCTGCTCACCGGCCGCCCTCGCAACGTGCAGGTGTGCAATGGGTGATGGGCCCAGACCCCTGCGCGCATAGGATTTAGACCGGCGTGCTGACCTCTCTGTTGTGCCTAGGTGGGGCTGCGACGTGTTGATCGTTCGAGGCCGAGCATGACCCAAGAAAGTGTGTCCAGCCAAAGAGGATCGAGCGTGTTGGGTTATGTGGTGCACCCCTGCAGGGAAGTTTATCTATTCGAATAGCCGTGTCCCTCGGTAAAAGGACGACTAGGAGTTGTACCTTGACCTTATGACAACTAGAACCAGATACTTAATAAAACACCCAGACAAGTTCCAGAGACAACCCGGTGATCGCTTTTCCACAGGGAGACAAGGGGAGGATCGCCGGGTAGGATTATGCTATGCGATGCTACTTGGAGGACTTCAATCTACTCTCTTCTACATGCTGCAAGGCGGAGGCTGCCATAAGCGTAGTCTTCGATAGGACTAGCTATCCCCCTCTTATTCTGGCATTTTGTAGCTCAGTCCACCGATATTGCCTCTTTACACATATATCCATGCATATGTAGTGTAGATCCTTGCTTGCGAGTACTTTGGACGAGTACTCACGGTTGCTTTGCTCCCTCTTTTACCCCCTTTTCCTCTTCTTCTCGGATGCCGCAACCAGACGTTGGAGCCCAGGAGCCAGACGCCACCGTCGATGATGACTCCTACTACACTGGAGGTGCCTACTACTACGTGCAGGCCACTGACGACGACCAGGAGTAGTTTAGGAGGATCCCAGGCAGGAGGCATGTGCCTCTTTCGATCTGTATCCAAGTTTGTGCTGGCCATCTTATGGCAACTTGTTTAACTTATGTCTGTACTCAGATATTGTTGCTTCAGCTGACTCGTTTATGTTCGAGCACTTGTATTCGAGCGCTCGAGGCCCCTGGCTTGTAATATGATGCTTGTATGACTTATTTTACTTTTAAAGGTTCATTGTGATATCTTCCCGTGAGTCCTTGATCTTGATCGTACACATTTGCGTGCATGATTAGTGTATGATTGAATCGGGGGCGTCACAAGTTGGTATCAGAGCCAACTGCCTGTAGGAATCCCCCTTCCACACTCCTTGGCCAAAGTCGACTCTAGTCACTATAAAACTTTTACTAACATGGTTGTGTGCCTTACGGGCCCACGTCGCCATTGGGTGGTATTAGGATCTTTTACTCCTCGACATTTACTCTGGGACTCTGATCTCTCCTCTATTCGGGTTAAATGATTTTGCTAACTCTAACTCTAGGTTCTCGTAACTATTTCTCCCGAAGAGCCCTCATTCCGGAAGATCACCTACTTCGTCAGAAGATTCTGAGGATATCCCTTGATATTTTCCCGAGACCCTTATGCTCATCGCCTTTGCAATTCACTGCCACCGATATATCCCTATGGATATCTGCATGCACTTGTTATTCTCATGATCATTTCTCGTCGCTCTTGTTGTTACAAGATGCCTCGAACTATTCTCCATTGTCCCGAGAATCCTTTGAGTTTACTGTCTTGTGGTTTATTTCGCATGAAAACCCTTATGGTTTTTTTTGCTCACATTTATCGAGGATCCGTTCTCCTCAATTGTTCATGTGTCTCACAAAATTCCTCGGAATACTTTTCGATCTTTTGAAAATCCTCTACAGCCTGTTATTCTTGAAATTCTTGCCTGCTTGCATTATGGTTAATTCCATATGGCTAGTAGTCCTTGATAACATCCCTTGTCTTAGTCATTTTGAGCCTATTGATTCAATATGTGCGTACACACGCAGTCACCAGGTTATCCTTTTTAAAAATTATCTTTCTGACTCAGACGTCATTCCGGACATGAGTTGGTTCTCGGCAATTCAAACATTTATTGATTGTCCAACTAAGTGTTTTCAACTTATCCATCCTTGATCAGAGCGTCTGCTTCTGATCCTTTGTTTTGAAAACCATAATTTCTTTCTATTTAAGCATCAGACTAATCAGGTGATTCTTGAATCTGATGCCTCTGCATTCTTTCTTCCTCTGAGTGAGTACCGATATTCACATCAGCTCTGTTGTGGATCGCTCGATCCATTGTTGGATTGTTATCTGACAGTGTCCTTCATATTCAATCACCTTGTGAGTTCTTCCCCTGATACATAGTGCCTTTGGTAAATTGTATCATCTGCTTGGCCAACCATGCTCTGCTTTTGAGCTTGTGTATTTACTTGGGAAACTTGTGGTATATGTTACTAAGATGTCCGATGGGTTGAACCTATGTCTTCCCCTAATCCGTGAGAACCCGAAAGTTTTCAGAAGTCATACTCTTTCGGTGTTCTACCAAATAAAATTCCAACACTATAGTTTTATCAAAGCGAGAGGTGAATGAATGATATGCATTAAAGAAGTGGGAGTCGACCTTGAACTTTGTGTTCATGCCCATGAAAATGATGTAGACCGTCTCAGAAGCTTCTTGCAAAATGATTATCCAGCTGTATGATTCTTTTGGTATTCTTGAAATTGATTCCTTACACTTATGGTTCCGACCATGTTGTCCTTATCTAATATATCTGATGGGAATTCATACCAGTGCCTCGTCTATTTTTGGCAAGGTTGAAGTATCTACTGTCATAGGTCAATGACCCGGTTCTACTTCTATGATGTTCTACCTCCGAGTATTACCCCCTGGTATCTCGAAGATGTCTTGCCATTGCACCACATTGATAACCCACAAGTATAGGGGATCGCAACAGTTTTCGAGGGTAGAGTATTCAGCCCAAATTTGTTGATTTGACACAAGGGGAGCCAAAGAATATTCTCAAGTATTAGCAGCTAAGTTGTCAATTCATCCACACCTGGAAACTTAGTATCTGCAACAAAGTGTTTAGTAGCAAAGTAATATGATAGTGGTGGTAACGGTAACAAAAGTAAAGATAGCAAAAGTAATGTTTTTGGTATTTTGTAGTGATTGTAACAGTAGCAACGGAAAAGTAAATAAGCGAGAACCAGTATATGGAAAACTCGTAGGCACCGGATTAGCGATGGATAATTATGCCGGATGCGGTTCGTCATGTAACAGTCATAACATAGGGTGACACAGAACTAGCTCCAGTTCATCAATGTAATGTAGGCATGTATTCCGTATATAGTCATACGTGCTTATGGAAAAGAACTTGCATGACATCTTTTGTCCTACCCTTCCGTGGCAGTGGGATCCTATTGGAAACTAAGGGATATTAAGGCCTCCTTTTAATAGAGAACCGGAACAAAGCATTAGCACATAGTGAATACATGAACTCCTCAAACTATGGTCATCACCGGGAGTGGTCCGCGATTATTGTCACTTCGGGGTTGCCGGATCATAACACATAGTAGGTGACTATAGATTTGCAAGATAGGATCTAGAACACACATATATTCATGAAAACATATAGGTTCAGATCTGAAATCATGGCACTCGGGCCCTAGTGACAAGCATTAAGCATAGCAAAGTCATAACAACATCAATCTCAGAACATAATGGATACTAGGGATCAAACCCTAACAAAACTAACTCGATTACATGATAAATCTTATCCAACCCATCACCGTCCAGCAAGCCTATGATGCAATTACTCACGCACGGCGGTGAGCATCATGAAATTGGTGATGGAGGATGGTTGATGATGACGACGGTGACGAATCCCCCTCTCTGGAGCCCCGAACGGACTCCAGATCAGCCCTCCCGAGAGAGATTAGGGCTTGGCGGCGGCTTCGTATCATAAAACGCGATGAAACTTTCTCCCTGATTTTTTTTCTCCTCAAAAGCCAATATATGGAGTTGGAGTTGGCGTCGGAGGGCCACCAGGGGGCCCATGAGGTAGGGGGGCGCGCCCAGGGGGGAGGGGCGCGCCCCCCACCCTCGTGAACAGGGTGTGGGCCCCCTGGCCTTCATCTTTGGCGATGATTTTTTATTATTTATTCTAAGATATTCCGTGGAGTTTCAGGACATTCCGAGAACTTTTGTTTTCTGCACATAAAACAACACCATGGCAATTCTGCTGAAAACAATGTTAGTCCGGGTTAGTTCCATTCAAATCATACAAGTTAGAGTCCAAAACAAGGGCAAAAGTGTTTGGAAAAGTAGATACGACGGAGACGTATCAACTCCCCCAAACTTAAACCCTTGCTTGTCCTCAAGCAATTCAGTTGACAAACTAAAAGAGAAAAAGAAAAACTTTTACAAACTCTGTTTGCTCTTGTTGTTGTAAACATGAAAAGCCAGCATTCAAGTTTCAGCAATTATTATGAACTAACCATACTCACAATGACACGTAGGTCTCACAATTACTCATATCAATAGCATAATCAGCTAGCAAACCATAATAATAAAACTCGGATGACAACACTTTCTCAAAATAATCATAACATGATATAACAAAATGGCATCTCGCTAGCCCTTTCTGAGACCGCAAAGCATAAATGCAGAGCACCTTTAAAGATCAAGGACTGACTAAACATTGTAATTCATGGTAAAAGAGATCCAGTCAAGTCATACCCAATATAAACCAATCATAATGAATGCAAACGACAGTGTGCTCTCCAGCAGGTGCTTTTTAATAAGAAGGGTGATGACTCAACATAAAAGTAAATAGATAGGCCCTTCGCAGAGGGAAGCAGGGATTTGTAGAGGTGCCAGAGCTTGGTTTTGAAATAGAGATAAATTATATTTTGAGCGGCATACTTTCATTGTCAACATAACAACTAAAAGACGATGATATCTTCCATGCTAAACAGATTATAGGCGGTTCCCAAACAGAATGGTAAAGTTTATACTCCGCTTCCTCCACAAGCATCAATCCATGGCTTGCTCGAAACAACGAGTGCCTCCAACATTCAACGGGTCCCAAGGGGAGTTTTGTTTACAGTTATTTTGATTTAGTTTGCACGAAGCATGGGATTGGGCATCCCGGATACCAGCCATTTTCTCGTGAATGAGGAGCGGAGTCCACTCCTCTTGAGAATAACCCGCCTAACACGGAAGATAAGGGCAGCTCTAGTTGACATATGAGCTATTCGAGCATGCAAAACAGAATGTTTATTTGAAGGTTTAGAGTTTGGCACATATAAATTTACTTGGAACGACAGGTAAATACCGCATATAGGAAGGTATAGTGGACTCATATGGAATAACTTTGGGTTTTAAGGAGTTTGGATGCACAAGCAGTATTCCCGCTTAGTACAGGTGAAGGCTAGCAAAAGACTAGGAAGCGACCAACTGAGAGAGCGACAACAGGCATAAACATGCATTAAAATTAATTCACACCGAGTACAAGCATGAGTAGGATATAATCCACCATGAACATAAATATCATGAAGGCTATGTTGATTTGATTCAACTACATGCGTGAACATGTGCCAAGTCTAGTCACTCAATACATTTAAAGGAGGATACCATCCCATCATACCACATCATAATCATTCTAATAGCATGTTGGCATGCAAGGTAAACCATTATAACTCATAGCTAATCAAGCATGGCACAAGCAACTATAATCTCTAAATGTCATTGCAAATATGTTTACTTCATAACAGCTGAATCAGGAACGATGAATCGTCATATTTACAAAAACAAGAGAGGTCGAGTTCATACCAGCTTTACCCTTCCCAATAAGTCCATCATATATCATCATTATTGCCTTTAACTTGCACGACCGAACGGTGTGTATAATAATAAGAGTGCACGTGCATTGGACTAAGCTGGAATCTGCAAGCATTCAACTCAAGAGAGAAGACAAGTAATATGGGCTCTAAGTTAAATAAACGATCATGCATATGAGAGCCACTAAGCATTTGCAATATAGTCTTCTCGACCCCAAAAGAAAGGAAAAGAAATAAAAACTATTTACACGGGAAAGCTCCCAACAAGCAAAAGAAGAACAAAAATATTTTTGGGTTTTCTTTTTAATTATTACTACTACAAGCATAGAGAGTAGACTAACTAATTTTTTTGTTTTTCTTAAGGTTTATTAAACACACAAGAAGAAAGCAGGAAAAAGGGAAATAAACTAGCATGGATATTACAGTGAAAGAGTATGAGCACCGACATCTAGCAATGAGTGTGTGTGAACATAAATGTAATGTCGGTGGGAAATACGTACTCCCCCAAGCTTAGGCTTTTGGCCTACGTTGGTCTATTTCCAGGGATGGCCTGGCGGATATCCGTAGGTGAAGCTAGGGTCATAGTGTGACACAGAAGACTCTGACTACCACTGGCTGGCAGCTTCCTCTGGATCCCAAGAATAAACAGATAATCATGGAGGCTCGTCTTGTGGCTCTGGCTCCAGGGTTGGTGCAGGGTTCCGATAGGCTTGAACAGCCGACCACGGAACGATGTGAGGTTCTGCAAACAAGTTAAACAAAGAAGGAGCAGGCAAGGTAATAGTCTCAAGGTGATGTTTATCAAAGTATAATTTATATTTAAGCTCCCCATCGCGACTCTTAACAAGGAAATCATGCACTATCATACTCTTGTAATCTAAATAAGCACGGGGCAGTGTCGTTTCTTCTTTCTCCTCATGCCTAATAGGTATTTCAAAATATTCAGCTAGGCGCGAAGCATAAATGCCTCCAAATATTGGGCCCTTAGTACGGTTCATACTCAACCGTCTAGCAACAATTCCACCCATACTAACAGAGTTATTGCGGTATAAACCATAGAGCAAAATAATAATATCAGGAATACTAAGGTTCCCACAGTTCCCGCGACCAATCAAGCAACGACTAGCAAATAAGGCAAAGTAGCGTAAAACGGGGAAATGTATGCTAGTAATTCTTGCATCAGAAACCTTCCTGGTTTCTCCCACAGTGATGGTGTCAATAAAAGCTTCTACTTCATTACAGTGTGGTTCATCTAAAGAACCCTCGAAAGGTATTTTGCAAACCTCGCAAAATTCTGCTAATGTCATCTCTTTAACAACGTCATATAAATGAAACTCTACTGTTGGAGGTGATTTCTTAGGGAAAAAGTAGAAGTTTTGCCCAAAAGTATTTGTGAGTAAGAGATACTGATGATGTTGGTCGCAGAGGAAGTCGGTGAGGCCGGCGTTCTCAATCAATAAATAGAAATCTTCATGAATCCCAGCTCTCCTCAAGAAGTCATCGGAAGGCCATTCACAAGGCCGGACCTCCGCGGTGCGAGGTAAATTAAGTTTGGGCTTCTCCTCTTCTTCCTTTTGTTTTTCCTTAGAGCTTCGGCTCGACGAGCCCCTCAAAAGTCTCTTCATTATTTCTGAAACAATCTGAAATTTTTAGTAACTTCAAATAAAAGAACCAACTTCAATAAAACTGATAGCAACTACTCATACAAGTGCCTAGAGCATATATCAAGCATTAGAACTACTTGGAACCATATAAATTTGACATGCAAGCTGAAGAACATGGTCACCTATGCAGCACAAATTTGCAATGAATAAAGCACTAGAACAAAAACTAATTGGAGCAATGGAGGAGTAACATACCAAGGAACAATCTCCCCAAGCAGTTTTGCGAGAGGTGCTTTGAGCAAGGAGATCGAAAATCACAGCAACGGGGGCTGGAACTCGTGCTTGAGTTGGTTTTTCGTATTTGTGTGAGACAGAGGAAGAAGATGGATGCAGGGATAAGTGGAGGAGGGCCACCGTGGGCCCACAAGGCAGGGGGCGCGCCCTCCACCCTCGTGGCCAGGTGGCAGCTCCCCCCGCGGTAATTTTTGCACTAAAAATCCTCAAATATTCCTGAAAAAATCATATTAAATTGGCATGGCATTCTGAGGACTTTTATTTTCGGGATATTTTTATATTGCACGGATAAGTCAGGAAACAGGCAGAAAAATACTATTTTACTTTATTTCTACTAAGTAACAGAAAATATAAAGAGGGTACATAAGGTTGTGCTTCTAGTTTCATCCATCTCATGCTCATCAAAATGAATCCACTAACAAGGTTGATCAAGTCTTGTTAACAAACTCATTCCGATTAACATGGAACCGGAGAAATTTCGAATAACACTATGTTACCTCAACGGGGATATGGACATCCCCAATATTGAGTTTATCATATTTCTTCTTGACAGTAGGGAGAGGAAATTCAAAACCTCCAAATATAATGGATGGAATTTTTCCAATAGAGTTGATACTATAAACTTGAGGTTGTTTCCTCGGAAAGTGTATCGTATGCTCATTACCATTAACATGAAAAGTGGCATTGCCTTTGTTGCAATCAATAACAGCCCCTGCAGTATTAAGGAAAGGTCTTCCAAGAATAATAGACATATTATCATCCTCGGGAATATCAAGAATAACAAAGTCCGTTAAAATAGTAACGTTCGCAACTACAACAGGCACATCCTCACAAATACCGACAGGTATAGCAGTTGATTTATCAGCCATTTGCAAAGATATTTCAGTAGGTGACAACTTATTCAAGTCAAGTCTACGATATAAAGAGAGAGGCATAACACTAACACCGGCTCCAAGATCACATAAAGCAGTTTTAACATAATTTCTTTTAATGGAGCATGGTATAGTAGGTACTCCTGGATCTCCAAGTTTCTTTGGTATTCCACCCTTAAAAGTATAATTAGCAAGCATGGTGGAAATTTCAGCTTCCGGTATCTTTCTTTTATTAGTAATGATATCCTTCATATACTTAGCATAAGGATTTGTTTTGAGCACATTAGTTAATCGCATATGCAAAAGATGGGTCTAATCATTTCAGCAAAGCGCTCAAAATCCTCATCATCCTTTTTCTTGTATGGTTTGGGAGGAAAAGGCATGGGTTTCTGAACCCATGGTTCCCTTTCTTTACCATGTTTCCTAGCAATGAAGTCTCTTTTATCATAACATTGATTCTTTGATTGTGGGTTATCAAGATCAACAACAGGTTCAACTTCTACTTCATTATCATTACTAGGTTGAGCATCAACATGAACATTATCCTTAACATTATCACTAGGTTCATGTTCATCACCTAATTGTGTTTCAGCATCAGAAATAGAGATGTCATTTGGATTATCAGGTGGTTCAGCAATAGGTTCACTAGAAGTCTGCACAGTCCTATCATTTTTCTTTTTCTTCCTCTTAGAAGAACTAGGTATATCAATATTGTTTCTCTGATAATCTTGCTCGATTCTCTTAGGGTGGCCTTCAGGATACAAAGGTTCCTGAGTCATTCTACCAGTTCTAGTAGCCACTCTAACAGCATAATCATTTTTCTTACTATTCATTTCATCAAGCGCTTCTTTCTGAGCTTTAAGTACTTGTTCTACTTGAGTGGTAACCATAGAAGCATGTTTGCTAACAAGTTTAAGTTCGCCTCTAATATCAGCCATATAATCACTCAAGCATTTAATCATAAAGGCATCTTTTTTTAGTTGTCTACCAAAATAAGCATTAAAGTCATCTTGCTTAAACATAAAGTTATCAAACTCATCCAAGCACTGACTAGCAATTTTAGTAGGAGGGACTTCAGCTTTATCATACCTATAGAGAGAATTTACCTTTACTACCTATGTCGGGATATCGGGAGGTTCTTCAGTAAATAAGTAATTGAGATCATACACTTCTTCAACAGGCGGTAAATTAAGACCATGTATTTCTTCAATAGGAGGTAAATTCTTAACATCTTCAGCTTTAATACCTTTTTCTTTCATAGATTTCTTTGCCTCTTGCATATCTTCGGGACTGAGAAATAGAACACCTCTCTTCTTCGGAGTTGGTTTAGGAATAGGCTCAGTAATTGGCTCAGGAGTTGGTTCAGGAGTTGGCTCAGGAGGTGCCCAATTATTTTCATTTGCCAACATATTATTCAATAAAATTTCAGCATCATCCGGTGTTTTTTCCCTGAAAAGAGAACCAACACAACTATCCAGGTAATCTCTGGAAGCATCAGTTAGTCCATTATAAAAGATATCAAATATTTCAGGTTTCTTAAGAGGATGATCAGGCAAAGCATTAAGTAACTTGAGAAGCCTCCCCCAAGCTTGTGGGAGACTCTCTTCTTCAATTTGCACAAAATTGTATATTCCCTCAAAGAAGCTTGTTTCTTATGAGCAGGGAAATATTTAGCAGAGAAGTGATAAATCATATCCTGGGGACTTTGCACACAACCAGGATCAAGAGAATTAAACCATTTCTTAGCATCACCCTTTAATGAGAACGGAAATATTTTGAGTAAATAGAAGTGGCGCGATCTCAGATTATTAGTAAACAGGGCAGCTATATCATCTAGCTTACAAAGATGTGCCACAACAGTTTCAGATTCATAGCCATAAAAAGGATCAGATTCAACCAAAGTAATTATATCTGGATCAACAGAAATATCATAATAATCCTGATCAGGAACACAGATAGGTGAAGTAGCAAAAGCAGGGTCGGGTCTCATTCTACCTCTAAAAGATTCCTTACTCCACTTAATTAGTAACCTCTTACGTTCAAGTTTATCATGGCAAGCAAGAACAACTTCAAAAGATTCAGCATTAAAAAGATAACCCTCAGGAATAGAAGGCATAGGTTCATCATCACTCACATCATCGTGTTCAGGTTCACTAATTTCTCTTTCTCTAGACCTAGCAATTTGCTCATCAAGATATTCACCAAGTGGCACAGTAGTATCAAGCATAGAAGTAGTTTCATCATAAGTATCATGCATAGCAGAAGTGGCATCATCAATAACATGCGACATATCAGAACGAATAGCAGAAGCATATTTAGGTGTCGCTAGCTTACTCATAACAGAAGGTGAATCAAGTGCAGAGCTAGATGGCAGTTCCTTACCTCCCCTCATAGTTGAGGGATAAATTGTTGTCTTAGCGTCTTTCAAGTTCTTCATAGTGTCCAACAGATATAAATCCCAAGTGACTCAAAGAATAGAGCTATGCTCCCCGGCAACGGCGCTAGAAAAAGGTCTTGATAACCCACAAGTATAGGGGATCGCAACAGTTTTCGAGGGTAGAGTATTCAACCCAAATTTGTTGATTCGACACAAGGGGAGCCAAAGAATATTCTCAAGTATTAGCAGCTGAGTTGTCAATTCAACCACACCTGGAAACTTAGTATCTGCAGCAAAGTGTTTAGTAGCAAAGTAATATGATAGTGGTGGTAACGGTAACAAAAGTAAAGACAGCAAAAGTAATGTTTTTGGTATTTTATAGTGATTGTAACAGTAGTAACGGAAAAGTAAATAAGCGAGAACCAGTATATGGAAAACTCGTAGGCACCGGATTAGCGATGGATAATTATGCCGGATGCGATTCGTCATGTAACAGTCATAACATAGGGTGACAAAGAACTAGCTCCAGTTCATCAATGTAGTGTAGGCATGTATTCCGTATATAGTCATACGTGCTTATGGAAAAGAACTTGCATGACATCTTTTGTCCTACCCTCCCGTGGCAGCGGGGTCCTATTGGAAACTAAGGGATATTAAGGCCTCCTTTTAATAGAAAACCGGAACAAAGCATTAGCACATAGTGAATACATGAACTCCTCAAACTATGGTCATCACCGAGAGTGGTCCCGATTATTGTCACTTCGGGGTTGCCGGATCATAACACATAGTAGGTGACTATAGACTTGCAAGATAGGATCTAGAACACACATATATTCATGAAAACATAATAGGTTCAGATCTGAAATCATGGCACTCGGGCCCTAGTGACAAGCATTAAGCATAGCAAAGTCATAGCAACATCAATCTCAGAACATAATGGATACTAGGGATCAAACCCTAACAAAACTAACTCGATTACATGATAAATCTCATCCAACCCATCACCGTCCAACAAGCCTACGATGCAATTACTCACACACGACGGTGAGCATCATGAAATTGGTGATGGAGGATGGTTGATGATGACGACGGTGACGAATCCCCCTCTTTGGAGCCCCGAACGGACTCCAGATCAGCCCTCCCGAGAGAGATTAGGGCTTGGTGGCGGCTCTGTATCATAAAACACGATGAAACTTTCTCCCCGAAAGCCAATATATGAAGTTGGAGTTGGCGTCGGAGGGCCACCAGGGGGCCCACAAGGTAGGGGGGCTCACCCAGGGGGGAGGGGCGCGCCCCCCACCCTCGTGAACAGGGTGTGGCCCCCCTGGCCTTCATCTTTGGCAAGGATTTTTTATTTTTTATTCTAAGATATTCCGTGGAGTTTCAGGACATTCTGAGAACTTTTGTTTTCTGCACATAAAACAACACCATGGCAATTCTGTTGAAAACATCGTCAGTCCGGGTAGTTCCATTCAAATCATACAAGTTAGAGTCCAAAACAAGGGCAAAAGTGTTTGGAAAAGTAGATACGACGGAGACGTATCACACATCTTACTAACTTTGTTGAAGTAATGTCTTTCCTTGTCGTAATCACTCTACGGGTTCTGGGTTGTTGTCAACCAAGGACACCGACTAGTGGAATTATTCCGCACTACAAATCAAATACCCCTAGTATTTTTACTAGGAAATTATGAACTCAATCTGATCATTCCTAGACTATCGTCTGCATCCTGGTCTTGCTATCTTTGACTGTGCTACCTCGTCCTTCTCTGGTGCATGAATTCTTCAGTGTGTGAGCACGACTTACGTCAAGCTTTCAACATCATGTTGCTTGTCTTGAAAGGCAACCTTGGTTCCGAGCTTGCATCTTATATATTGATCCTATAACTTGCCACTTCGCCATTCCCTTGCTTTGTTTGATTGCATCCTCTCGAAACCTCCCGGCAAATGTGTCGGCTCACCTTCAACACTTTGACTTCTTCCGAGATGCCAACTGTGTTCATGATGAGAAATACCCTCCTTGCCCTCGATGATTTTTATTATCATCGACAACACCCTTGACTTCCTTTCATCACGAACTTGTCCACATTATGAATACAACTTGCTCTCCAACCAGTGTTGTGTTCTGCCTTGAAGTATTACTGTCTTTTCTGTCGAGAATGTTGTTGGGATTGCTCCACCTCTTCGAAATTCTCGGTATGAAGATAGTTCTCACCATCACCATTCTTTCTTGGTCCCCGTGTTGTTTTTAACCAGGATACCAATATGCTAACAATGTTGTTTGAGTTCTGTACTTCTAGCAACCCTATTGCTTTGAAGTTAACGATCGATAGTTCGTTCTTAGACTGTTGGTTATTGAATCATCACTCTAACATTGAGCTCGCTGCCTAAGGTCATATTTCGGGCACACCTTTCAACTAATGATTCATGGTGTATGTTTTCCTAGAGCATACAACATTATATCATTTGAATTGACAAGTGTCATCTTCTTGTTCACATTATTGTGGAAATCCATCCGTTTGGAATTCTCGATGAATTGTCGCTGAGCCCATCAGCCACCTTCTCATCCCCTCCTTGGTTTAATGATGAACTATTGTTTCAGGAACTCGCTCCCATAGTTCATTTCCCGATAATCTTGCAATGTCATTTCATCGATTTGTGTTGCACCTTTTCTTCTCGGACATCCTGAGTCTGAGGTATCATGACACCAATCGGATCTAAATCTCGGTCAGATATGATGAATGGGGCAACTTTCCAGGAGTTATGATGTTGGTCCTTTGATGACCCGGTAATATGATGTCATGCCTAGCACCCCCTGGCTGGAGGACCTATCATTATTATTTCTTTTGCAAGGATAACCATTCTTCCTGGAGGAAATTGTAAGACTTATTTTTATAAGTTGCTCCTGATGGATCATTTGTGTATCCAAAGTCTGGCCCTTGATTGAAACACCATATCATTGCTACCTCGAAGCATGACTATGATACCCTGCTCTTCAACAAGAACATTAGAGGCACGATGCTAAATGTTTCTTGGTCAGTTATCCAAACACCGTTGTATGGGTAACATCTTGATTAATCCTTGCCTCTTATCTGAATGGTTGGGTACTTGCTCTCCTACCTTGTATGTCATGTTCTGCTTGTACATGGGAAGGATATACTCCTAATAATTGTGTGTAATCACTATTTTCCTTTCCATTGTTCTATTTAATCTGATAATCGTGTTTTCCTTTCCATTCTTTTGTTTAACCTTTCCTAAATCTGACTTAACTAAGCAGAGATAATTCCCTGCTTAGGTAGGCACCTTGTTGTACCACTCTGTCTGTAAGATCCTGTTACTATTGTTGATGACATTTTGGTAACCACCGATGGGTGATAACTTTGCCAATTGGTTCGCCTCGTTCAAAAAGCAGGAAAATGGTTCTCTTTGTTCCCCGTCCTTGGTACCGACATTGTTGCCGACATAGTTGACAAGCTATCCACTGATATGCTTCCCTGTCGCGGCTGTGCAAGATGTCACCACCCTTCCTATTTTCAACCCACATGGTGGGCCCATAACCCACAGGTCCACTGGATCGAAACCTGACTCTTCTTTACAACCCAGATTCTAATGTATCCTTTGCACCTGGCTTCGTATGTGATTCACGAGCTAAATTCTATACCATTATTCATCCTGGAATCAAACACCATGTTATTATCGTTGTTCAAACCCCCATTCCAGCTTCTGTCTAGTCATCGATTGATTGCCTACCCGTTTGAAACTTTGGTACCATCATACGAATTCACTGAAATACAACTCGTGGGGTACCTTGTGTATTTCCCATTGAGTTCACCGTCAGATGCCCAGCTTTGTGGAGATGCGTTCTTCCGGAGTTTTTCCCCTTGGTTGCGTTCGTAGGATGATGGAGATCCCGAAGAAAGGATGATGACTTGATCATGGTGACTTGAAGGAGAGAAATGAAAACATCAACGAAAGGGATCAACCTCTTCAAAAGGGCAGCCAAGACCGAGAAGACTTGTTAGGTTTTCGCTACCAGCACTTTTCCCCCTTTACTCCACCGCTTAAATCTCGGGACAAGATTTCTTGTAGTGGAGGAGAATTGTGACGCCCGGATAATTAAGCTATAGTGAACCCTGTTAATGATGCCAAGTCATCATGATTAAAAAATTTCTAAACCTCACTTGATTCAACCAAGTTTAAATTCAAATTCAAATAACAAGTCAATTTATAATTTGTTAGAACAGTAAACTAAAAATATTCAAAAGGTTGCGAATATTCACTAACTAATTTTCATGAGTAAACCAAAATTATTTGAATATTTAAAATGCCTTTAACCCAATTAAAATTGGACAAACACCAATTATGTTGGGGCCTTTAAATTTAAACAAATATGTAGGTTGTCAAAATAAATTATAACTTTCTGGCCTAGCTCATTACACTCCCTAGTATTTATCTACCAAGTTTCATCTGTAACTAAAATCATTTGCTTTTAAAATAAAGTGCAAAAGAGTAAAGAATATAGAAACCAGAAAAGGGATTAAGGAAACTAAAGAAAAGAGGAAAGAAACAAAAATTGAGACCCATGTTGTCTAGGGGGAGGCCCAGCCCACCTCCCCTGCCTTCGACCTCTCGCTACAGTGGAGGCAGGGCAGTTGTGGAGGCCATCTGCCATGGCGCCGACCACGTGCCGACTATCCATCAGCCTCCCCTCGCCTACATAAGCCGCACCAGCCTCCCCTGCATGACCTAGCCAACCCTTGTCCCTCTCCTTGCGCCGCTTCCTTCCACCTCGCTCAGAGCCGAACCATTGCCCCCATGGTCCTCGTCGTTCTCGCGGCCACTATCATCCCCGCGCTGTAGGAATGTGTCCACGAGCTCCGCCATCGTCCTCTTCGTCTACCTCACCATTGGATCAGAGCGGAGCCACCCCGCATCGCCGGAATCGACACGTCTTCCTCACCTACAACCGTTGCTGCCTCGCCCGATCTACCTCACTGGAGCTCGTCCGCCTCGTCGGACACATCCTCTGCCTCCCCCTGTGAGCGGCACCCCCATTCCCCTCGTCCCCCCCTCCGTTTGTCACTCCGTTACGCCTCCCCGTGCCGTCCATGTTCCTTCCAGTAGCCGTGGTCATCGCGACCGCGCCCACTTCCTAGCCCACGTCCAGTCCACGCCCCTGGCGTGCCTATTGCCCGCCCGCGCATGCGGCCTCCGCGCTCGCGCGCGTCCCCCTGTCCCTGCCAACCTCGCATGCCGCCCATGCCCGCATGCTGCTTCGTGCGGCCTTGTGAGCTGCTACTGCTCCTCCCCTGTTGTTCGCTAGCCGCTGCTGACTGAAGCCGCTGCCACTACCTTCTTGCCGCTCCAGCTCTTGGTTGTTGTTGTTGCTGCTGCTTAGAGCATTTCCAGCCGTTGGCCCCCCCGAGGACGCATAAAAATCGCCCCCTGGGGGCGAGCCGGTGATACATTCGGCACTGAGGGCGGTTTTTCGCCGAGTCGTCACCCCCAGCTCGGCCCCAGACGCCTGGCCCGCTTTTCAGCCCCATTTTGGCGAATAAAAAGCCCATATGGGCGAGAATAGGCCCATATTCGGCGTGGTTCGCCGTGGCTTGGCGTTCAATTATCAACATAAGTATTTTTTTATCACATATTTCATCACAGAAAAATCAAATACTTCAACAAAATAGTTCAATACAAATTATATAGTTCAACAAATAAAAACTCATATGTCATCACACGTCGCGCCCGGCGTCGCCCTTGAGCCTCCATAGGTGCTCTATCAGATCTTGCTGCAGTTGATGATGCACCTGTAGGTCTCGGATCTCCTGACGCATACTGAGGTAGGCAGTCCAGGTTGCTGGTAGCTGGTGATCAACTTGGGCAAGAGGACCCTGCTTGTGGTATGGTTCAGTGTCAAACACTGGCTCTTCCTGCTCGCTCTCAATGATCATGTTGTGCAAGATGACACAGCAGGTCATGATCTCCCACATTTGATCTTTTGACCAGGTCTAAGCGGGGTACCGGACAATAGAAAATCGAGATTGGAGTACACCAAATGCCCGCTCGACATCCTTCCTGCAAGCCTCCTGAATCTTCGCAAACCAGACGTTCTTGCCTCTTGGCACAGGGTTTGAGATGGTCTTCACAAATGTCGACCATCTTGGATAGATGCCATCAGCTAGATAGTACCCCTTGTTGTAGTGTCGTCCATTGATCTCGAAGTTCACCGGAGGAGAATGACCTTCAACAAGCTTGGCAAAGACAGGAGAGCACTGCAGCACGTTGATATCATTGTGAGTTCCTGGCATACCAAAGGAGTGCCAAATCCAGAGGTCATGTGTGGCCACCGCCTCAAGTACCACACTGCAACCGCCTTTGGAGCCTTTGTACATCCCCTGCCAAGCAAATGGGCAATTCTTCCATTTCCAATGCATACAGTCGATGCTTCCAAGCATCCCAGGAAATCCTCTTGCTGCATTTTGTGCTAGGATCCGAGATGTGTCTTCTGCATTGGGTGTTCTCAAGTATTGCGGTCCAAACACTGCCACCACTGCCCGACAGAACTTGTAGAAACACTCTATGCTGGTGGACTCGGCCATGCGCCCTTAGTCGTCCTGTGAGTCGCCGGGAGCTCCGTATGCAAGCATCCTCATCGCTGTCGTGCACTTCTGGATCGAGGTGAATCCAAGTTTGCCGGTGCAATCCATCTTGCATTTGAAGTAGGTTCCGAACTCCCAGATGGAATTCACAATCCTGAGGAAGAGCTTTCGGCTCATCCGATAACGACACCGAAATGTTTTGTCGCCGTGAAGTGGAGCATCGGCGAAGTAGTCGGAGTAGAGCATACAGTAGCCTTCGAGACGATGCCGGTTCTTTGCTTTCACCCGCCCCGGCGCCGAGCCACCTCGCCGCGGCTTTTCATTGCTCGCCAGCAGCTGGGCGAGGGCGGCGAGCACCATGAGATGCTCTTCTTCCTGGACGTCGGCCTCGGCTTCCTCCTCTAGCAGCGCGGCGAGCGCTTCCTCGTCATCTGAGTCCATCGTCGAGGCAGGCAAATCGCTGAACACCTTGCGCCCGGTGGGCATGCACCTGCCGCTAAATTGCCCCTCCGCGGCTGGAAACGCCCAACTGCGGCCGGAGGGGCTGCCACGGCGAACCTCTGCTATTTTTTCCGACGGGGAATGGCTATCTAGCGGTGAAGGGCGGCGGGCTGTGCCGGGATATAGCTAGTGGCGGCCGAGAGCGCGGGGGGTGGGAGGCGAGTCGGGGAAGAAAATCTTGGCTTTTCACCTGACGGCATGGGCCAGCCGCGCTTGTCCCTTGCGCCGGAGCCCCCGATAGCCCCTCAGCGCGCCGGGTTCGGCCTGCGGCCGCCGGGCGGAAAAAAGGGCCGAACTGGTGCTTTTCGTCGTTCGGGGGCACGACTGGGGCGTTTTTTTGGCGCCATCGCCGAAAAAGTCGCCTGGGGGGCCTGTTGGGGGCGCGGCCAGAGATGCTCTTAGTACTGCTGCTGCCGCTAGGTGATGCTGTCACTAGCTGCTACTGTCGGTGCCGCTGATAGCTGTTCCTGCTGCCTCTACTTTCGACGTTGCTGCTTACTACTACTCTACTGCATAGCCGACACCGCTGCTCCTGTATGCTAGGGATGCGTTTGGATAGAAGGAGATGCTGGGGTGGCTATGGGCATCCCTATCCAGCATGATAAGGTTAACCATATTTTCTGTTTGGTTGATGGATGAGATTAGCCCATGTTTTGTTTGGTTTGAAGGTTAAATCTTGGTTGGGGATAGCCATTTTTCTGTTTGGTTGGTGGGTGAGGTTAGCCATTTTTCAATATGAGGCAATCAAATATGATATGTACAACAGCAAGTATAAGAACATTTTTAGAATCTTGAGCACCATACCAAAACAAACTCCAGCAAGTTATAATGAACGAAAAAATAAATTTCAACAAGTTAGAATGCATGAAAGAACAAATTTCAGCAAATTATAATGCATGAAAGAACAAATTTCAGCAAGTGATAATGCATGAAAAAAGCATTTCAACAAGTAATAGAATATATAGCTCGACATTCCATAGAATACTTGATCAAATATATAGTTATACAACCCATGCATAGTTCAATGTTTTGGTTGTAATCAAAAGAACAAGTCCATACAACCCATTAGCTCCATTGTTTTGGTTGTCATCAAAAGTACAAGTCAAACTACCCATATAAACTCATCATGCGTCGGCTTCAGGGAAGGTACTCTTCACATACCTAGAGACCCAAACCTTTCTCTGGACATCTCCCAAGACCTTGAATGTTGTTGCAACATGAGGATTGTCAACCAAATAGGCATAGTAATGTGCAAGGGAATCCAAATCAAAACCAGGGAGTTCTTTCATCTCATCCCAAAGACCATCAATGGCGGGGTTGGCGCTACTAATAAGTTTCTCTATGGCAACAGCAAGCCTTTCACTTGAAGCCATTATGGTTGCATGCATCCTGTCTTCTGCAGAAAGATTGGTTTTGGCTTTCTTCAACTTGGGAGCAGCTGACTCGCCACAAGTGGGTGATTGGGAAACCTCTTCATGAGGGGCAGCAGCTTTGTTGGCTTTCGGTTCTTCAAGATCAATCACATCTGTACCTAAAGGGTCACTTGAGCCTTTTGCATATTGCCCTGTAGCCATGCTAGCTCCAACGATAACCAGCATCTCTTCATAATGTTTAATAGGCTTGTTAAGGAAGGGTTCATCTTCTTTGTGGTCCTTTATAAACAAAGGTAATCATTTCAGCAAGGAATGGGAATACAAATAAATTATAGCAAGTTATAATGCATGAAAGAATAAATTCCAGCAGGCTATAATGCATGAAAGAATAAATTCCAGCAAGATATAATGCATGAAAAAGCTCATTTCAGCAAGGATTTGGATATAAAAGTACTTATCCCATCAAGGAAATGGAGTATAAAGAAGTGCAAGCAAGTGATAATGCATGAAAAAGCTCATTTCAGCAAGGATTTTGATATAAAATTACTTATTCCAGCAGTGAATGGAGTCATTCCAGCAAAGAAATAGCTCATTTCGGCAAGGATTTGCATATATATATAACCAAATTCATCAAGTACTAAAAGGGCGGTGAAATAGATACCTTAATGTGGTTTGTGTAATGCTCATGATCAAGAACAATCATAAAGTTCTCTTCATCCCAAAGTGCACCACTCAATGATTTGAGGTGCACTATCTGTTTATACTTCCTCTTCCATGTCCTTGTATGATTTGTGATGTGGGTTCCAATTAAGTCGGTGCGGTTAAAATGTTCATTCATAGCCATGGCACAAGCATTCCAATGTACATTCTTGAAGGCGGTACCGGTTCTATGGCCACCGGTCACCACATCACATAGGTTCGCTAGCATGTATGATGACATGGTAGGTGTCCATGAAATTTGCCTAGCAGCCATATCCTGAAATTGCAACAAATATTTAGACACAATGAATAAATTTCAGCAAGTATTTAGAGATAATGAACCAATTCAGCAAGCATTTGGAGGTAAAGAACCAATTCCACAAGTATTTGGAGACGAATAACCAATTCAGCAAATATTACAACGAATAAAATGACATTACAAAGTAATTCTAGCAAAACAATAGTTCCAACAAGAAAGTACAATAGATTGTCGCAGCAAACTAAATGACATGGTAGCTACTACACGTTTTGATGTTGCATATAGTTTTGTCGGTCTTCCCACATTTGATCGGCAAGGCCTTGCCTAAAGTTAACCATGTATGCATGTTCTTCTGCTTGTCCAGTTGATGTTGAAGCATGAGTGATATTTGGCACCCATTCATCCTCAGGTATGATATATTCATCAATCCCATCATTTAGAACCCAATTTTGAATGATGCAGCAAGCCACAACAATATCTACTTGAGTAGGATAAAGAAAGAATGGAGTGGCATCATCAAGAATTTTGAATCTTCTCTTCAATGACCCAAATGCACGTTCTACGGTTGTGCGAAGAGAAGAATGCCTAAGGTTGAACAGCTCCTTCTCATTTTGCACAGGATTGTTTCCCCACTCATTCAAATGGTACCTCACACCACGAAAAGGTGGCAAGAACCCTGGTTTGACTCCATATCCAGCATCAACTAGATAAAATTTTCCTAAGTATGACAAACATTTGGGTTACTTACATATATACCAAAATCTCATTGACAACATGTATCTACACAGTTAATCTATTACCTTGTGGGACACGTAGACCGTTTTCACGTATTAAAGCATCACGTAAAACTGTAGCATCATGTGCTGTCCCTTCCCAACCAGCCAACACATATGTGAATCGAAGATCAAAATCAACAGCCGCCATCACATTTTGAGTAGTATGTTTCTTTCTACCACGAAAAGCAGGCTCCATATCAGGAGTAACAGAGGCACGTACATGTGTGCCATCAATAGCTCCAATACAATCCTATTTGATGGAAATAACACCCAAAAAAATTAGGATCTAAACAGATTTGTTTCTACAATGACAAAATGTAGTTGTCACTCAATCTCATACCTTAAAGTATGGATCCCACCGGTAGTTTCCTTCTACTTTGGTTTGAGTCTCCAATGAAGGCTTCCTAATAAGGTCATCTCGAAGCTCACCAATTGCATGGAGTACTCTATGGAAATACCGGCTAACAACTTCCCCGGATCTACCAAAATTCCCTCCAATTACCCTATTCCTGACATTATGACCAACGGTGTGCAAAAACATTGCTACTTGTTGCTCAATAGACATATGGACTGTGTCTTTTAGCAAATTGCGATCTCTAAAGAGTTGACAAAACCGAAAGAATGGTGCCCTCCGAAGCCTGAGCATGTTCACACTAGTTGTATCATTTTTCCATACTTTGTTATCAAAGTACTCTCTTCTCATCCTATCTCTCTCATCGATTGGGGCATATGTAATTGCTTCTCTCCTTTTTCTTTTTCTAGATTGAACAACCAAAGCTATCATATTGATAAACCATTGTGCCACTGCCGCACAAATTAACATCTTTGTCTTTTTGTCCATCTACAATATAATAGTATAAATGATATAACTTCAGCAGGAACAAGTTAACATGTACATCCTCTGTCAAGCAGTACATAGGAGGAGCAGTTAACAAGTTACCTTAGATTTTGGGGAGAAAATCAACGATAGGAAGATGTAGTAGTCCCTGACTTCCCTGTCGCCTTTGACCTGCCTTTGACCTGAGCTACTGCAGCACAAAGAAACAACAAAAAAAGATTAGCATGTTGGATAGACAATCAATGGAGAAAACATGCATCAGTACATCTGGCCGCCGCAGTACACAAAGCAAGTTTGGCTGCAGAGCTAGCAAGATCCGCGCAGCAAGCAGGGCCAAGCAGCTAGCAGGCCGGCGTACCGCGCACAACATCTGCTCTCACGCGGCGCACAGCATGCGCACTTGCCGGACAAATGCAGGGCCGGCGCAGCACCCGCGCACGGGGCGCACAGCAGGCGCGCCGGCCGGAGAGAAGCAGGGACGACGCCGCTATCCTCAGGCCTCCGGCGGCCGCGCGCGGCACTCACCTGTGCTGACCGCCGCCGCCATGACCTCTGATGGCAGATGAGGAGCGGAGGAAAAGAAGGAGAGAGCCACGACGCTGCGCACTCACCGCCGTCGTCGGGCTTCGATCTGCTGGCGCCGCTGCGCACTCACCGCCGTCGTCGGGCTTCGATCTGCCGCCGCCGCTGGACAGGAGAGAAGTGAAATGGAAAGGGGAAAAGAGATAAGGTTGCCCTTTTGTGGGAGGCGAATGAAACGAGACGGCGCCGAAAAACGTTTCGCGGGCTCCCTTCGCGCCCCCCGCGCGCGCGGGATGCCCACATCCGCGAGATTTTCGCGGACCCGCGGAGCCGAGTTTTGGACGAATATTCGAAGCATCTAGCCATCCCTATCCCAACTCGCCCGTGAAACAAACGACTGCTATCCACTTAAAAAACTGCTATCCCTGTCCCATGGAGGGATAGCCCAGCATCCAAACGCATCCTAGTTTTGCTGCTCCTAATGCTGCTACTTGTCGCTGCTAATCCAGAAATAAGAGAGGAGTGGATGCAGGAGGCTCCTCAGCGATTTGAGCTTTTCAGCCGTTGGATCTCTCCCTTGATGCGTTTTCGTCCGTTGGATCGATAGGTGGAGGAACCTGCGCCGTCGGATCGAAATCGGATCGAAAAAAAAAACTGCTGGCGCCTCCCCACGCTCGTTTTTACTGCGTTCTAACCGTTCTAGAGTCGCTGCCGTGTGGGTCCGTCCGCTGGTGGGGCCCTGTTGTCATCGACCGCGGCTTGGTTCCAGCCCGGTCGCACCGTCGCGCGCGTCAGCGGGGGAAAGATCCCGTGCCACCGCACGTAGAATCCTGCCCCCGCCGAGGGTGTTTCGGTCTTTTCGCTCCCGGGGGTCGTGCGTGGCGTGCGGTGGTTTGCTCGTCCGGCTATGGGGTGGGGGAGGGCAGCGACCCACCCTTTCGTGCTCTCATTCGTCCCTCTCGTCTCCCTCTTTCTGGATCTCGTTCTCTCTCGTCGCCGGCGCTTCTCCTTCTCGATTCGACACCGTCCTTCAGGTGGTTTCACACCCTACCCCGCGCTCGCCTCCCTACCCAGCCGCCGTCATCTCCTTCGCCGCCGGGAGCTCGACCGGGATGCCTGCTCACGCTCACGGAGGCCGAGGCGGCCGGGCTGCTCTGGTTCGCGCGGCCGCCTCGGCCTCGGACTGAGAGGGCGGGCGAACGACGGGATGATGGTGGAGGCAGCCGACCGACGGACGGACTCGCCGCTCCTCGGGGCCAGCCCCTCCCCTCCCCCGCGCCGGACCGCGCATCGGCTTGGAGGCCCCTCGGGGCCGCCGCCGCTGCGGGAGCCGTCCACGGCCGTGCGGGCTGGGGACCGAGCGGCGGGTTTCGATCAAGGGCTTGGCCGGGCTGGCGCGGGATCTGATCTGAGCCGCCGTCCATGGATTTCTCGCTTGGCTGCATCTTGCTTAGGATTTGGTACTACCTCCGTCCTGTCCTGGTTAGTGCTCCCCTGCATACTCCCTCCCTCTCTCTCTCCCTCGGTGTGGACGCCCGCACCTGAACCCAAACCCTAACCCGAATCAGGCGAGCGCTCGTTGCCGGATCGCTGAACCATCCTCCCGGTGGCCGCCGCGTCAGTTCCGCACCGCTACAGCGCCGCCAGCCGCCGCCGCTCCATTGGCTTGGATTTGGTTGCGGCGTGGGCTTGGAACCGTACGGTGTTTGTGGTCTGATGCGTGTTCCGCGCTGGGAGGTTTGGTCGGCTGACGCCAGGTATGAGCAGCTCCTGAGCCTGATCGCTCCATGCGTGCACGCATGCATGAATGTGATGTGTACTCCCTCTGTAAAGAAATATCATGGTCATGTTGCTTGGTGTGCAACCTCTTTCTCATCAGAGAAAATAGTGGCGGAGCTATGATGAAGATTGTTGCTGAAATAATCATTGTCTTGAGCAATCAAGACACTGGTGCTGGTGGTGGTGGATACTAAGAGCATCTACAGCCGGACTTGCTGACTGACCCATCATTTCGGTGGCCGCCCTCTCAGTCCCGTCGCTATGGTGCCGCCAGCCACCGACATTCCATTGCCTTGGATCCGGTTGTGGCGTGGGCTGGGAACCGCACGGTGTTATCTGAGAGGTGTGCTCCGAGCTGGAGGTTTGGTTAGTTGAGGCCAGGTATGAGTAGCTCCTCAGACTGATGGATGGATGGCCACCACGGAGGTGACAGCAGGTGAAGGGTGGACTCCTTCGGGTTGTTGTAGTCAGTGAGGCTGCGGCCATCGTCCAGCTGCTTACCAGCAAAGATAAGGCCCTGCTGGTCAGGGCGGATGCCCTCCTTGTCCTTGATCTTGGCCTTGACATTGTCAATGGTGTCAGAACTCTCAACCCGAGTGACGTATGCATGCATGCATGCATGTGTGTACCATGCTGCGGCCGAAATCAGTGTTTTGACCCTTTTTGGAAAAGCTCAGCACAAAATGAACCATGTTGGAATAAGAGACGAGTGGATGCCGGAGGCTCCTCAGCGATCGCGGTTCTCAGCCGTTGGATCGGGCCGCTTGATGCGTTTTCGTCCGTTGGATCGACATCTGGAGGAATCTGCGCCGTCGGATCGAAATCGGATCGAAAAAATCTACTGCTGGCGCCTCCCCCCGCTCGTTTTTACTTCGTTTTTACCGTTCTAAAGTCGCTGATGTGTGGGTCCGTTCGCGGGTGGGCCTCCGTTGTCAGCGACCGTGGCTTGGTTCCGGCCCGGTCGCCTCGTCGCGCGCGTCGGCGGGGGAATGATCTCATGCCACCGCACGTAAAATCCTGCCCCTGCCGAGGGTGTTTCGGTCTTTTCGCTCTCGGGGGTCGTGCGTGGCGTGCGGTGGTTTGCTCGTCCGGCTATGGGGTGGGGGAGGGCAGCGACCCACCCTTTCGTCCTCTCATTCGTCCCTCTCGTCTCCCTCTTTCTGGATCTCGTTCTCTCTCGTCGCCGGCGCTTCTCCTTCTCGATTCGACGCCGTCCTTCAGGTGGTTTCCCACCCTACCTTTTGGGTGAACCATGTCGGAAACTTATCTGGGGCGATGATGATAAAATTTGGCTGACATAAACTTTTCTTCGATTATTCGAGGAGCTGTGGGCTTAAAAAACCCACTCCCCCCTCTTTTCGAACCTTTTCATTCTCATTGAATATTGACGGCTCTCTCTTGGATGGTCATTCTGTTGAGTGATAACCAGAGGAGCTCGACTTCATTGGTGGGGTTGATCTGGTGAAAGAAGATGGTGGAGCTAGGTTGTATGATATATCAAAGGCGAATCTGAGCCCTCTCAAATCTCAATGCAACTAATATTGTGCCCTCTACACATTTATTTATTCTTATCGCCTTTTGATGTTTAGAAGTGATGAATTGTCACGGTTCTGGCATTTGCTATCTCATTAGGAGCAGATACACGCAAATCACCTCTTGTGGTGTTTGGTTTGCCTTCTCTTGATTTTGTTGTCCATTGTGGGAGCCAGTTTGGTGCATTCGGGCTTTTTCTTTTCTGTTCTTACTTTTCCTTGAATGGTTGTGATAATTCTGCTGTCTCTTGGATAGTTTTTGGGATTACCTTATTGGGGTCGGGGTCAGTTTGCTTGTTTCATTTGCTATTTGACTTTTGATAATCTCATTCTTCTACTATACTCTTTATCTACTTATCAATTTGTACTTTTGGTTACTCCTCACTTCTTTACTGGTTTCAACTTAAGGGTCATATAGGGTGTTCAGATGTCAAGATTATGGTTTCTTTCATGTCATGTTCATGAATGGCTGTGATGATATAGCTTCTCTGTGAGAGCTTCTATCTAACACCTGAATTGATTCAGTTGGTGCTAAACTAGGATGGTTTGTGTCATAGCAATTAACCAGTTTAACTGGGGCGATGATGATAAAACATGGCTGACATAAACTTGTGTTCGATTATTCTGAGTAAAAATGATAGTTTCCTCAACAAAATTTTAACTGATCTTTCCCTTTTTGGGAATTTGTGTTCTTGCTCACTAGCATCCATGTAAAATCATGTTCTGGTGGATGCAAAGGACTGTTTTGCAAGTTAGTATCATTTTGTTGGTTTTGCAGTATGTCAACCAGTTCTGTTGTTTTAGGAACAGTACTCCAGCCGTACTTATTCTTGTCTTCCGTTCTTTTGTTTCTGTTCTTCCTTATTCTTGAAAGGCTATGATAATTCTGCTGTCCCTTGGATAGTTTTTGAAACCATTTTATTTGGTGCTGGGTCAGTTTGCTTCTATTTGACTTGACAATTTCATCCTTCTTTTCTATTCTTTATCTACTTATCAGTTTGTACTTTTGGTTACTCTTTACTAAGTTATTGGCTTCAACTTAAGGGCAAGTTCAGATGTCAAGATTACTGTTTCTTTCGTGTCATGTTCATGAATGGCTGTGATGATATAGCTTCCCCGTGAGAGCTTCTATCAAACACCTGAATTGATTCAGTTGGTGCTAAACTAGGATGGATCGTGTCACAACAAGTAACCAGTTTAGCGGCTAATTATTACTCCCTCCGTTCACAAATATAAGATGTTCATGGTTATTCTACCAGAAATTCAGTTATGGCGTCGAGATGGGGTATATCTGAGCCATTTACTTGTGCATGTCCCAGTTTTTGTGTCCACCAGATCATGATTTGCTCCTGATATAGTGATTCTTTCTGCTTTCACCGATTCTTGTGTGGTTTCTGGTCATCTTTTGTTCTTTGAGAATTGGCTTCTCTCCGTTATTCTTTTTGTGGGATTGCGCTAAGTGTTGTTGATGGCGATGATGAGCAAGGCTCATTCAGAGGTGTACTGTGATCAGATACCATCGCTTGTTTTTATGGTATGGGTTGGGGTTAGGGTTTTGTGTGACTAGGTGGAAGTGTGCAAATCAGGACAGCTTGCTTTCGGTGAGCAACCATTTGAATGCTGAAATGTCCACGGGTTTAAGGACATCTCCAACACGGATCACTAAACTTATCGGATACAGAGTGGCTATATGATAGACGAGCCAACTCTGAGCCTCCCATTTTTTTAATTAAATATGACCTCTCTTTCTACAATTTGTGGTTATGTGCTTATGTATATTTTTGAATATTATTGGTTTGATTCTTCTCAATATATTAATGATTTATATAGCAGTATTGGGATCTCACTGTAGTATATGTTATCATCTACTTCACTTATGAGATAGCTCATAGCAAACAGGATGTTGAGCTATTTTATGCTCAGAATGCTTTGAATTAGTAAATGCATCAATAGGTTCTACTTTGTTTGAATAAAAAACAATCATGTGTGCCGAGGGCCCGGGAAGCAAGCAGAGGGTTTCACATCTCTCGTTCAAACTATGCTATTATTTGCAACTGTATGTCCTTTGTTACTTGCATGTTCTGTTTCTTTGCCCCATTTAGTCGTTCCTGCATTTTATTCATGGTTTTCTTCCTTTCATACCTTTGTTGTGTTATTGTATAAATTGTGCTACATTGCTCTTTTTCATTCATGCATTTGCTGCACTATGGCACCTCAGCAATAAGATACAGTATTACATTTCGTCTTTGTTGTCTTCAATAAGATACTGTATCTATTTGGTTTTGATTCTACCCATTTAATTTTGGTATACATGATTTATAGCAGTGTTGGGATATCGCTGAAATATATGTTCTCATCGACGACACGTAGAGTTATGCTCATAAAGAACTGGATATTGAGCTATTTTACTCTTCCTGCACTAGCTGATGCATCAATAGGCTCTACTTTGTTTCAATTAAAAACAATCCTGTGTGCCGAGGGCCCTTGGAAGAGGCAGAGGGCTTTGCATCTTCGCTTAGCTTTCCCATTGAGTCGTTGTGCATTTTATTCTGCGCAAGGTTTTCTTCTCTTAATGTACAAATTGTGCTACGTTTCTCGAGCATCTGCATCAGCAAAGAATATATATACGTACTAGATTTTTGGTCTTTTATGTATATTTATTTAGTTTTGAATCTGCCCTTTTATTTTGCTACACGGTATGTCCATCTAATCTGCAGCTCTCCCCCTATTTCTATTTTTGCCTCTTCTCTACATTGTAAAAATTGTGCTACGTTCCCCTTTTTCATTTTATTTCCCTTGGACTCTAAATACGTGCCCACATCTGGGGATTTCAGGTCGCCATGGTCGCCGACCAGCTCCTTGATCAGAACGTGATGGCCGCCGACGAGCTCCGTGATCAGATCACGCTGGCGCCCGAGAAACTCCCTGTTCCTAACCCAGCGCCTTCCGCCTGCTCCACCAACAACTGTCTGCGGGGGCTTGCACAGGTGAGCTGACACCCGTCACATCCCCCCTCTGATTTTACTAGATGACTGACAAAAAAACTGATTGGCATAGCATCTCGCGTCCGTCTCTGAAGAGAAACACATGTCTCATCTAGGGGCTGTGCATACTCGGGCTCACCACGTTCAATTTTAAACCTATCTCATTTACTGCATCTACCACATGTACTGATTTGCTCTCCAGTAAAAAACAAACGTTCTTTATCATGTCCTGAGCTATATTAAAGCTGTGATGTATGAAATTACATACAGAGTTGTCCCAGAGCTTAATTTTTTTTCTTACAAATAACAAATTCACACTGATAAAAAATTCCTGCAAATTTCCTGAAATTACATATAGGTTGACATCGACTGGCATTTGCCTTACCCCCTGCCTTTACAATAACACATTCACTCCATTCTTACTGTGTCATGATTTCTGAACCAGGTTTCGCCATATCATCTTGGATACTGTGTTTGAGAAAGTTGGCCTTCCATCAGCTGCCTACTCTGCACCGAGCTCCTCTTCCAGTTCAGGCAACACCATGGCTGATGGATCCTCCGCAATGGCAACCTCGTTCGTGAACGTCCCGATAGATGATGGGCTGCTGATCAAGAACCTTCCTCCGGTTAGTTGAAAGCTCTTATTGTATCGTTCTTCTCTTCATTCCTCAATTTCATGGCTCATGGCATGCTAATATAAAAAGTTTACCTCCTGTACAATCAAAGCTGTCTCCAATCCACGTCACCATCAGCAAGCAATTCATTCTTGAACGAGCAATTGAAACAATTGGTGGCACACTCCATCCATTCACTTTTACCGGTACAAGCAGCGATGATGTCGACGTCTCTCTCTCCATTGACCTACCTCCCCACAGCAAAAGCATGTCAAGCACAAGAAAGGAATTCCATGCCCCACACATCGAATCTACATGTGTTGCTGCCCTCGCGTACCTACAGAAAACAGGTATAGTCACAATCGATGATGCAAACTTTGCAGAGCTGAAAATATGCAAAAGGAAACTTCAGGCTGAGGAGTTCTGGTCCTCGACTCTCTATGATAAGGCCAATGCCCTGGGCAACCAGCTCTCTTTACTGACTGCCGCCAAGCAGAAACCCCAGCCTGAGGATAAACAAGGAGCTGCTGTGTTGCCTCCTAACCATCATAATACTCCACAGACCAGCCAGAAAGTGCTTTCCGAGGTAAACGACGGCACAATACTTTCATCCCTCTGTGTTATCCTCCAGTGCTTAATGCTCGTTTTCCTTAACCATTGCTCATCCACAGCATGCCACTGGAAGGGAAACCACATCAACCCCTGTCACAGAAACAAACAATAGGTACTCTCCATTACATTGCCACACAACGCCGCTGCAAGTTCTTGCATTCCTCTGTATACCACCTTACCTCTCATGTGATGCTTTCTATGTTGTGTGTTTCCTATATTAGATAAGGGCTATTGCTTGCTTAGACCATATTGATTCTGATTGGCTTATTGTTCAAGTTCAAGATAGTAGGGTTGATGCTTGAGTACATAAATCATTCAATTACATACATCTCACAGTTTGTTTGTATCAGGTTCGTGCGAGGTAGTCCCTGTGAAGTACATCGACAAGCCGGATGGATTACGGCGCCTATTAGTATGCTTAGTAATAATGACTCCTTAATTGACAATGTTTATTATGTTCCTGCTCTTATTACCTTCTCTTATGTGTTCTCGCTTTTGGTATTGAACCTGATGTCAAATGGCTATCTTTTGTGGTCATGTAAACGCACCAAGTTTGATTCTGCCTTATAAACCAATGTTTATCTTGTGCTCCATCGTGCTTTATTTTTTACCGCAATTGAATTTTTCTTTAATTTAGTATTACCCTGTATAAGTGTAAATGCTATGCCTAAGTTCCTAATGACATAGGCAAAACGCTTGGACCGGCCCCCTCGCGCCAAGGCGCGTTGCCGATCTAGTAGATATGGCCGTGGCCATGGCTGGGCATGTGTGGTGTGCGTGCGTGTGTACAGCCACCACTGGCTGGCCCGTATTATTAGCTTAGGGGGTAATTTCTAGTTAGTTTAATTGCTAGCCAATGACATGGGCCCTCTTTTAATTAGAAGTATGTTAAATAAATCTCTCAATGACATGCGGGACCACATCTAGTTAAACCTAATTAAATCAGCAAATAGACCTGTTAAAAAATGTCTCACTGACAGGTGGCCCCAACCTGCCAGTTTGACTGGTCAAAGTTGACTTGGTCAATTGCTGACTATGCATGCTGACTGGACCCCCTTGGCCCACTGTCATACAAATAGGCTAGCTGCCTCTGTGTTTACAAAGTAATAGACCATTTTATTTTCGAATTAAACTAAATCCAGGAAATTTTCGGCATATGTTTAAAACTTCGAAAAATCATATAAAATAAACCGTAACTCGGATGAAAATGCTTTAAACATGAAAGTTGCTCAAAAAAACATGAAGAATCCGAATATGCAGCCAGTTCGTCCGCCACATATCCCTAGCATAGCGAACACACAACTATCCCCCTCCGGTTCACTTGTCCGAAAACACGAAACACCGGGGATACTTTCCCGGATGTTTCGCCCTTTCGCTGGTATCACCTACTACCGCGTTAGGGCACACCTAGCACCGCGTATTGCCATGTTACGCTTTGTGATGCTTTGATTGCTCTGTTATTTATTGTGCCC